>NC_090923.1:1470564760-1470867790 GCF_040938575.1 Ambystoma mexicanum | reverse complement strand
TCCAGTAGTGCTATGGGTCTATAGTTACAAGGTAGCCAGCGTTGCCCCTTTTTAAAAATTCGTACAATAATGGGCTGAGTCCATGTTTTTGACATGGTTGCTGGGGATGTAATTTTAAAGAAAACGAACTCCAAAATATGCACAACACAGATCAGAATCGAGTTTTAAGACTGCGTTTGACAGTCCATCAGGCCCCAGGGCGTGCAAGTTCTTACTGCGGGAGATTAGAAAACATATTTGACCCTCTGAAAATGCCAGATGCCATAGACCTGTGGTAGGTTCCAAATGAGGGCTTCCCCACCAATGTCACCTTTATATATTCTCGTGAAGTGATCAATCCATCCTTGCTCTCCAATAGGGTTAATTAGGGAGTTAGACAATGGTGTCACTAGTTTGTTAATCACTCGCCAGAGGAAGATGCATCTTTTGAATTAACCAACTGCAGCATTTCTTGAGCGTCATTCAGCAAAGCTTCATATATGTGGAAGCGAAGCCATTGTTTATATTTGCGCTTCAGATACTTTCTCTGGGCACTCTGATGGAGGGCAGAGTCTGAGGGCCCGTCTCGATTCTCTTTGTTTTGTCTGGATAATGGGATCAAAAGCATGGTCTCTTAAAATTGTACCTCTATTATCAGGTCGCGGCATAGCTTTGTAGATCTGATGTAAGACATCTTTATAAGGGGCAATTACCAGGGCACGCTCTAGTTTATCTGGAGGGAACAGACGGTGGAGTGTACCATGGAACTTATCCATACTCACCCTGTTCCAGCGGATTCCGTTCTCGTCCACAGTAGCCTCTATTTCTTGGTCATAGAGGTGACTATGCTCTCCCCGTTTTGCCACCTTTATCTTCAGGGACAAGGGGTAATGATCGTTGAGGTCTGATTTTATTATTGTCATAGATTTAACAGACTGTAGCATTTCACCAGAGAAAAAGAAATAGTTCAGAGTACTAATGGAACTACCTTAATGCCAGGTAGAGTTTTCCGGGGTATCTCCCGTAATCATACCATTCAGCATGTTCAGGTCCCAGGCACTCATTAATCCATCCATGCATTTCCACGCTTCCTTGCCCCCGCGTTATGATCAGCCTACTCACCTCAGTCATATCTGAACACAATGCTTTAAGATTACCACATAACAGAATAGAATTGCCATTATTAACATTTTGCCACTCATAAATTATATCCCCAAAAAAACTTTTTTTAGTTATTACATTGGGATTCCAATAAAGATTAAGCTCTAGAGTGGGAGACATGTCAACATACACATCCTTATTCCAGGTCAATTGAACTGCCTGAATAAAAGCTTTTGGCGTAGCATACGTTTTTGCTGTTATACCAATTTCATTCTGAATGACAAACAATAATCCAGAGACTGGTCTTCCCTTAGACCCTTTGTATGCCGGGTTCAGCAAACATTGATATCCGTCCACACTTGGGGGTTCAAGAAGCTAGCATTCCTGGATGCAGAAAAGGTCAGCCTCAAGAATGGATGAGACCCTTGGGGATAACAAATTGGCATAGCCTCTATAGTTCCACAAAAGGCACTTAATTAATGTGAAAGAGGCAAATGTACTAGGTTCTAGTTGCTAGTTGCAACGTGCGTTCAGACAGGCTGCCACCCAGTTCCAATCCATGCCATCCTTAGAATCCATGTTTCCCATTAGGTGGCAAGCGGTAAGTCGCCCTATCGAGCCATCTCTTGTGCAAGTAATTGTTAAAATAGGTTGGGGTTGAGCTGCTCTTGGGCCCTCAATAGTAGGATTAGCGTCACAAATGTCGAGTGGGGATGGGGACTGGAGTTTGTTGTGTAGGCTGCTATTGAAAAGCCCCATAATTCCAGTTGGGCCGAGGCTGCTAGAACCTGGTTCAGAACCAGCCGGGATGCAAAGTGAAGGATGACCTTATGTCAGCTGAGCTCAGGTGAGACAAAGTTGGCACTTTGGTGAGTAATTTCAAAACAACCGTCCTGTTCAATGTTAGTTGAATTCAATACTTTAGTTCCCAAGATAGGAGTAATTGCAGATACGAGGGCCCCCGCTTGGATGGTGGTGCCAGATCCGCTATACCCTTATTTAGGATATTGGAGCGCCGCTCCTCCAGTGTTGAAAAAGTGGAGGGCTCCTATCGGCTGTGAAGTTGGACAGGACTATTTTCTTCACAAGCAATAGCTGCAGTCAAGTCCAGACTAGGAGTTATAGAGCACTGGGTTAGATCCCTACAAGTTGCATTAGTGTCTCTGGAGGGGCCCCAAAGGATCCAGAGGTACCACCCACAAGGTTTGGAGGGTAGACGGTGTACAAGCTGCCCCATCATCGCCCCCTCCGTGCCATGGAATGGAACTTGTTCTGTCAAGTCGGCATTCTCAACATCCATTACCGACATCAACACAGGGAGCTGGATTCCAGGTTATGTCATAGCTGGTGAATCGGGTACCATACAGCAATGCTGGAAGTTAGGTTGATCCATCTGCGGATAATGTGATTCAAAAGGGAGACGCAGGAGTGATAGATTCCTAAGGAACCTTCTTGAACCCCTACCAACATTCTTATGGATGATTTTCCTATTTTTTGGTTTCTTTAGGGCTTGGCCGCTTGTTAGAGGTTGCACAGTCGTCGCCAGTCCTTTAGTCCTGGTGGGCAAGGGAACTTTCTTTTCCCTAACTGTAGTAGTGCCGAAGTTCCCAAAAGGCACTCGAGGCGCTGGGGGTGACGCATTCAACTCAGCCACTTCAACATCACTGTGGCTCTCCTCCCCCCTCCCTTCACGTAGGAGGACCTCCGCCGTTTGCATTAAGGCTGGGTCAATATGCGCGGCTGCCTCTACCATGATTCCCTGTGAATCCTCAAAGAAGCTGGCCGCGGAAGCATCCAAAGGCTGCAGACAGCAAACAACCTCCTCGTTTCCTGCCGGTGGAGTGCTTAGCTGAATGGGAAGGCACATAGGCCCAGGACATTGCATCTCTGTCCTCTCAATGGGGGAGGTCTAGACACAAAGTCAAACAGCATGGACCACTAAGAGTCTTTTAAGAAGGATTCCACAAAGGACACTTTGGGCCTCATTACGAGTTTGCCGGTCCGGTAACAACGGTACCGGTAAGCTTGCCGGTACCATTGTTACCGGACTGGCAAAGTGTGAGTTCTGCGAGTACCTTTCAGCCCGCCAGGTAGGACCTGAGGAACTGAAAGGCACCCGCTCGCAGATCTAGACGGATGCATCAGCACCATTCATGAATGGTGCAGGTGCATCCGTCCTCCCCATTCCCATTGAGTCCTATGGTACTCATATGGTTAATGGGGATTCATATTTTCCGGCGCCTGGGAATATGGAAATACAGGGTCCGGCAAGGTTCTAATGCCCCTGTATTTCCCCATTGCCAGGCGCTGGAAATATTTGCAAGTTCAGCGGCAGCCTGTCGGTTTTACCAGCACTGTTACCGCCGAACTTGTAATGAGGCCCAATTGTCTGTAAGGGAAGAGAGCTGGAACAGCAGTCGAGACCAATTTCTGCTGGTCATATAATGCTTTTAGGTCCAGCTATGCACCCACACACATGACATAGAGCCGTTGTTTATTTTAGCTGTAGATGCCCAAGTCCATTCCACAACAGTACAGATGATCCCTTCTGATGGAGGGGCCGTGGGGGCTGGTTGTGGGGTTGTCAGGTATATAATGGGCCTTCAACGACCTCTGGATGTCTTAGCCACAGCCGGCGTTGGAGAGGGAGAGCTTTGGTTTACGGATCTGTTTTGTCCTGTCCAAGTTCCAAAAAGGCTGAAGGGGAAATGTTCCTGTTATGAGGCATATGGCTTACACTTCTGGTAGTTCTAGACGGAGAGATAGGGGACCAAGCGCCCTCCTCATTGAAGAAGGAGCCAAGTTCCAAGTCTGTGATTTCTTTAAGGATTTCCTTGTTTTTTGTAAGCAGAACTAAGAAAGAAAGAGTTGTTCTCGTTTGCAGATGCTATGCAAAATTTGACAAAGCGTCCTACTGACACTGGGGGATCCCTGTTGATTTCTTTTTTTAAATGAAAAGGGTTGGCAGTGTGATCTCCCAAAATAGAACACATTATCTCCAACCGCCTGTAGCGGGATCCATGGGGGAGCTGATTTGGTGGGTCCCACAATAGCTTTGGCAGGCATCATTGTCGAAGCTTGAGGGGTAGGATGTAAGTGAACTTGCTTCAGAGCAGGAGAGGAGAATGAGGGGACTGCATCCAGTAGCAGGTTCCTCAACTGTGCAGGCTGGAGGAGAGTTCTGTCCTCCCTTCCAATCCTCGCCATGATGGAGGAGTTTGAGTTACTGGCGAGAGGGGGGTTCGCTATGCCCCCATTTGTGGTTGAAACAGGTGAAATTGCCTTTGATACAAGATCCGGGGTGCTTAGTCACACACCACTCACTGCTGCAAACTGCGGACTCTGCAGGACTCCCTAATGGCAGCATGGTGTGGGAAACAGTGTTTGAGGTAGGAGTGTGCCTCACGTAGCCATATGAAGTTATTGGTTGCACCTGTGCCTTGATTTCTGCCTCCTGTGTCCATTTACCCGCAGCTGCACTGGCTGTGATTGTACCGGCTATTTTTTTCCACCATAGTCTGTGGTATTTACACCGGCTCATGATCGGGTGGAGCGATATTGGTGGTGCTAATTCCGTTACCACCCCTTTTAAGGGTTACCGCCGGACTTGTGATGAGGCCCGCTAGTGTCTGTTCCAATTCAGTTATTAACGGTAATGCTCAGTGCACTGTGTTTTGCGGACTGGGGTATAAAGATAGTCTTTGTTTTATCAATGTTTACCTTTAACTCCAGTTCCTTAAATTTGCTGAGAAATCATTTCAAATTTGATTTTAGACCTTGCTGCGAGGTAGATAGAATCAGAATATCATCTGCATAGAACAATGCTGATTAAGTATTGTGGCCCATCTTTGGGCTGTCACAGGTATCTAGCACCAATTCCTCAATGATCTCTTCAATACACATATTAAATACAAGGGGGGCAAGAGCACACTCTTTCTTTACCCCCCTTCGAAATTCAAATGGCGCTGATAGCTTCCCTGCCAGTCCGCATCCCACAGTGGCCCTTTTTTTGGAGTACGAAGTTGGCCAAGCCTGCAGGTGGCACTGCAGAGCCTGTGCCAACACCAGCATCCACTAGGAGTAGTGCAGGGCAAGTTGCACCCTCACATGCAGCCGCATGCTCGGATACACAGCCAACACCTGCTGCTAGTGCCACTGAGGAGCCATAGGAGCACTGCAGGCCACCAGCTCTTAGCTACAACAGAGCAGGGTGTGGACAATCCATCTTGTGGCTCACCTGCATTTAGCCCTGGCCCAGTGCAGAGCCCCCCCACCCAGACTGCGTAGTCCATCACGCAGCGTGCTGCTGCAAAGGCTGCATGACATGGATCACAGACAGCGGGAGCTGTAGGAGATTAGGCAGACTCACTCTGCACACCTGCAGGCCACCAGGGAGGGTATCCAGGTGGCCACCCGCAAGATTGTGCAGCAAATGGTGCAGAAAACAGCCAAGATGAGTGCCACCATGTCCACCCTGAAACTATATGCACAACGTGTCAGAGAGAAATGACAGAGGGTGTCTCTGCCGTAGTGGAAGCCATCGGCAAGGCAATGAGGTGCAACAGCAGCAGAACCTGGTGACAGGCACCGTCCTGTCCACCACACCCACGGAGGGGTGACAGCAGGGTACGCTGCAACGACAGTCCCAGCACCGCCTTCACACAAAATCACCAGGGTGTGGAAGGGGAGACGAGTTTGAGGCCCCGACTGTGAATTACTCTGGGACATTGGCCGCCATGAGTGGGCATGCTGGGGAGTTGGTGGTGGGAGGAGGAGGGGGATAGGGAGCCGGAGAGTTGGTGGTGGGAGGAGGACTGGGGGGGTAGTGTTCTGGGGAGTTGGTGGTGGGAAGAGGGAGTGGGGATGTTTTGGGTAGATGATATCAATAAAGCTGTTGAACTGCATCAACGCGAAGACATTGTTGATTGTGTCAAATGCGTGTTTATTCACAGTAGTGGGTCTCGCTGACTGGTGAATGTCTTGTGCCATGTACATGTGTTAGAAAACATTTTCAATAAGGGCCTGGCGTGCAAATCTGCCATCCCTGACTATGTTGATGCGTACTACAGCCCCTGCATCATGATCAGCATCCTCATCCTCTGGGGGTGGCATGTCCACATCAAGGGGTAGCGGTACATTTTGATGCATGCAGATAGTGTGCAAAATAAAATTGGGGCAACTTTTTCAGGGCCGTACATCAGTGCCCCCCCAAGTGCAATCAAGGCAGCGGAAACGTGCCTTCAGAAGGCCAAAGATGCGCTCAATGCATATGCGGGTCCTGCTGTGTGAGTGGTTGTATGCTGTCTCTTGCAGAGAGATACAGCCATTAGTCACTGTGTTACTTGTGGGGTCGACCTTTACAGTATCATGGAAATGGACATCGTTCTCAGGTATATGCAGCATGATTCTGTGGAATGTGTCTGTCCTATGTCCGTGCATTCTATCACTCATATGATGCATGATTTTCAATTCACATGCGCCCTGTCCCCTACCAGCAGATGTTAGGTGCTGTGTCTTTTCAGTGACATGTGATGCCAACATGGTGGAAGTCCTGTGTAGGTGTAATGCTCTGGTGCATGGGGCATGCTGGGTTGTCTAGCGGCAATCTGTACGCTTCTGGGTGCAGTGGTTCACTATTGGGGCGTAGGTGTTCATGTGTGCATGTCAGTGGTATTGGCAGGGTTACTGTGCACGGTTCTATGTGGCACTCATTTAGTAGTCATTGCTGTTTTTGGATATTGCATTCTGGTATCTGTAGGCATGTTGGTGTTTGTAATTGCTACTATATGTGTACATGGGCTCATCACTCATGTTAGGTGCAACATGTGCATGCTCCCTGCGCTGTACTGTAATGCTGGTATGGGAGGTAGCCAGGTCAAACTCTTGCAGACATTTGTCATGCAATGCTTTGTGTTGGTGTTCACGTCCACAACCCCCCCACACCCTCAATTTGGTCAGGTGCTCCACAGCGCATGCATACGGCCAGTTGTACTCACCCACTATCCACGGCCGTTGTCCATTCTCTCTCCATGTATCCTAGGAGTGTGCCCGTTCTGTAGCACCATGGAATCGTGGGTGGAATCGGTACCTGGATAGCGGGCGCAGGAGTGGGTGATGATGAGGTCGGGGTCATAGGTCACCTGCACATTGAACGAGTGGTAGTGCTTGTGGTTTCTGAACACGGCTTTGTGGGCCATATGTGCCACCAATGCAATATGGGTGCAGTCCAGGGCTGCTATCACATTTGACATGTGTGCTATGGCAAAGAACCGTGCCTTCATGGCATTCACCTGCACTGGGGTGTTGGGCAGTGTGATATGGTGTGGCACATGACACAGGAGGGCATCCATCACCTGGCCCAACACTGCACAGAACTTGAGATGTGCCATGCCGTGCATCATAGCCACGGAATGCTGGAAGTTGCCTGTACCTAGAAATTGTAGTACTGACACTAGCTTCAGCAGTGGGGGGCACAGCTGTACTGATGTTTATCCTGCTCCCTTTGTCGTCCTGGAGTGTGGTGAGCAGCTCTGTGGTAGTCTCCCTGTTCAGGCTGTACAGTGTCACAAACTAGGTATTAGTGAGAGTCTAGGGGGAGAGCCAGCCCCTGGGGATGGGCGAATGCCTTTCTTGTGCTCTTCTCCTCCTCATGTCTCCCCCTGTGCTCCTTGTGCCCTGGCCTGCTCCTCCTGCCTCCCTGCATCCAAGCGCAGCATGAGCAACTGCCTGTCCCAGCCCACAGTGGCTAATCGCAGCATGGTGTGGGAAACCGTGTTTGGGGTAGGAGTGTGCCATATGTAGCAATATGGAGTGCATTGGTTGCACCTGTGCCTTGATTGCTGCCTGCTGGAGGTAACTGTGCTTTGTTTTCGGCACTATTAGTGCTGGATATGGACTTTACATGCGGCTGTATTTGCGCCTTGTGTGGCCGGCTGTAAGTGCGCCGGCTGTGATCATGCCGGCTGTATTTGCAGTGTATAACTAGGGCTGATTTTTTTCAGTCAGCTGTATTTGTGCCAGCTCATGATCTGATGAGGCCCTTTGTGATTCCATTTACCTCATAACCTGCTATCAGCTTCCAGTATGAAACATGGTCACCATTTTCATTTGCTAATAGGAGGGCCTCCCATCTAAGGGATGCAAACCCTTTTTTAATTATTTTTATCAGCAATGCCTTGTAGTCAGATTGTAGCACTCGAAGTTGGGCTTTATCTGCTGCCCCTGTTATATGTAAGCATTCCACTATCTTGCGTTTCGCAATTCTACAGTCGTTATCGTACCATCTGGATTTAACAATACTATGCTTTCTATCTTCGGATGAGATACAAATTACAAATGGAATCAAATTCTGAATTATGCATTAAATTCAATTGGTAATGTAGGAATTTGAAAATGTCCTGTGCAGATAGTTTCAACATTACCAAGAATTGCTTTGTATATGGCTTGCTTTAGATCTTGTTCCAACACCCTAGACCACATCACCGATTTGTGCAAGTGGCCTACTAGAGTGATCATTTCAGCTGTTCTTACAGCCGGTGTGAAAAAAGCCCTAGACTTGTTTACCTGAAGCGTGACTCACAGGGGATTATGATCACCTTCACTTCTTTCCAGGGTCATGCATTTACTCACTCTGTTTAGGCTGGTACCATTATGACCCTTGAAAGTTGATTTTGCAGGTTGGTCATTGGGAAATCAACCGTTAGAGGCTCTCATTTACATATTGTATGATTTACGGGTTGTATCAATAGCTTACTAATGGATCCTTTTGGGATACCCTGCTTTCAAGGTAGACATATCCCAATGATGTCTTGGTCTCCCCAAACTCTGACTAATTCCCTTATGGGTTCCAGTTGTAAATTCAGATCCCTAGCCGTTATAACACAGGGATTCGGGGGAAACAAATCCTATCTTCGAGTTCATCATATCTTGAACCCTTTCCACTACTGCTAAACTTCCAGAAAGTTATAGAAATTAAATAACCAAATCAGATCCTCACTCCAGGTACGTACACAAAGATGTTGGAGTTCAACTATACCAGATGGGATACTAGTGACTTCTGTGAAGGCATCATGAAGCAAGACACAGACAACAGATTCAATGTTTTAAATAAAATACTTTTATTTTCTTAAATGTCAGAATGGTGTAGGATCTAACTTGCCTTATGCAAAGGTGGGATTTCCCTACCTAAATAAACTAAGGATATTCCGAGTCAGTAAGTTCAACTTAAGTCTGTCTGTGTCCAAAACCTGTACTTGCCCTCACAACTAAAGCTAAACAACGTGTAAGGATATCAGCAACAAAAGAAATAGGGGTTCATCATAAGTTGGGCAGAGCGGTAGAAATGCAACAGGAACGTTATTACTGCAGCATTACTGCTCCACCCAACTATAGGTTGGGTGGAAAGTCTGAGATTTACCTCCAGCTTTGAGCAGGAGGTCAATCTTGCCACTTTCCACCCCTTTTTCGGCACTATTTCCGCAGCGCTATTAGCGCCACAGAAACAGCACAGAAAATGCCCCATGGACCTAATGTGAATGGGGATTTACTGCCACGACTGCAACTCTGGATCTGGCGCTAATAGAGCAGTCCCGAGTGTGGCAACGCTACTTGCATTGACAGTATCCCGGCAGATTTACCACCGGGATAGCGCCCACTCCTGATGAGGCCCCTAGTGTTCCAAATAAAGTTCTGAGCTTGTTCCAGCTCTTCACTTACTTTCCAGCTCCCCGTCCCCAAGTTCAAAACAGTCTCGAATTTCCCTTCCTCAAGAAGACAACACAGTTCACAAAGTCTTGGGTTAGCTCTTCCAGTTTGTAAACTTATAATCAGTTCAAGCCTCTTCGCTATCAAAACCATCTCCAGGTCAGCTTGATGGCTCTCTTTCTCATTCACTTCAGCAATCCTATTCCAAAGTGTCTATTCTTTATCCTTACTTTACTTGGCTTTTTCCAAGCAGGGTAATCCTCGGTCTAGGCGCAGTTGTCGGACCACATGGTCCACCCATCACAGGTCACGCAACCGATAACCCATGGCACTCTGTTAGCTTGCTGTGGCCTTTAGGTTTTCTTGCTAACACAGGTTTCTCTCACTGCACCTTTGTTTTTGTTTACATTCCCTTTTGGTCCTCCTTGGCAGTATCTTGGCTGTGCCACAGTAAGTTCTTCCACACAACTCACTGAGTGGTGCTCGCTCTCTTCCACTACATTTCTTTGACAGTATTCCCTAGTGCTCATCACTTGCTTTTCACTTTATTCATAAATATTCATCATTTGCCTTTAAGTATTCATCACTTGCTTACTTTATAAATGTTAATTTTATTATCTTTTTTTATTGTTTTAGTCTATTCACCTTTTCATAAAGTGAATTCACAACATCACAAAGGAAATTAAAAAACATTGATTATCCTAAAAACCCCAACTAAAACATTTGATTCCACACCATTCTGCTTCCCCATCACAATAAAAGTTCCATATTTTTTTTCTGATTTTTCTCCAATACAGGCTAAGGAAAAGAACACAATACAGGCATGGTCATTTCCACTCCTAAATTTGTCACACTGTTCCTCCTTGGGTATGTTGGATCCCCAGCCAATGGCTAGACCGGCCTCCGTTCTTAAGGTCCCCAGTGCTTCACATAGACATAAAACATGTCTGGCTGACCCCAGTACACCCTTCCCTCTCTGATCTTTGGATCATTTACCAAGCTCCCTGTGTTTCCCTTGTTCTTACCACATTACACTTGATCTTCAGGTAGTCCCAAATCAAATAATTTCCCAGAAAATCCTGTAGGTATGTTGCAGGGTGGCTCCTTTGTTGAATATACTGCACAAACTCTGCTGCATTGTTCCTTGTTGTTAGATTAACCAGTGCCTGGTCCGCTCTTTGCTCGATAATGATAGCTTTCAGCACTAATTTATAGTATTTGTATTTATTTGTATTTATTTTTATTTATATAGCGCTTTAATCCAAAGCGCTTAACAAGAGGAACAAGCATAATAAAATAAGCAATGCATGACAAATTGAATCTGAACCAGAGAACAGTACAAGGAACAATTTACAAATAGTGATAGGAAGGGTGCTGAAGGAGATGGGCTTAGTGAGGGAGGGGGTGGGAGGAGCGCAAAGAGGTAGAGTCAGCAGTGAGAGAGGAAAAAAGGAAGCTAGGGGGGTGAGTGGAAGAGATAAGATTTTAGAGAAGTGCGGAATGAAGGGTAGGAGGTAATAGAACGGACAGGAAGGGGCAGGCGGTTCCAATGGAACAGTGCTGCAGAGATTCGGCCAAAATATTACCTGGGCCCATCTTTAGCAATTTTCCTGATACTTCAAATATTCTAGCCAGATTGCTACCTAGCATATATTTGGCTCATGGAATATACGCCTCCAGGATTAAGTTTAACAGTGAACCCGCTGGTGCATTAACCATTTTCCAATTAAAAGCTAGACATCCCAATACCATCTTCTGGTCAACAGACATGAGATTGAATTTCGAACAGAATCATTTCAAAGGCAGCATGAGTTGGTAGTTGTAACAAGCTCTTTACCAGCCCTGGTTCAAACTTAAAGTTCTCCAATTTTAGATAGGGCCCACGATTCCATTCCTTATGTCATCATTGGAACCACCTTAGCTAATATTGCCAAGTATTTATAGATCCTTACCATCGCCGGTTTCACACCTGCCAATTCCCAGGCCGCTTTTAGCTTTCCTTCTTCTTTGGTGGATCAAAGATCATAATGTTAGTTTTAGAGAAGTTAATGATCAGTGAATTCTCATCCGTGTAACTCTTTAGTTTATTCAGGGAGGTTTGTAGCCCTCCCCGCGTTTGATCTAAAATGGCCAGATCATCTGCATAGCCTAGCCATTGGAGTTGTTTAGTGCCCGGCTGAGGTGGAGTCGCAGTAGAATGACACAGGGCCGCGTCCAAGCCGTATAAAGATTAAACAAAATCGGGGCCAGGGTACAGGCCTGTTTCAGGCCCCTGTAAATTGGTATCCAGGCGGTACAACCTCCATGTTGTTCCACCCTTACTTTGACCCTCGTCTGGGAATATAAAAGCACCAGCATCTTAAGTAGGCCTGGAGGAATGTCCAGCCTTTGCAGCTAATTCCACACCCTGTTACGATCAAGGGTGTCAAATGCTGTGCTTAAATCAATAAATGCCACAAAGACTGGGACATTCCTAACCATCCATGATTGTTGTATTGCAGTGGTTAGGCCAGCACCTTGATGCCTGTGCTAGATTTCTTCCTAAACCCAGTTTGTAACAGCAGGATGATTTCAAGATTATCTACCCATTGTGTCAATTCATCCAGGAGTATTCTGGTAAAAGATTTACCTAGAGCATCAAGCATAGCCAGCATTCAATAATTCTTGGGGTCATTGTGCCTTCCCTTTTTTAGTACTGGTACGATGATGCTATCTTACCATGAAGCCAGTATGCATTGCAGAGCCTCAATGCTCTTAAAGAGAGTATGCAGTGCAGTGGCCCAGGTGGGAGGTCTGCCTTAATGACACTACTACATATTTCATTGGGCCGGGGGTCCTGGAGGTCTTACAAGATCTAATAACCCCCTCGATGTCATTCTGGGTTAACTCATATTCCCAGTTGTGCTCCACCAAATGCCCCTTGATATGAGTCAGCATATCTCCCTCCACTGTCAGTGCTATATGACTTACCCATTCTGCCTCAGTGACTCCATGTATGTCTCTGATGTTAGAATCCTGGCCCTTAACATTTTCCAGAAGGCAGTGCTGTCTTTGTTCTGTGTCATTAACACTAACTCCTGCCATTTGCAACAATCCATACTATATTTTCTGTGCTTTAGCCATTTGCAATAAATTGCCTTGGCCTTCTTAACCTTCTCACTATGGACTAGTGGCACTTGTTCGGTGGCTGCAATCATGTGTAATCCCCCCTCAGGTTTCTCTTGCCATCCCTAATTATATGGTCATAGTTATGGCGATGTTGACTCTTGGGCCCCAAGGCAGTTCTGCTTGTGGCATTAACCGGCCTCACAGCTATGCATCTCATGCATGTTAGCCTCAGATTGGGAAATAACCTGTCCCGGAGTCAACCCTGCAGGTCTAGCAGCCTCTGCATGGGATGTATCGAGGATCATGCTCGCTAACCTCACTGCGCGAGCCAGGTTAGTCGCTCCATGTCATGAGACTTAATCCAGGATCAACGCTGAATCACCCAGACTCTTTTGTTTGTGAATACTGCCTGCAACCTTAAATGTGTCAAAATTGGATTGTGATCGCTCTCTGTGCAATGGTAGACACACATATTCTCCACAATCGCGGGAAGGTTGGCAACAAATATGTAATCCAAGGTACTGCTTCCCCCTTTACCCACCCTAGTGAAATTGGGTGGGTCATCGGATGGATATGCATCATTAATGGCGCTAAACCCAAAGGAGGATAATAGACAGGCCCAACCCATCAACCATTGAGTGGTCCTGTCAGAGCTTCCAATCTCATTCCCAATGGAATAATGGGATCTTCAACATCCATAGACTGTCTTAATGGCAAGGGAATCCTGGCGTTGAAGTCTCCACATAATATTACCAGTCCCACCCGATCCAATCCACCCCAAAAAACTCATTTTTACGCATGGTTGTTGCAACTTCCTTTGCATAGGGCGGTGCATAGACATTTACTCACAACACCTCCCATGGGTTCAACATGTCTATGCTCTGTGTGAAAGTCACCCTTGCTGCAAGAATGTTAGGGGTTGGTACAGATATTTCCACAATCCCCAACAGGATTAACCAAGTTTCCTGGCAGTAATATCACATTGAGACCATCTAAGTAACTAAAAAGACAATCTTCCTGAAATAAATGGTTATGTCCCCTGGTTTTCCAATTCATCATCAAGTGGATAGGTCTTAAACCTCGGCTAGGAGTATGGCATACCCCTTGATCTTACCAAGGACTCCAGCCATACCCAATGGGATCTGTCACCCACTCTTCTCTGGTCCTTCATTTCAGGTCGCTCTTTCATTAGGTGCGCCAAGCTAATCGATCTAGGTGGCAAACCCCATACCTCATCTTCTGCCTGCCCCCACTAAGCTGGAAAATGCACGTTCCCAATCGCAGGCTTCAGATATTTTGACACCAATGTTCCCGCCATAGGTATAGTAGAGCAATCCTAAGCCAATTTATAGATTGCCTCCTGAGATTCCATGATAGAGGGCAACATTTTCTCATCAAAGAAATTGACAT
This sequence comes from Ambystoma mexicanum, assembly GCF_040938575.1. NCBI lineage: Eukaryota > Metazoa > Chordata > Amphibia > Caudata > Ambystomatidae > Ambystoma > Ambystoma mexicanum. The sequence goes on along the minus strand of NC_090923.1, from coordinate 1,470,853,489 downwards.
TTGATGTGGCATACTCAGAGTCTTGCAAAACAAAAGAGGTGATGGCTGGAAGGATAAGAATACATCTTAACCTCTGGCATTGCTCTGGGCAACCCTCCAGACCATTGTTCTTTGCCTGCCAAGCCATTACAAAATGGGAAAGACCATATCCAAATCAGGCCAAAGGGGTAGTCCAGTCCGAACTGCTGGGTCATATCCCTTCTGCACAAGACCACACGCATCCCCAGACATGTTTCAGCCTGGGGTTGCTGTTGGTACTCTTGTTCAGAAGAGAAGTGCCTGGCATTTTGATACTGGACTGCCCTTGAGCAGGACAAAGACTGATATGTAGTGGACATTTCTCTTCTGTCAGCTAAAAACTCTGGTTGAGACTCAAACCCAGGATATAGGCTGGTAGAGAGACACTCCTAGGACACTCCTTTTTTGTGCATACTCAGAGTCTTCACATATGTCCACAATCCTAATATCTCCACTGTTTATGGAGTGTAGGGGCAAGACAGCTTGCATTAGAGAATTGAGTCTGGAGCGGTTCAGATAGAAGCTGTTGCCCCCACAGAATATGGAGCGGTTCAGGTAGAAGCTGTTGCCCCCACAGAATAGACTCTTGAGCTGCAAGGCTTTCCTCATAGTTATTGGAAGCTGTTGGTTTGTAAACAGCAGCCTTCCTTCATTCGTACCCATGTCCACCTTAGCCGCATTATCTCCCTTCTCCCAAGCCCAAGTGGGTTCAGATGTACCTCCCAAGTTACATATCCGGTCGTCCCTGGCCCCCCTCTGTAGCAGCAGCACCCTCGGTGGGGTGGGTAATAGGCCCAGGTGCGTCAGATTGTACCTCTCGTCCTGGCCACCTGTGATCGACCTTGGCACACACCGGACTTACTCCACTGGTCACCTGATCGATATCAATCTGCTCCATCATTGGTGTTTTCTTAGTAGCACAGTTTGCGAGTTTATGGGCCTGCTATTCCTAAGTTTCCTTCGCCCCAGTTATAGCTACACAGTTAATGCATTCTGTGAAGCCATTGATGACTTTTCCAGAGCACGTCCCAATACCGTGGTCCACCTTAGCCATTTGACACCCTACTTTTGATGTTGTCGGCTAACTTCTTGTACATCATTGCCTGTCTCACAGGTTGTTTATTAGCCCTTTTCCTGGGCCATATATGCCCAGATGCGGGGTCCGTCCCACTGCTGGCTATGGCAGTTACTACTGTTATTGCTTCCACTGCCGTAGTTGCTCCCTTCACACCTTTTATCCCAACCGGTTCCTTTTGCAATAGGACTAGTTTATTGCCGACTTCTTTGCTTATTGAAGCCACACCTCTTGTTACAGGACAGGAGGCTTTGAGAAGTTCATTGAGGAGATGTGCTAATTTTTCAAACTTCTTGCAGACAGCATCCAGTTTCACTGCCATGGCCCCATATTTGCAGGTCAAATCCGCCAGGCGTGCTTCTTGGATGGAGAACATGGTCACAGATGAGCTACTTGCCTCAAATTCTGACGAGCTCAAGCTTCTTTCTCCACAAATTTCCTCAACCTCATTCCCCACTGCAGAACCCAACGACTGATGACTCGAAAATTAGGTTGTATGCCCCTGACCATTTTCATTTGAAAAGCTAAACCCACAGTCAATTGAAAGGGACTCGTCGTCTATAGCAAACACCAGGTCATTGCTGTTTGCTGTGATTTTCCTCACTGCTTGCACTTGTCTCATACTCATGCTGCTGCTCCTGTCTTGATTACTAGGCACCTTGCCTAATATAGGTCAACTCAATGCTATCTCCATTAATAGATCAGCCCCCGGCGTGACCATTGCGTTCACCAACAGCTCAATGTACTTTGAACCCATACAGAACACAGATGTCATGAGTTCCCCTATCAGGTCGGTGCATAGATCAATAGCCGCCTTTTTGATCGCCAGCGGTTGTAGGGCATAATAGTTGGTTATAGTGTTTACAGATTGGGTGGTGATTTGTAGAGTCGGCTTGACAGACTCCTTAATGACCTTGGAGTCCTTTAACCTAACAGTCCTCTGTGGGCAACCACAGGGAGATTGTGTGAGAGGGAGCATTAACAAATGTATCCTTCATGGCCAATGATCTAGTCACTGAGTTCTTAATTGCCGCTCCTCCTTCATTCTCACCGACGCACACTGGACTGGGAGAGGTCAGATAGTAATCTACGCCTTCCCACTGCAGTCTGCTTGAAACCCATTGTAGTGATGCTGTCTCACTTCACACTACCTTTGTTGTAGAACATTCAGGGCCCAAAGGGTCTTTGCCCCACAGCCACCACGGAAAGCAAAAATGTGCTTTTGTTATTTGCATCTTTGTTGAAGAAAGAAGGAAAAAAACAGAGCTCAAACTCAGGGCCTCAAAGGACCAAAGCCCTTCAGTCACCCCAAAAGTGCATAGCAAGCTCAGAGCAAGTGATAACAGTAACAGTCTCAGCAATACTCTCGTAACACCACCTCACAGCTGCTTTGATCAGACCCGGGAGGTGACGCCTCGACACAGAGTCCTGAGTAGGCAGTCGGCTCCGCGGCACATAGCGCGTATCAGGCTGGCCACCGATCGGGTTGCTAGTTGCTCCTTTCCTCAGAGGAAAGTACCTAGTTTCACGTCACAAACATGTCAAGCCGCACCTCCTCCTCCTCACGAATGCAAACACACCAATGCGGGCTACGGCGCGGTAGAAATAAATAAATAAAAACAGAAGCTGCTTCATCTCGATGCTTGCATCTCAATGCAGCTTTACACTGCATTTGTCAGGGCTCCAGTCTTCAGGCTCAGGAGTGGCACGAACCAACCCTCCCCTCTGCAGTCTGGGCACCTGCAAGTCCGACCTTATACAGGACACCGAGACTCCAGCGGGGAAAGAGGGTTAGGGACACGTTGGTTGGATGGGTTCAGCAGTAGGGTAACCGGTGAGAGGATTAGGAGAGGGGAGGTGGACAGGGAAGGGAACAATGGGTAACACATTAAACATACATTCACATTATTATACAGTGTGCATCAGAGAGTCTGAAAAGATGGAAATAGACTTAGGTCTGGGGTCAGTACTGGCCTCCTGCCTGCGTACTCTCAGGTCCGGTAACAAACTGGAGCGTATTACCGCTGCAAGAAAGCACTAAGTTACTATATTGTGTGTTACGTCACACACCCAAAACAACACTTGCCAGCATGCAATTGGTTAATCTGTTGCGTGTGCTAGCACTGCGGAGCACTATGAGTTAGTGCGCGGGTTAATGCTGTCAACAAGCCGACACATGCGGAGTTGCCGCATGTGACCCCGCACTGTACAGTTGGATCCACTGGGTCTTAGACCCTTGAGCGATCTGTTTTATGATTCAAGGAAGCGTGCAGTCTGCCGCACGTGACTTGTGGCGGCTCAAGCACTCTGCTCTACGTGATTCCCCCTCGTGGCTAATTGCCATGCAAATCGCATGCACTGCTTTGGACTCAGGACCTCCCTGGGTAATGCGCGCGATATGCCAGGATTTCGCTTGGGTGCCCAGGTCGTGACTTAGCTGTTCTGTCACCGGGGGGTCTGTGTGGAGTGTGGACGGAGCCCCCCCTTGTGTGTGCCCCAGCTGCCTTCTCGGACCGTGTTGGCCCCGCGGTGTGGCAGCGTCTTTCTATGCGCTCTTCCCCTTATCTCTGGAGTTCCCCTAGCGCGAGCGCTACTTAGCTTTTCTTGGCGAGGGGCCCGAGAGGAAGGTGGTTGGGGCGTGGCCCCTCGTGCAGATCCCCGATCTCCGAGCTCTTCTGAACACGTCCTCTCCTGCCGGAGGCTTAAGCACAAGCCCCGTGCTTTGGATATCCAAGCGCACACGCGCGCGTGAGGCCCGCCCCTCTTGGGCTTGTTCTTGTAGTCCTGACCCCAGGGGAATCTGGGTAATGTAGTTTTTGCTGCCTTTTTCCTGCAAACAGGACACAACAGTCTTCTATAAGGATGTAATCTGTTCCTAGTGTTGTCAGACCTTAACACCTTTGGATTCTTCTGGTTTTGGTCCCTCCCTGGGTCCATAATGGAAGGATTTAAGTCTTGCCTCATGACAGCATTGGTCCAAAGAAATGAATCACTGTTGCATTTCTGGGGCATCCATCACATGTGTTCTCTCGGGAATAATTGGCAAAACAAAAAGGCTTGTCTTGCTGCACATCACAGGCTGTTGCTATCATTAGTGTGTAACGCTAGGTACTTATTGTAGCTCTTGGTTACTGGAGGTTACCATGAAGGGGTTGCAAGGACAGGAGCCACCATGTAGCCAATAGGCTTCTCAATCGCAATTCATGAATACTTTGATGGACAACTGGGCCCCAAACTTGGACACTTCGAAGGTATCTGGAAATTGCATAATCTAACAAAGAAGTTCTCACTGCATTAGTCCAGAGAAATGAACAATCACTGTTGCTGAATTTCTGCGGCATCAATGACATAAGCCAGCGAAAGCGTCAGCCTGCCACAAATAACAAAAGAGAAGCTTCAACAGTACTAGACCTTCTGTAGCCTGTGCTCCTGACTTTCTGTGGGACCTGACGACACAGCAATAGTGTATTCAGGTCGTTCGCATGTCGCCAGAAGATCCAAAGAAGCCAAGACTCCAGCTCCCAGGAAGAACGACTCCAGCCTAACGACCCTCAAAGACAGCGAGAGTAAGAGTTCACATTGCGTATGTGCAGAGAAGAAGTGCATCTGCAATGAGCATGGCCAGTAGACTATCATTACTTTCATTTCCATTAATTGTTACACGTTTCAGTTCATTTGGAATAACCATATGCCCAGCTGTAGTCCCAGCTGTAGTCCCAGGAGCTCCCTGGTAGGAGTGTTCCCCCTATTTCACTCACCGGTACTCAGTCACTCCTCTGGGTGTTCTCTCTTCTTTCTTCTGGTGTTCTTTGGCTCTGCGTACACCTCTTGGGAGTCCAGTGAGCAGTGCTCGCCTTCTTCAAACCTCACTGCATGTTGCTGGTAGCTCTGCTCTTCAATCGCGGATGCCGCTGGTGGCCTGCAGTTCTTGGGAGTCTTCTGTGCCTCAGAGTGCCAGCTGTGGCCTCTCCTTTGCAGTAGCTGGTTTCCTGTCTTCCCGGCAGGACCTTCCTCAGCAGGATTCTTCCCCTCTCAGGCCAGTTCCAACTCCTAGTTGCCTCTTCGTCCTCCTAGAACTAGAGTGGTGTGACTGATTGGAAGTAAGAGGACATGACTGGCAATAACCTATGAATGTAGGGGGAGTGGAGTGTTTATTCTTACAAGGGAAAGTGGGATACCATGTCTCACCCAAAGACATCCTCCGACACTCCCCAAGGTCCCTCTACCCAGGTGATCCTCCTTGCATCTCCATACCCAGGGTCGGGATCCAAGAGCGATGGCCTTTCCCTGACCACCTGAGATCAGGATCCAAGGGGAGTAGATGTGAGGATGACCTCAGGTTCCTCACACTTCCCAATTTAATGAGGCTTACAACAGCACAAGTAAGCCACCTGTTGGTCTTCTCTTGGGGCCCTTAGTCGCAGGAATCTGAAAGACTTGGTATCCCTGGAAAGACAGAGTTTCGAAAAGCCAGGCTTCCTGCAAGAGGATCACATGAAATCCTCTTACAAAGTTGCACCAGCAAGGATCCTCTGTTTTTAGTGAGCCACGCTATATTCCATGAGAGCAAATGGCAGCCCATGACTAGAGGTTGATTCATAGTTTCCTGGGCCAGTCAGTCCACTTGCTCCAAATTGAGCAAAATAGCATCCTGAGCAGTAAGCTGAGCTACCATACAGGGGAGTGGGGTTGTAACTTTTTTCTGAGTATAATGAATGGGAGTGTAAGGGGTAGTACAAATGTGGGTACACCTTTGCAGGGGAGCCCTGGAATCTATGGCCAAAATTCCATCAACCAAATCCCATGACCGAAAGAATACCTGTATACCGTCAGAATTGATATTGGGCCTCAGGGTTCGGGTGCATCTAACTATATCTGATCTTATAATGGATAGGCAGCCCTTAACCTTCCTAATCTAGTAGATGCACTTGTTCTTCAGGGATTCGTCAACCTCAAAGGCTTTCGGTGGATGTTTTGGAACATTAAGCATTGTAACAAAAGGCGATCTTGACAGGCGTTCTTTATGTCTATTGCTTGGAATTTTTACAAAAGAGAGATTTGTATTTATGTGCCCTTCTTGAGAACCAGAAAGACTTGTGGATGTAGATCCACGGGGCATTTGTTTTATCATGTAGTTTAAGCCTTGATTCAAGTTAGATATGGTAGCTTGCCGGCTATTTGCTAATTCACAATTTTGGCATTCCGTTAACAAGCCCTTATAACCTGCCCAGGTTCCAGTAGGTAACAGTGCTACATTATCTTTCTTGTAATGGGTAATATGCTGAGCCCTGGCGGAAGCGTCTCTGCAAGCCTTTTGTTATTTATTGTCATTTGGGTTGGAGATATATCAGCTTTTAATTGTCTAATTTCATCAACCACGTCGCGTAAATAACTTCACAATTTGTCAATAACCAAGGACCTGATCTCTACCAACAGGTCCTTAATCTCACTGTCAAGAGGATATGAATGATAAGCAGTTGTTTAAACTCCCTGCTCAAACCTTCTATTTTCACCAACCGCTAAGTTACTGGTTGGCCTTCTCATTTTAACACAAATTCCCCTTTTACCACCTTTCTTCTTTCGTAACTTTGTAGAGCTTTGGAGTAAGAAATGTTCCGTCAGATCCTTGTCCACTAATTAATACTGTAAATCTATTACTCAGAGGAACCGCTGTGCTATCCACGGTTCTTTCTATAGTGTTCTCGTATTAAAACACAAATCATCATCTTCATTAACGACGTTAACTGGGGCCTCTAGTTCTCCAGTAGACTTCACTAAAGGGCAGACTCGCTCCCCGATGGATGGCCTTCGATTATAAAATGTGCGTCCATTAATGACCCCTCTCCAACCGTGCTATTAACAGGGAACACATAGTTCTTCCCACAATCCTGTCCAGGTTTTTTTGCCAACTTCGAAGGGAACCAGCGGGTCCCTTGATCATTTTGCAGCCCAAGCAGGGCCAATTGTCAGGTCTGGCTACACCACAAGGCGTTGCTCCAGTGTCCTCTAGTTCAATCAGCAAATGGTCACAAATCGCCTCAGGGATTACACAGGTACAACATGCACCTCCCCTTAATAACCTCCCTTATCATCCACATAGTCCTAATTTTTTAGGCCATCAATATCACCAAGTCCTTTATCTCGAATATGATGTTGCTAATCTCATTAATAGGCTTAAACATAGCCTGGATTCTGGGGATGTAGAGGGGTTTGCCTTCCTTTCGGACATGTTTTTACAGCGTTAAATAATTCGCAGCCCAATATTGCAGTGTCAAAAATCACAAATTTAAAACAGTGTATACAAATAAGCAATAGCATAGGCAAAGGGGGCTGGGCACCCCTGACTGTCTCAGGAGGCTGCCAGAGTCCCACCTCTCTCCCCAGCCCCCCCATTAAAGCCCAAGAGTCAATTAATACTGCTTATCAGTCAGTGTCAAATAGCAGCACCGATGCCAATAAAACTATCCAATAATACTCGAAATCGATAAAATTTCAACAATTGTCCAAAAAGAAAGCTCTTCATGCAGCTCTTCAACTTTGTGAGCAGTTCGCAATAGTTCGTAATATCACATTAACCCACAAGTTGAAGCAAATTGAAACAAGTTGCTAGAGAAAATCACTTACGAGCGCTGCTTATAGATACTTTGTCCCAGGGGGCGTGGCCTGGGCTCATGCAGTGAGGATGTGTACTGCTTGACCTCCCACTGATATCCTTAAATCAATCCTGTATGAGGTGATATAGGCAAAAAACAAGTGCTTCAGCAGATCCATGCTAGAAGGATAAAGCTGAAACACTAACTGAGCACTTTGTTGGAGGGAAATTGATGCCCGTTTGCTTCAGGAGAGACTATACCGGGCTCCGAGCAAGGTGCCCCAAAATGGCAGCCGGACTATCTCTGCAATGCGCAGCGAACTGCTAGCTCTGATTCTAGCTGCGGCACAGGTGAACTTGGTGGCTTAGGCTGCGTGGAAGAGCTATGAGTCCGCCAGTGCGCTCTAACATACTGGGTGCGCAAACTACATGGCTGTTATGCTCACCTGGTCTCAGCGTGGCGTTGGGGAACGGTTGGAGCCCTCCCTCGACTTGGCTCCCCTGTATCGGCTGTCTTCCCCAGCTGCTGCGGAGTATGCTGTTCTGGATGCTGGTATTGCCCCTGGGAGGAGATTGGAGGCAATGAGAATGGCGTGGATGTATCACGAATTCCCTTGACCCTTTCGTGCCAAAACGTAGTGCGCAAGAGTTTTCCCATGCAAGCTCACCTGTTATTTTGTAATGCTGAGCTCTCTGTCCTGCGTCCTTCAGCAGGGGTGCATAGAGTGGGCCTAGTTACTTCACTGGCTCGCGAAATTGGCGATCCAGACCAGCTGCGACCAATCCACTTGGAAGGTAAGTCTTTGATTATGGTTATTGTTAGTTTATATAATGACTTTGGCAATGCGTCTTTTGCCTTGATGGTAAGTAATAATGATTCTTGCACTGTCTCTTCTCTTGCCAATAGGTGTGAAGATGGTAGATCGGAAGCGTGGAACGGATCCAGGGATTCCCTTGAGGATGATGGAACTCTCAAAGTCAACAGGTAAGCTGTCCTTTATAATGAAATTCTGGACTCAGGTATGGTGCGGCCAAGTGTTCGTTATTTATAAGATTTCTAACCCGTTGTGTGTCTTTTCCCCTTGCAGGAGCGGTCTGACGGCGTGGAGCAGAGTCTGGATGCTCGAAGGCCGTTCCGCGGCTCCAGATGAAGGTACCGCAAAGATGAGGAGAGGAAGCGAAGCTCCCGCGTCGCTGGACGGTCGGATCGGGTGAGAAAAGGCTCCGACTCCTATGGCGATGGAATGAAGGTAGGATGAGCGCACAGCGATGGAGTGGCTTGAATCAGGTAAGATGCGCCATCAACGATGGAGCGGCTGGAATCAGGTATGGTGCGTCTTCAGCGATGGAGCAGCTGGACTCAGGTAAGGTGTGCCTTCAGCAATGGAGCGGCTGGAATCAGGTAAGGTGGTTTTCAGAGGAACAGCCATAAGCGTCACGCTGCAAGCAGAATAACGTAAAGCGAGGGCATGTGGCTGGGCTGGCCTTATATAGGCTGGCTCTGGCCCCTCACTTTGGCCCACCTTGTGTCTCCACCTTGCCCCTCCGAAGGACTCTGGCACGTGCCTCCCAATGCTGTTGTATGGCCACGCCCGGCCCTGATGCACGTGCCTTAGGCCATTTGGACCCTGGGGGTGATGAAGGCCTGGGCCCTTGCCCAATGGCTACGACAGCACTCCCCTGCAAGGCCCCTCTCAAGGGCGTCCCTCTCCCTGGTCCAGATTTGGTGGGATTGTTTCAGTGAAACCACCTGATCAGTCGAGGTGCATGGACAAATTCCACAGGTTCCCAAGTGCGATCTTGAGGTTCATAACCTTCCCAATCAATTAAATAGTAGAAGTTTCCACGTACCATTTTCAAATCCAGGATGAGGATGTCTTTAACCTCGTACTCAGGTTCTCTTTCGATAATTTCTGGCTCCGGAGGTTTCGTGATCCTAGTGTCGGGCTTCACAGGCTTCAGGAGGGAAACGTGAAACACTGGATGAATTTGCATATTGACGGGTAGATCTAGTTTTACTGTGGCCGGGTTGATGATGGACTTGATGGGATAAGGTCCGAGATATCTTGGACAGAAGACTCGAGGTCCTTTTAATGGTATGTTTCTGGCAGCCAACCATACTTTATCCCCATTTTGGTAATGTGGGGCTTCCCTTCTATGCCTGTCAGCAAACTTATTTTGCTGTTCCTTGGCTTTAGTTAAATTCTTGGTTGCTTCCTTCAGAGTTTGAGTAATTGTTTTATGTAGGGAGGTGATTGCTGGTATTTCTAGCTCATCAAGCGGGTCAAAGGAGGACGTCCGGGGATGCCGACCATTTATGATATAGAATGGGGTTTGTCCAGTACTAGTGTGGACGGTATTATTGTATGCAAATTCAGTTAACCAAAGAATGTCCCTCCAGGATCCTTCGGTTTGCTGCAGCATACATCTCAGGTATTGTTCTAGCATCTGGTTAGTTCTCTCAGTTTGACCATCGGTTTGGGGATGGTGACCGGTGGAGAGGCGAAGGTCAATTTGCGCTATCTTGCAACAACTCCTCCAAAATATTGAGACAAATTGCGTTCTTCGGTCAGAAATCAATACCGAAGGGAAACCATGTAGTTTTATTATCTGTTCTAGGAATACAGTCTCCAGAGTTCCAGCAGTAGGAAGTCCCTGAGGGGAATAAAGTGTGCCATTTTGGAGAATAAATCTACCACCATGTCACGACCCGTGACCCAAAACCCCACTGGCATGGTCACATGCCAGGTAGGGTTAAGACTCAAGGTTCACTTGGGGCCCCAAGGGCCTTGCACTATCCTCATGGACTCTCCTGGAGTCAGTCCTGGCGCTTTGGCGCCAGGCTCATGTTCAGATTGGAACACTGTCTTGAAGGAACTACTTTTTCATTTGGAGGCCTGTAGCCAACATGGAGGCACCCACACAGCCTAGTTCCTAGAACCAGACTGTGCGGTGCAGTGTTTTGGGTGTGGTAGCCCGGACTACTTTACCTGGACTACTTTACTGGAGGGCTATGTAAACCACATCCAAGTTACAGAACGTGCCTCGCGTTATTCTGCAGCCAGCAGCATGACGCTCATCTTGTCCAGAGACCAGAATCCGGCGATCCTTGAACAGCGGACCTGAAGAGGAGACAAAAGAACATCGTTAGCAGTCTCAGCTTACCTGCAACTTTCCATCCGTCGACTATCCATCTTCCTGCTGCTCGCGGTCTTCCATCCAGCTGGCAGCATCATTGGGACACCACACACGCACCGGAACGAAGCACCTGGAGGAAGAGAGAAAGAAGGACAACGTTAAAACAGGTTACTCATGGCATTTACGGCAGTAATCACGAGAACCTCACCTGGTTGGGCATTTCTTGGCCGGCTCTGCTCCGGAAATCTTCACACGCCCAGAAAGACCATTGCGACCTGAAAAGGAATAAAGAATACAGGTTAGCAAAAGACGACATTCCTGCGCCGCACTTCGTGCTTAACCTACCATCCATCATACGCTCCTGCGTCCATCATCCTCGTAGGAGCCCGATCCAAGCTACTCATCCACCGAACCTCCGTGCACATAAGGGGGAAAAAATAAGGCAAAGACATTAATCGTAAGAAAGGAAAGCAAGGACCTTTTAAGACTGCTATGACCAGACTTGCCTCCTTAAAGACACTTGAATGGGTTAGCATCAGTGAAGTTAACTCAGTCGCTCAAACCTGCACGAAACAACGCCCCCCTGCACAGAAGGTAGGACGGAGAGCACGCCAGACATTACAACAAGGTGAGGAGTGGGCCATCAGATCGAATCTAGGGTGCAGGGGCGAGGAAACGAAATCTGTTCCTAAATCCAGTCCTCCTGTGTTTTCAGGCCCGACCTCCATAGAAGGCACCATCCGGAATTGGGAAGGGTCCAGGGTGAATCCGGCAACTAGGGCATAAGGGCATCCCCGTGGATACCAGGTGACGCCTCTATAACATTATCCACCTGGGCGCCATGGAGACTTCAGAAATGGACCAACTGGCCCAGTTATTAGGACAATTACGTGCCGAAGTGCATTCGGCTAGGCAAGAGACTAATACCCTGCAAAGGGATCTTGTCATCACCAAGGATCGCACTGAAGAAATCAGCAGGCAATTACTGCAATCACTGTAACGCTCATCTGGTATCCACTGGGATGTCACGCAGCCTGTTCTGACCTCTTACGACCTCGAACCCTTCCCTGCAGTCTACTCGACTGGAAACTGGGCCTGAAACACAGGATTGGTAGAGTTTAACTCCCTATTGTCTCTGTGTGATTCAACCCCTTCTTCCCCGGGGTCCAACCCTTCCCTTTGATCCACAGCTCACCTTGTTTTCTTGGAAAGCGTGCTCTCCGTCCTGCTTTCAGCGCAGCAGCGCGTTGATTGATGCGGGCTCGTTACTGCCTTGTTACTTCACTGCAAGAGTCCGACAGGTAAGTATAATGAGTCTTTTGAACAGTTCTCTAAATTCGTTCCTTTCCTTCCTTAGATGATGGCCGGCGTTCGGGGATGGCAACGTGCTGCTGAGATGAGTAGCGCTGAAGGTGAGTGAGAGCGCGATGCGCGATGCGACCCTTTCGTATTTGTATTGAACTGAGTTATTTTTCTGTGTCTTTTAGGTGCTGCAACGTTTTCAGCGTGGATGCCAGTTATGAAGAAGAAATGCGGTGAGTAAGCGTGGTATGCGGTGCCTATAAATGTTTCCACGCTAACCTGGAGTGTCTTTTCCCTCTTGCAGATGGATGAGAAGTTCCGGAGACAGAGTTCCCCCAGGGCGGCTGGAATTCAGGTAAGCGTTTGAAGCTCGTACAGTCTTTAAAAATAAGCGAATATTTGCTGAATGCTTACTAGTGCCTTTTTTCTGTTCTTTTCCCTTTTCCTTAGGAAGCGGCGTGCCGGGATGGGAATGACACCACCGAAGATGCCCGCAGAACAGAAGAGAATGATGGGCAGAAGCGCTGCAAGGTAAGGCTGTTCCTAACAGTGTTCTTGCAGGAGCTGAGCGCAGAAGAAAGATGCAGGTCTGATCCAAAAACGGTGAGTGTCACGCTGCAGGTGCAGAAAACACAAAGCATGTTTATTAGCCTGGGTGTGGCTTAAATAGTCTCTGGGTATCCCAGGTGTCTCTGGGTTGAACCACACCCAAAAGACTAGACTGCAAATGCAGTTCAGGGAACCAAAATATGTGGGGGCATCCATCTTGTCCCCATCAATGCACTACAAGTCCAATCCCCAATATTATCCTATGGGAGTGAGTGAGTCTGGTGCCACAAGCGCCAAGTCTGACTTCAAGTGGGTCTTTGGAGGGATGGAGAGGCCCTTGAGGGCCATGTAGGTGATCGTGGCCTGGCTCCAGCCTGACATTTTGGAGGACTGGGGACATGAGGGGCAGGAATCATGACAGCACTCCCCCCAAGGCACCTCTCAAGGTGGCTCTTCTGTCTGGTCCTGGTTTGTTTGGATGGTTTTGATGAAATCGTCTAAGCAAGCGAGGTGCATGGATGTACTCACAAGGCTCCCATGTCCTGTCTTGTGGACCATAACCCTTCCAGTCTACTAAGTAGTATAATTTGGATCTGACGTACTTTGAATCCAGGATGTCCTTGACTTCGAATTCTGTCTCCCCAGCGACTACTACTGCTGCGGTGGCGTTGCTAACCGGGTCCCAGGTTGAACAGGTTTAAGGAGAGACACGTGGAACACAGGATGAATCTGCATGTTTGACGGCAAAGCTAGTCTGACCGCCACAGGATTTATCATGGAGGTGACGGTGAATGGACCCAGGTATCTTGGACGGAAGGTTCAGGTTCCTTTAATGGACAAGTGTTTAGACGCCAGCCAGACTTTGGGCCTCATTACACGGACGGCGGTGGACCAAGGTGCTATTAGCACCTTGGTCCATGCCGGTAAAATACCGGCACTGCCTTGGTGGAAAGGGGAATTACCGCCCTATTCCAAGGTTGGGGTGGGGCGGTAATTCCCCCTTCCCCCATTGCTCTTCCCCATTCCCATTTTTGCCCCATAGGGCATAATGGGAATGGGGACGGTGCTAATTACGGCACCGTAATTAGCTCCCTGGTCCCTTTGCGGGTTGGTTTTTAACGCCTGCAAAAGCAGGCGTTAAATTCTCCAACCCGCAAAGGGACCCCGTAGTAAGGCGGTAAGGGTTTACCGGTACCGGTAAAATACCGGTACCGGTAAACCCTTACCGCCTACCGTGTAATGAGGCCCTTTGTCTCCCACTTGATAGTTGGGGGCCTTTGCTCAGTGTTGGTCAGCAAACTTCTTTTGGCGATTCTTAGCTTGAATAGGTGTTCAGCTGCCCTTTTAAAGGTTTGAGAAATGGTCGTGTGTGAGGTTTTGACTGCTGGCATTTCCAGGGTTGTAGGAACGTCCAACTCAGAAGTTTATGAGTACCTGCCAAACATGGTATAAAAGGGTGTCTGCCCAGTGCTGGTGTGTAAGGAATTATTATAAGCATATTCAGCTATCCATAATAGGTCGAACCAGCTTCCTTCAGCTTGGTGTAACATGCAACGCAGATACTGCTCGAGGGTCTGATTTGTCCTCTCAGTTTGACCATCTGTTTGGGGATGGTGGCTGGTGGATAGCCGGATGTCGATCTGGGCCATAGAGCAGCATTTTCTCCAGAGGTTAGATACGAATTGAGTACCTCGGTCTGAGACTAAAACTGAGGGAAACCCATGGAGCCGTACGATGACTTCAAGAAATACCTTTGCCAGAGTGGAAGCATTTGGGAGCCCCTTAAGAAGAATGAAATGTGCCATTTTTGAAAATAGGTCCACGACCACAAGAATAGTGTTAAACCCTTGACTGGGTGGTAAGTCAGTAATACAATCAAGGGACAACGTGTGCCAGGGTGCTGGTGGGATTTCCAATGGTTGTAATAGCCCAGCCGGTTTCTGCTTGGATGACTTGTTTTGAGCACACACTCCACAAGATAGGATGAATTGGATAATGTCTTTACGCCACGTGTGTCATGACCCACAGAACGCGCCCCTTCTGGACTTCCTGGTCCTTGTCACGGTGGGGCTTGCATTCATTGTTTCTCCCAACATGGCCATATCACGTGACACGCCTCGCACCAGCCTTCACGTCGGACATAGTACGTTCCATAAATATGCCACGCCCCCGCGGCCCCACGTGTCTCAATGCTATTGCGAAGTAGCGACCAGACGTGTGCTCCTTAGCTCCCGGTATTGTTTCCCTTGCTTCTTCCACTCTAACCCAGTTCTATTCCCTTTCCTTCCTTTCTTGATTCCTGGACTCGTGTGCTAGTTGCGCACCCTGTTATTTCCTGGATTCCTGGACCGCTGCATCCCCGGTACTTGAACGCACACTGGAGTCGGAAGAGACTCGTGCAGCCTTATTCAAGACTCGAGCAGTACGCAAGAAGGCATCGATCAAGAAATCCAGCAAGGATCGAACTCAGGTGAGAAGGGGGGAACTCCTTGACAGTTTGAGACGCCAACCGACCAAACTCGATATGGACATGGAAGCAGCTGTCCAGGACCTGATGCGTGGCATGCAAGAGCTATCTACCGAGGTGCAGAATCTAAAGGCGGAAAACGCCGCTCTCAAACAACTAGTTCTACCCGCGATTCTGCCACAAAAGAAAGTGTATTGCTGGGCGGTATAGTGGACAAATATGATGGCTCACCAAAAACCCTTCGAGGATTCCTGGATTCATGTTTGGTTCACTTTACTTTTAAGCCCTACTACTTTTCAACTCCCAGGGCTAAAGTGGGCTTCATAATTTCCCACCTTTCAGCAAACGCCTTAACCTGGGCCACGCCCCGTGTTAATTCCGGCGACGTTCTTCTAGATGACTATGATGGCTTCATACTACCCCTTAAAACCATGTTTGACTGTCCAGAACAGGTCTATAATGCCCAGGAACGCCTGTTAGACTTTCGGCAAGGATCCCAGGATATGCTCACCTATGTTACCCGATTCAAGCAGTTAGTCATGGAAGCTGATTGGTCCCTGGAGGCGAGTTTTACCCTTTTCAGGAGAGGACTGAATGAGGAGATTAAGGATGAGTTGGCCAGAGTGGCTCGCCCAAACTCATTCCAGGCACTGATGGACCTTGCCATGCAAATAGATTTTCGTATCCAGGAAAGAAAGGCAGAGAAGAAGAAATCCAAAGCTAATCCTCCGAAGCCTTCCTTTGAGAGCACCACCAAGGCGGACACAAACCCAGGCTCAATCTCTGAACCAGAACCCATGCAAATAGGAGCCTTCCGTGGACCTATATCCCCGCAAGAAAGAATGAGAAGGATTCATATAGGGTTGTGCATGTCTTGTGCCTCAGACAAACACCTAGTTAGGGAGTGTCCTCTGGCCCCTCCTCTGCGTTCGGGAAATGCCAGCTCCCGATCCTAGATGGAGCAGAGCTTCGGGAGAGAGATGTTTGCTCCACATCAATTCCATCCTTGAACTCTCCTGGACAAAACAATTTGGTGATACTACAAGCCTTCCTGTCGCCCTCCAAGAATAAGACCTATCCCATTCTGGCCTTGGTGGTCTGCGCAGCTATGGGAATTTTCATTGATCAAGACTGGGTTGTTAGTCATCATATTCCGTACGAGACACGAAGCACCATGCAGCCGGTGGAAGCAATCGACGGAAGACCCCTCTCTTCAGGACCCATAAGCCTGCAGACAAAAGAGATCCAACTTTCCATAAACCATCACCAAGAGCAGATTACATTCGACATCATTAAGTCAGCCCATTACCTCATGGTATTGGGTATGCCCCGGTTACAGAAGCACAATCCGTATATCAATTGGACAGCAGGATCACTATTCCTAGGCTCAGAGTTTTGTATGTACCACTGTCTAATCCTGGATCCCTCCTCGACACCCCTTAAAGAACCACCAAGAGACCTGAAAACACCACTCATGGTTTCTAATATCATACAAGTCCCAGAGGCCTATCAGGGATATGCTGATGTATTTTCAACTGCCATAGTCCAGGCCTTACCCCTCACAGACCTGAAGACTGTACTATACATACAGATCCCTCAGCAGTGATTCCTTTTGGCAGAATGTTCATTCTTTCCAAACCTGAGAAAAAGGCCCTCAGAGAATACCTGGATACCAACCTTGAAAACGGCACCATAAGACCCTCAAAATCTCCAGCGGGTGCTTCATTGTTCTTTGTTCCCAAGAAGGACACCAAGGAACTCAGACCTTGCCTCGACTATTGTGGCTTAAATCAATGCACCCTCAAAGATCGGTACCCACTACCCTTGATCTCGGATATCCTGGAAGCTGTGAGAGGCGCCGTAGTCTTCACGAAGTTGGATCTCCGGGGTGCCTATCATTTGATCCGGGAAGGAGACGAATGTAAAACAGCCTTTAGAACACCCTTTGGTCACTATGAATATCTAGTCATACCCTTTGGGCTAGCTAATGCCCCCGCAGTTTTTCAATGTTTTATGGACGGGGTGTTTTCTGATATGTTATTCCTTTTTGTCATTATCTATCTGGATGACATATTGATCTTTTCCAAGGATCCTCTGAAGCATGAAGAGCATTTAAAGGCAGTACTGCAACGACACCGTAAACACAAACATTTAGCCAAACCCGAAAAATGCTTGTTCCACGTTACTTCTGTTCACTACCTGGGATTCATCCTTAGCTCAGAAGGAATTGGTATGGACCCTTCAAAGGTAAAGGCCATACTGGCATGGCCTGCTCCCACCTCTGTGAAACAAGTTCAATCCTTCCTGGGGCTTGCCAACTTCTAACGGAAGTTCATTTCTACCTTTTCCGAGATTGCCCAGCCGATTGTTGCTCTCTTGAAGAAAGACACTCCCTTTATCTGGTCTAGACCGCAAGACAAAGCATTCCAACGATTGAAGACAGAGTTCACGCAAGCCCCCATCCTGGCCCAACCAGACATAAATCGCCCATTCCTGGTGGAAACGGATGCCTCTAACTACGCCATAGGAGCGGTCTTGAAACAGGAACTTGAGGATAAACTGGACCACCCCATTGCTTACCTCTCACGAACCCTGACTCCCAGTGAGACACACTATTCCGTCCTGGAAAAGGAACTGTTAGCCATCCGCCAGGCCTTCACTGAATGGCGACATCTACTTCTGGGTGCTAGATATCCAGTTCAAGTCCGCAAGGACCATCGCAATCTTCAAATTCTACAATCATTGGAGTGCAGGAACAGTCGTCAGGCGCGTTGGGCCTACTTCTTTGCCCAATACCAATTCCAAATCACTCATGTTCCCGGATCACAAAACATGATTGCTGACGCCTTATCTCGACGTCCTGACTATGTAACTACTGAAGACAAGGCCTATCC
Source organism: Ambystoma mexicanum (assembly GCF_040938575.1). Lineage (NCBI taxonomy): Eukaryota > Metazoa > Chordata > Amphibia > Caudata > Ambystomatidae > Ambystoma > Ambystoma mexicanum. The sequence continues at coordinate 1,470,835,454 of NC_090923.1, read as the reverse complement.
TAAGATGTTTCCCCACACGATCTTTGTAGCTCAAGCAGTCAACCTCCTGGAAGAAATTCGAGTACAAACCCAATCCTCTGACCTCTGGAAGGATATTTCAAGGAAGAATCCATGGAACCTAAGACTTAAGGAAGGATACTTATTCAAGCACAATGCACTGGTAATTCCTACACAGAAATTACAACAAAGAATGATAAACCTCTGTCATGATACCCTTCACTCCGGACATCGTGGCATAACCAACACCCTCCGTCTTATACAAAGACAGTTTTGGTGGCCTGGAATGAAGACCGATGTACAGCAGTACATCAAAGTTTGTGCTGTCTGCAGTCAAAACAAACATGATAACAAGAGACCGGCGGGTCTTCTAATGCAACCATCGCTGCCAACAAGGCCATGGGAATTCATTGCTACAGACTTCATTGTGGAATTAACACCTTCCCGAGGGTACACGACCATCATGGTTACCAAAGATTTGTTCACTCATATGGCTCATTTTACACCCCTGTGTAAGTTACCATCTTCGTCCGAACTTGCTGGAATCTTCCTGGAACACATATTTCGTTTACATGGACTCCCTTCCAAGATCATACCTGATCGAGGACCTCAGTACGTCTCTCAATTCTGGAAACATCTCTGTCGCATTCTGGGAATCCAACGTGCCCTCTCATCTGGTTATCATCCCCAGACCAACGGTGCCACAGAACGTGCTAATCAGACCCTGGAGCAGTATCTTCGATGTTTCGCCACCAAGATTTAGGATGACTGGTCGCTCCTGATAACCGTGGCTGAATTCGCCTACAACAATTCTGACCATTCAGCAATTAAGACCAGCACCTTTTATTGTAGCCAAGGTTTCCATCCATCAGTTCTACCCTCTGTTCTCCCTCATCCTACACCAGTGCCTACTGTCGACTCCTGGATTGAAACCCTCATCAACGTACACCAAGAGGCCAAAGAAAATTTAGAGAAGGCCAGAACACAGACTAAGAGGTATGCGGATTTAAAAAGGAGACCAGGTCCTTCTTATGCAATCGATGATCAAGTCTGGTTGTCCTCAAAATTACTACCCCGGTATATCACCCAGTATTCCACACATCCTTATTAAAACCCTACCTCCAATCCTCCCGGAAATCCCACCGACCTCCTCCTCTACTGGTCGACATCCAATTGGAATATGAAGTATCTCGAATATGTGACTCCAGGTATAAACGGGGTCAGCTTCAATACCTGGTTGAATGGAAAGGATACCCCCCTAGTGAAAGAACCTGGGAACCACTTTCTAATCTCAAGACCCCTCGACTACTCAGAAGATTTCACCTTATACACCCGGGCAAACCTGGTGGAACAGGTTTTCGGAGGAGACATGCTGTCATGACCCATAGAACACGCCCCTTCTGGACTTCTGGTCCTTGTCACGGCGGGGCTTGCATTCATTGTTTCTCCCAACATGGTCGTATCACGTGACACACCTCGCACCAGCCTTCACGGTGGACGTAGTATGTTCCATTAATATGTCATGGCCCCGCTCCTCCAATGCTATTGCAAAGTAGCGACCAGACGTGTTCTCTGTAGCTCCCGGTATTGTTTCCCTTGCTTCTTCCACTCTAACCCAGTTCTAGTCCCTTTCCTTCCTTTCTTGATTCCTGGACTCATGTGCTAGTTGCGCACCCTGTTATTTCCTGGATTCCTGGACCGCTGCATCCCGGTACTTGAATGCACGCTGGAGTCGGAAGAGACTCGTGCAGCCTTATTCAAGACTCGAGCAGTACGCAAGAAGGCATCGATCAAGAAATCCAGCAAGGATCGAACTCAGGTGAGAAGCGGGGAACTCCTTGACAGCGTGGGCCACCAATAAATTTGTTTTACCTTGGCTAGGGTTTTAGCGATTCCGGGGTGGCCCTCGATCAAGGAATCATGATAACCGGACATGACTTGTTTTCGTAGTTCTTGGTTTGGTAAGAATAAATGATTCCTGAAGTAGGGCAACTGATCTTTTATCATGTAATGTTCTCCTTGTGCACTCCACGCTTCATGATTCCTAGGAGCTTGTCACTCGGGATGATTGCTATTGGGTCAGGGGTCTGATACCCTTGCTCTTCTACCCCCATACGGGAAAGGGCATCGGCCTTCTCATTTTTCACCCCTGGTCGAAATGTAATCAGGAGTCATGTTCAGCAAAAAAAGAGCCCAACGTAGTTGTCGTGAGGATTGGGCCTTTGCCGTTTTTAGGTACTGGAGGTTCCGGTGGTCAGTTATTACGGTGATTGTGTGTCTGGCGCCCAAGAGGTAGTGCCGCCATGCCTTAAAGGCTGACTTAATGGCAAGAAGGTCTTTGTCTGTGATAGCGTAATTGAGTTCAGGGGGTGTGAATTTATGCGACCAGAAGGCAACAGGGTGTAACTGGCCCGTTTCGGGGTCCTTTTGTGAGAGGACGGCTCCCATAGCTATGCTTGAGGCGTTCGTTTCCACCAGGTATGGGAGATCAGGGTGAGGGTGGCATAAGATTGGGGCAGATGTGAATCTTGCTTTGAGTTCCTGGAAAGCTTCCTCGGCTTCTGTTGTCCACTGGAACCTTTTGTTGCTTTTCCTTAGCAATGACTTGATGGGATGAACGATTTGTGAAAATCCTGGGATGAACCAGCAGTAAAAGTTTGCAAAACCCAGCATACTTTGAACCCCCTTGAATGAATTTGGGGATGGCCAGTTCAGGATAGCATCTACCTTGTGTACATCCATTCGGATTCCATTTGGGCTGAGAATAAAGCCCAGGAGTTCCACCTCGGAGACGTGAAATGAGCACTTTTCGAGCTTGGCGTAGACGGAGTTTCTCCAATACGGATCGGACGTGTTTAACGTGGTCCTGCTTTGATGCGGAATATACTAGAATATCGTCGATGTACACTAGAGCACAGACATCAATCAATTCCCGTATGACATCGTTCATGAAGTATTGAAATGCTGCACGTGCATTGCAAAGGCCAAAGGGCATTACTTGATATTCGTACAAGCTGTATTTGGTGCGAAAAGCGTTTTTTCATTTGTCCCCCTGTTTTACGTGAACAAGGTGATATGCCCCCATCAGGTCTAGTTTTGTGTAGATTTGGGCATCTTTGACTTGATCAAGCAATTCAGGGATCAGTGGCAGGGGGTAGCGTTTTTTTACGGTAATCTGGTTCAGTGCGCGATAGTCGATGCACGTTCTCAAGTCCCCCTTCTTTTTCGGTACGAAGAATAGAGGACTGGCTGCTGGAGACTTTGAGGAATGGATGAACCCGTTGGCCAGGTATTGGTCAAGACAGGCCTTCAGGTACTGGTTTTCTGGTTCCGTGAGTGCGCAAATTCGCCCACAAGCGATTTGTGCGCCGGGTATCAGGTCGATTTGGCAATCGTATGGTTTATGCGGTGGCAGGGTATTAGCCTGTTCTTTCTGAAAGACATCTTGAAAGTCCTGGTATTCACTTGGTAGGGTAGCGATTGCCACAGTCGCAAGCGTGGAGGTTCTGGTGTCTATTGGTTGTTTCTCTTGGCGATAACACGTGTGGACGCAAGTCTCGGGAAAGGCCAATTCTTTTGCTCGCCAATCGATTCGAGGATTGTGAGCTACCAACCATGGCATTCCCAAAATCAACCTGAACTGTGGTGCCTTAATGAGGTCGAAAACGATAGATTCTTGGTGTCCATCCTAGCACAGAAGGGTTAAAGCTGCAGTGCATTGGCATACTGGACCAGAAGCTATTTCCGTGCCGTTGACAGTGGTAACAGTGTCGGTGGTTGATTTAGGGCGTAACGGAAGCCCCATCTTTGCCGCAAGATCCTGGTCAATGTACTTCCCAACGGCTCCACTGTGAATGTACGCTCTTACTGCGTGCATCCGATCATGGTTGTTGGTGATTGATCAAGACCACAGATAGTGCAAAATGGGAGGTCTGTAGTTCACTTTCTTCGCTCGACAAGTGGACCCCTACACTTGCCGGGCTGGGGAGTTTTCCGATTCCTTGATGGTATCTTCCTTGTCCGTGGCCCCTACCATCCTCCTCGGTGGCTTCACAGGGCACTCTTTAAGGAAATGACCTGACCTTCCACAGTACAGACATAACTGCTGCTGTCTCCTTTTATCCCTTTCCGCTTTAGTCAAGGGGGATATGACCCCCCCAATTTGCATTGGTTCTCCTGAACCTTCCGTTGTGCGGGCAATATTGTCCTTTGAACGCACATACATGGGGCGAGGGTCCGGTCTGGTTCGATCTGTTCTTCGGTCCTGCAACCTACGATCCAGTTGAACAACAAGGTCAATGAATTCTGAGCAGTCTTTCGGGGGGTTCACCACTTGTGCGAGAACATCCTTGAACTCCCCCCGCAACCCTTGATGAAATAACGTGGTTCTCTTTTCCACTGGCCATTCTGTTTCAACTACGAGTCTATTGAACGTGGCTATGTATGTTAATAGGTCTTGATTCCCTTGGCATAGGGCCAGAGGTTCGTTGTCTAATGCCTGCCCATGAGTACGACGGGCGAACAGCTTTTCCATCTCCTGCTGAAAGCCCCTGAAGTCATGCAGCAAAGGATTGTCTTGGGCCACAAAGGGTACAGATCAGTCCGCAGCGCTACCACTCAGGTAGGATAGCACAAAAGCGACCCGTGATTGGTCGTTTGGAAAGGCCCCTGGTCTACAAAGGAAGTGTAGGCGGCACTGGTTCATGAACATTGCAAACCTCTTGGGATCCCCCATAAATCGTTCGGGCGGGGCCAAGGGAACTGCCCCAGGAAGGGTTATCTGAACGGGATTGGCTGATGGTGCTGGCATCGAGGGCACGCTTCCCGGCAATGGTGCATGCCCTGCTTGTGACTGGAGAAGTTGCCAGCTTAAATCATCATTGCGTTCTTTGGCTACTATCAGCTCTCTCCTCAGGGTGTTGGCCTCCTGCCTGGCTGCATGTACTTCGGAACGTAGCTGCCCCAACATGTGGGCTAACTGGTCGGTTTCTGATGTTTCCATGACGCCCAGGTGGATTTTGATGTGAGGCTTTGTGTTCTGTAACGCTCACCTGGTATTCACGGGGATGTCACTCAGCCTGTTCTGACCTCTTACGACCTCGAACCCTTCCCTGGAGTCTACTCGTCTGGAGACTGGGCCTGAAACACAGGATTGGTAGAGTGTAACTCCCTATTGTCTCTGTATGCTTGAACCCCTTCTTTCCCGAGGTCCAACCCTTCCCTTTGATCCACAGCTCACCTTGTTTTCTTGGAAAGTGTGCTCTCCATCCTGCTTTCAGCGCAGGGGCGCGTTGATTGATGCGGGCTCGTTGCTGCCTAGTTACTTCACTGGCAAGAGTCCGACAGGTAAGTATAATGAGTCTTTTGAACAGTTCTCTAACATCATTCCTTTCCTTCCTTAGATGATGGCCGGTGTCCGGGGATGGCGACGTGCTGCTGAGATGAGTAGCGCTGAAGGTGAGTGAGAGCGCGATGCGCAATGCGACCCTTTCGTATTTGTATTGAACTGAGTTCTTTTTCTGTGTCTTTTAGGTGCTGCGACGTTTTCAGTGTGGATGCCGGTTATGAAGAAGAAATGCAGTGAGTAAGCGCGGTATGCAGCGCCTCTAAATGTTTCCACGCTACCTTGGAGTGTCTTTTCCCTCTTGCAGATGGATGAGAAGTTCCAGAGACAGAGTTTCCCCAGAGCGGCTGGGATTCAGGTAAGCGTTTGAAGCTTGTACAGTCTTCAAAAATAAGCGACGATTTGCTAAATTCTCACTAATGCCTTTTTTCTGTTCTTTTTCCTTTTCCTTAGGAAGCGGCGTGCCGGGATGGGAATGACACCGCCGAAGATGCCCGCAGAACAGAAGGAGTGATGAATGATGGGCAGAAGCGCTGCAAGGTAAGGCTGTTCCTAACGGTGTTCTTGTTCTTGCAGGAGCTGAGTGCAAAAGAAAGATGCAGGTCTACTGGAGACCGATCCGAACATGGTGAGTGTCACGCTACAGGTGCATAAAACACAAAGCATGTTTCTCAGCCTGGCCGTGGCTCAAATAGTCTCTGGGTATCCCAGGTGTCTCTGGGCTGAACCACATCCAAAAGACTAGACTGCACATGCAGTTCAGGGAACCAAAATATGTGGGGGCATCCATCTTGTCCCTATCAATGCACTACAAGTCCAATCCCCAATGTTATCCTATGGGAGTGAGTGAGTCTGGTGCCACAAGCGCCAAGTCTGACTCCAAGTGGGTCTTTGGAGGGATGGAGAGGCCCTTGAGGGCCATGTAGGTGATCGTGGCCTGGCTCCAGCCTGACATCTTGGAGGGCTGGGGACATGAGGGGCAGGAATCATGACAATCACAGGCCGGACAAACTCCATTACCTGGGAATAATCCACTGGCACAGCCAACCACGTCATCTGCCGCTCCAGTACAGATCACCTTACCCGGAACAATACCGTTAGCACCGCCAGAACGGTTTTCAGGTGACCCAAGGAAGTATGCTGCATTTATGAATCAATGTCGTCTTCACTTCATCTGCAGACCGGGCGCATTCCCTAGCGATCTGGCACAAGTAGCATTTATTTTGTCATATCTGAGCGGTAGTGCAGCAGACTGGTCAGTGCCGCTTGTGAGCTATGATGATCGGTTACTACGTGACTTTGGGGGTTTCCAAAGGGAAATGGAAAAGCTCTTTGCTCGACACACCCATGAACAAGCTGTAGACAACAAACTCTTATCACTCCGGCAGGGGAATCAGGACTAACTAACATATATAGCAACCTTCAAAAGGTTAGTGGCTGAAACCAAGTGGCCTGAAGACAAGAGAACCACATTGTTTCACCGAGGCCTTCGAGGGGAATTGAAGGATGGCTTGGTTCAGGTGGTTGATCCACCTAGAGACTGTAGTGAATTTATCAACCTGGTGGTGCAACTAGATCATCGATTACAAGATCGGAAAGCAGATCGGTCCAGATCAGATACACGTGCCGGGTATCTTCGAACCAAGGATGTAACTCCACGCACTCCAGAGAATACCACAGAACCAATGCAAATCAGAGACATATGACCATCGTTAACAAAAGCTGAAAGAGACAAGAGAAGGCAACAGCAGTTATGTTTGTACTGCGGAAAATCAGGGCACTTCCGAAAAAGACTGTCCGATAAAATCGCCCAAGCGGATTGTGGGAGCTACAGAGAAGGATGAGAGTAAGGAGTTGAAAAACTGCCTAGCTCAACAAAAGTAGAGGTCAGTTTGTCGAGTAAGAAGAATGAGCCACCAACCTCACATTTTGCAATACCGGTGATCCTAATCAATCACCAACAACCATCAAGGATGCATACCGTTGAAGCTTACATAGACAGCGGAGCAGTTGGGAATTACATTGATCGAGATCTGGCTGCACGGATGGGGCTTCCCTTATGTTTTAAGCCAAACACAGAAAAGGTAACAACGGTGGATGGGACAGAAATTGCTTCCGGACCAGTAACCCAATGTACAGCAGGAATAACTCTGCTGTGCCAGAATGGACACCGGGAATCAATTTCCTTTGATCTCATCAAGGCACCACAGTTTCAGCTAATATTAGGTATGCCATGGTTAGTTGCTCATAACCCTCGGATAAATTGGCGTGCAAGAAAATTGACTTTTCCTCGTGATTGTGCTTCCACCTGTTATTTCCAAGAAAACAAATCCAGTTTCAATGTTCCTACGAGTCCTAGAATCGGTATATCTACACTTGGCGCAACTAGTAGTCTCCCTGAAGAATACCATGATTTTCAGGATGTGTTCCAGAAGGAACAAGCTAACACACTACCGCCGCATAGGTCCTATGACTGTCAGTTTGACCTCATACCTGGTGCACAGATCCCTTGTGACAGAATCTATGCGCTCACAGAACCAGAAAACCAGCATCTAAAATCCTATCTGGACCAGTACTTGGCAAATGAGTTCATTCGCCCATCTAAATCACCGGCAGCCAGTCCCCTATTCTTCGTACCAAAGAAGGAAGGGGACTTGAGAACCTGTATTGACTATCGCGCATTGAACCAGATCACAGTGAAGAACCATTACCCCCTGCCACTTATTCCCGAGATGCTGGATCAAGTCAAAGATGCCCAGATTTATACTAAATTAGACCTCAGAGGAGCGTACCACCTGGTCCGAGTTAAAAAAGGAGATGAATGGAAAACAGCCTTCCGTACCAAATATGGGTTGTTTGAGTACCAGGTAATGCCTTTCAGACTTTGTAATGCCCTGGCGGCGTTCCAATACTTTATGAACAACATCCTAAGGGAATTGATCGATGTTTGCGCCCTGGTCTACATAGACGACATCCTAGTGTATTCAACCTCCAAACAAGACCATGTCAAGCATGTCCGTGCTGTCCTTGCCAAACTGCGGCAACATCAACTATATGCAAAACTTGAAATATGCTTTTTCCACGTAACCAAAGTAGAATTTAGTGGTTTCATTCTTACTCCGAAAGGCATCCGAATCGATGTACACAAAGTAGATGCCATTCTTAAATGGCCTTCTCTGACCTCGTTAAAACGGGTCCACAGCATGCTGGGCTTTGCAAACTTCTACCGTCGGTTCATTCCAGACTTCTCTCAGATTGTGCATCCGATCACGTTACTTCTACGAAAAAACAATAAAAAATGCATGTGGACAGAAGACGCTGAAAAGGCCTTCCAAGAACTTAAGGAAAAGTTCACCTCAGCCCCGAGTGTCTTTTCCCTTTTGCAGATGGATGAGAAGTTCCGGAGACAGAGTTCCCCCAGAGCGGCTGGGATTCAAGTAAGCGTTTGAAGCGTATACAGTCTTTAAAAATAAGCAAAGATTTGCTGAATGCTTACTAATGCCTTTTTTCTGTTCTTTTCCCTTTTCCTTAGGAAGTGGCGTGCCTGGAGGGGAATGACACCACCGAAGATGCCCGCAGAACAGAAGAAGCGATGAATGATAGGCAGAAGCGCCGCAAGGTAAGGCTGTTCCTAACAGTGTTCTTGTTCTTGCAGGAGCTGAGCGCAGAAGAAAGATGCAGGCCTACTGGAGACTGATCCGAACACGGTGAGTGTCACGCTGCAGGTGCAGAAAACACAAAGCATGTTTCTCAGCCTGGGTGTGGCTTAAATAGTCTCTGGGTATTCCAGGTGTCTCTGGGCTGAACCACACCCAAAAGACTAGACTGCACATGCAGTTCTGGGAACCGAAATATGTGGGGGCATCCATCTTGTCCCCATCAATGCACTACAAGTCCAATCCCCAATGTTATCCTATGAGAGTGAGTGAGTCTGGTGCCACAAACGCCAAGTCTGACTCCAAGTGAGTCTTTGGAGGGATGGAGAGGCCCTTGAGGGCCATGTAGGTGATCGTGGCCTGGCTCCAGCCTGACATCTTGGAAGCCTGGGGACATGAGGGGCAGAAATCATGACAGGGCTATATAAACCACACCCAAGTAACAGAACGTGCAGCGTGACGCTCATCGTGTCCAGAGACCAGAATCCGACCTGGCGGGAAGATCACCTTCCGCCTGCAGGACTCGGGATCGGGCGATCCGGAATTAACAGCGGCGGCGGGTTTACCTCCACTGTTAGTTCCGGACCGCCCGACCTGTAATGAGGCCCAGTGTCTCCAAGTTTTAAGAGCTCCTTTGATTGACAGTTATTCTTTGTCGGTTATGGCATAGTTCTTCTCTGGTGCAGTAAATTTACGGGACCAAAATGCTATGTGATGTAACTGCCCCTTATCCGGATCCTTTTGCGATAACACCGCCCCCATGGCCACACTGGAGGCATCGGTCTCAACTATATAGGGCAGATCAAGTTGGGGATGTCGAACGACGCTGAAGTGAAAACCGATTTCAATTCCAGAAAAGCTTTTTCAGCTTCACGAGACCAATAAAACTTTTTTATTCTTTTTTAATAAGGAAGTGATAGGATGAACGATTTGGGAAAATCCTGGGATGAATACCGATAGAAATTGGCAAAACCGAGTACGCTCTGCACTCCTTTGATCGATGTCGGGGATGGCCACTGAAGAATAGCCTCTACCTTACGAGTGTCCATGTGCACCCCCCCGTGGGATAAGCATAAAGCCCAAGAACTCGACTTCTGTGACATGAAAGGAGCATTTTTTCCAATTTGGCAAACAATCAATGTTTGCAGAGTTTTTCCAGAACGACTCTTACATGCCCCACGTGGTCTTCTTTGGATGCTGAATAGATGAGGATGTCATCGATGTAAACTAGGACACAGACGTCCAACAATTTGTGGAGTACATCGTTCATAAAGAACTGAAATGCTGCTGGAGCGTTGCATAACCCAAAGGGCATGACCTGGTACTCAAAAAGTCTGTACTTGGTTTGGAAGGCCGTTTTCCATTCATCACCTTTTTTCAGTCTTACCAAATGGTAAGCTCCCCGTAGGTCCAATTTTGTATAGATTTGAGCATTCTTTACTTGGTCAAGTAGTTCGGGAATGAGCGGCAGAGGGTACCTATTTTTCACGGTAATCTGGTTTAATACCCTATAATCTATAAAAGTTCTGAGGTCCCCTTCCGTCTTTGGCACGAAGAAGAAGCTGAAGAGTTTGGGGACTTGGACGGACGAATGAATCCATTAGCTAAGTAATGATCTAGGTATGTTCTTAGGTGCTGATTTTCTTGCACGGTCAGAGCGTAGATTCTGCTGCAGGGAATTTGTGCTCCTGGGACCAGATCGATTTGGCAGTCATAAATTCTATGCGGAGGCAGGGTATTAGCTTGTTTCTTTTGGAATACATCCAGAAAATCTTGATATTCGGAAGGTAATGAACCAACAATTCCTAGGATGGATTTCCCTTCGAGTTGTAGTTTCCTCCCATCCTTGTGGTAACAACATTTTGCACATTCCTAAGGGAAGGTCAGCTTCCTAGTGCGCCAGTCAATCCTTGCGTTATGGGTTTCAAGCCACTGCCTTCCGAGGGTCATTTGGAACTGGGGGGCCCCTATTAGATCAAATGACATGCTTTCCTGAAGACCATCCTGACATGTCAACATTACCTTATCTGTGTGTTGATTTACTGGCCCCGAAGACAGCTGCTAGCCGTCCACGGCAGTGACGTTTTCCGAGTGTGGTTTTTGCTGAAGTGGAAGGCCTATCCGTGCGGCCAAATCCTGATTGATGTAATTTCCCACTGCACCACTATCAATGTAGGCTTCCAGGGCATGGACTCTTGATGGTTGTTGTTGATGGGTTATTAGTACCGGGATGACCAGGTGGGAGGTCGGTACAACGTTCTTAATTCCGCTCGACAAGTGGACCCCTACACTTGCCGGGCGTCCGAGTTTACCGACATCTGTTCCTTTGCTTTGTTTTCATTGTCCGTGGCCCCTACCATTCTCTTGGGGGGTTTTACAGGGCAATCTTGCAAGAAATTTCCAGCTTTTCCGCAATATAAACAAAGTTGTTGTTGTCTCCTCTTTTCCCACTCAGCCTTGGAAATGGGAACTCGCAATCCCGCAATTTGCATAGGTTTGGTAGCTTCATGAGCCTTGGTTTGACTGTCCCGAGGTCGCAGGTAAACTGACCTCCCTTCCGCCCTTGTGCGATCCATTTTTCGGTCTTGTAAACGATGGTCCAGTTGCACAGTCAGGTTAATATATTCCGCACAACACTCGGGCGGATTGATCACTTGGGCTAGCACATCTTTTAACTCACCCCTCAGCCCTCTGTAAAATAGTGTGGTTCTTTTCTGCTCCGGCCAATTAGTCTGTGCCATGAGGCGGTTGAAGGTGGCAATGTAAGTCAATAAATCATGGCTCCTTTGTCTAAGAGATAGTAATTCGTTGTCTAATGCTTGTCCTTGGGTGTGCCTGGCAAACAATTTTTCCAATTCCCGTTGGAATTCCCCAAAGTTCCGAAGTATTGGATCATCCTGGGTTACTAATAGGATGGACTAGTCGGATGCACAACCTTCCAAATAGGAAAGTACAAAAGCCACCCTTGCGCTGTCGTTAGGGAAGGCTCCGGGTCGACACAAGAAGTGGAGACGGCACTGGTTCATGAACACAGCGTATGTATTCGGGTTGCCGAAGAAGCATTCTGGAGGAGCCAGTGGGACTGCCCCCGGAAGTACCACTTGCACTGGAGGTGATGGCTGGGGCAACGGAGTTGGTGTAATCCCGGGTAACGGAACTTGTCCTGCGTGTGTCTGAAGCATTTGCCTTGCCAGCTCATCCGTCCGTTCTCGGGCTACTATGAGGTCTCTTCTCGAAGAATTAGTCTCTTTCCTTGAGGCATGCACTTCAGCCTGCAGCTCCCCCAGTAATTGGGCTAATTAGTCAGTTTCAGAGGTTTCCATTACGCCCAGGCAGAGATTCAGAGAGGCCTTGCATTCTGTTATGCTCACCTGGTCTCTGCAGGGGCGTTGGGGCACGGTTGGAGCCCTCCCTCGACTTGGCTCCCCTGTATCGGAGGAGATTAGAGGCAATAAGAATGGCGTGGGTGTATCACAAATTCCCTCAACCCTTTTGTGCCAAAACGTAGTGCGCAAGAGTTTTCCCATGCAAGCTCAAATGTTATTTTGTAATGCTGAGCTCTCCGTCCTGCTTCCTTCAGCAGGGGCGCGTGGAGTGGGCCTAGTTACTTCACTGGCCCGCGAAAGTGGTGATCCAGACCAGCTGCGACCAATCCACTTGGAAGGTAAGTGTTTGATTATGTTTTTTTTTTTTTTTTAATTTATTATTATTATTATTATTATTTTCAATAAAACCAAACAAAACAACACACATTACAACTGTTTAGGACGTACATAATCAGCACCAAAGTATCACATTATACAGTGTAATTCTCCGTCCTCCCCCCTTCCACCCCACAAACTAGAGCCGGCACACTCATGTCATCTACAGGAGCATTATCAGGTATCGCAGTGCTTGTGCACTCATCCGAGTCCTCTAATTCGTTATTGTCCTGGTGAGGGTTTGCCATAGAGGTCACCAATTGCTGCCAGGCCAACAAGGGACCGTCGAAGACCTGGCTCTGGTGAATAGAGTCTACAGCATCGTTCAGGCATGGATGGCCAACCATGGCCTATGCTTGAACGATGACAAAACAGAGCTCATCATCCTGGGCACGGCAGCCCGTATCTCCAAACTTAACCAAAACTACTCCGCCTTCATCATAGATGGCAACACTATCAAGGTCGCCAGAGAAGTAAAAACCCTAGGTTTTTACCTTGATGCGACACTATCTTTCACCAAACAGGTGAACTCATTGTCATCATCCACTGCCTATACATGCAAGTTAATACGAGCTGGGAAACCATTCCTCTCAGAGGACAGTTGTCTTATTCTAGCTAGAGCCCTCATCTTATCGAAATTAGATTATTGTAACGCCCTCTACATAGGGACTACCAAACAAATCATCCACAGAATCCAAGTACTCCAAAACAATGCACTTAGAGCGGCCTTAAGTATCCCTAGAAGTGCACACATTTCAGAAATAAGTCGAAGACACAAATGGCTTTCCACCCAAGAAAAAATCAACCTTAAATCTGCGTCCCTTATCCACAAATGCCTAAACAACAAAGCTCCCCGATACCTCTCAGAACGCTTCAACAGGAAAAATCCAACGAGACTCACAAGGACAGCCAGCCCCAACTGCCTCCTAGTGCCCAGATTCAAACTAGCCACCATTGGAGGTTCCAGCTTCCCAGTTAAGGCAGCACAGTTATGGAACTCCCTACCCCTTGCACTCAGATCTGACCAAACCTTCAATAACTTCAGAAAGAACACCATAAAATGGCTTATTGAGAATGCGACATAGCGTATGTCACTTTATACGTAACGTCTTCTTATTATGTTTGTACCAACCTGCTTTTACTGTTTGATCGCCATAGATTTGACTGTTTAGCTACGCCTTATCTGCACTTGCACTTGCCCTACCCTGCAGACTCGAAATGTCCACTATGCCTGTAACCTGTAACGTTAACTAATCTGTAACCTGTAAACGTTAACTAAGCTGTAAACCTCCTTGTTCTCTTGCGCCCTGTTACCCTAGGGTCTGGTGCGCACAATAAATAAATAAACAAACAAAAACAAACAAGGGCCCTACTTCCTCCTCTCCCCCCCCAGTAACCACTTCAAAATAAACTACGGATTCCGCCTCCGCCCATCTGAGGAGGTCCGCCCACCATAGCTCCACCTTGGGTCTGTGGGCCGCCTTCCAGCCCATTGCGATCCTGAGTTTGGCCAGGATGTAGGCTAAGCCCTTCATTTTGCTTATGTGCTTTAAATCCCGTGGCCTGGGAAAAATCCCGAGCATGCATGGCCAAGCTGATCCCACGTCCAGCTCCACTCCCCCACCAGCCAGTTTAGTTTTAATCTCATCCCAAAATCTGCGCACCTCCGGGCAAGCCCAGAACATGTGTAGCAGCCCCGCTTCCACCTCCCCACACCTGGGACATTTCTGCGTAGCCGAGCCTCCAAACCTTGCAATTTTCCCAGGAGTCAGATAAGCCCTGTGAGTGACATACAATTGGAGTTGTTGGAGTCTCGCATTCCGGGATACCTTTTTATGGTACCTTTGGGCTCTCTCCCATTGCCCATCTGTCATGGGTCCTCCTACTTCCTCCTCCCAGTCCTGCCTCAATTGAAGCAGCTCCTTCCCTGCCTTTGCTCTTAGAAGTTCGTATATTCTAGATATTTCGTGCCCGCCCTCTGAAACATCATACATCGTTTCCAGGGAGGCATCAGGGTCATCCGCTGGCACTGTCTCCGGCCATCTCTCCCTAACCCGTTTCATGAGCCTAGCGTAGGTTATATACTGGCCTTTATGCACCCCTGTCTCTTCGTACAACCTCTAAAATTCCAATGCCTCCCCTTCCTGCCATATGTCCCCAAGGGTGGCCAGGCCTACTGGTTCCCAATATCTACGGACCGCTTTGAACAGTTGAGAGTCGTTCCCGCATAGTGCCACCAGCGGGGCCTGCTGAGAGAACGGCTCTATGTCACCCATCATTCTCCACGTTCTGCGCCAAACCTCCCAGCCCAGCCTCAATAGCTGCCCTCTTCCCACCAGTTTGTTCTTTTATAACCACACCACTTGATTCAAAAAGTATGGGGCCGAGTCTTCCCGCAGAAGCCTGGCTTCCGCCGAGTCTTCAGTCGACAGCCACCTGGCCACGTACAGCAGCTGCCCCGCCAGATAATACAGCTCAAAATTTGGCAGGCCTATGCCCCCCTTGTCACATGGGTTCTGGAGTTTCCACAGGGCCACTCTGTTCCTGGAGTTACTCCATATGAAGCCCCTGCACAAGCTATGAAGTCTCACAAATAGGCTCCTGGGAATCAAAAACGGGACATTCACAAAGAAATGCAGGAGTCTAGGCAGGACCACCATTTTAAGCAAGGCTGCTCTCCCCATCATAGTCAGGGGCAATCTAGACCAAAACACCATGCTGTTCTTAACTCCCTCTAATGCTTTCTCCGTATTGTGTTTGTGCTCCGCCTCGATCTTGTGGTAAATATTTACTCCCAAATACCTAAATGTCTCAGTCTGCCATGGTATCAGCAGGATAGGCAGCCTCTGTAACGGGACATTCTTATATCTACCCAAGGGGAACAGACTAGACTTCCTAGGGTTCACCGATATGCCCGAGAGGGTGGCATATCGGTTCATCACCTCTAGCACATACTGCAGGTTCTCCTCTGGATAGCGCAGATAAAGGAGCATGTCATCTGCATACAGCGATACCAGGTGTTTACCACTTACTGTACTAATCCCCACCTCCACGTATTGTTGCCTCAGACATATTGCCAACGGCTCTAATGACAGAATGTATAGCATGGGTGACCAGGGGCATCCCTGTCTGGTCCCCCTGCTAAGTTGCCAAGTATCTGAGATTATGGATCCTGTTTTAACTCTCGCCACGGGGGTGCTGTATAACAACTGGACCCACCTGATATATCCAGGTCCCATTCCGTATCCCCTCAGGGCCGCTTTCAACCAAGGCCATCGCACCGAGTCAAAGGCTTTGACCGCGTCTAGCGACACGATAGCCAGCTCACCCGTATCTTCCTCAGTGTGATCAATGATGTGGTGCAGCCTCCTATGGTTATCTGTAATGTTCCTGCCGGGGACATATCCCGTCTGGTCTGGGTGTATCAGCTCACCGATCACCCTCTTCAGCCTATTGGCCAGCACTGCCATGAGTATTTTGCTGTCCTGATTCAGCATGGACAAGGGTCTATAAGACCCACACTCCATGGCTGGCTTGCCTGGTTTCAGGAGTGGGATGATCATCGCCTCGCGAAGGGACAATGACAGTTCCCCCTGCTGCTAGGCCTCGTTGAACATGGCAAGCAGTGGCTGAACAAGTTCCTGTTTGTATGTCTTGTAAAACTCACTAGGCAACCCATCCGTCCCGGGTGCCTTACACGTGGGCAAATGTTGGATCACCACCTCCAGCTCTTCCGAGGTGATAGGGGCGTCCAATTCCGCACATTCTAGGTCGTTCAGGGTGGGCAGCTCTATGTCCTCTAACGTGTCCAGTATGTCCTGACCCCTATCCTTCCCTGCGTCCTCATATAAGTGTCTGTAAAACTTGAGGAACTCCTCGTTCACCCCCTCCTGGGTATTACAGATGCGACCTTCCTCATCCCTAATCTCACTGATCACTGTGCGGGGGGTCTCACTCTTATATAGCCAGGCCAGCAATCTGCCCGGCTTATCGCCCCCTGCGTGTAGCCTCGCCGTGTATTTCTTGTAATTTAGTCTACATAGCCTATCCCAGAGTCCACTGTAGGCTACCTGTAGGTCTTTTATCTTATCGCTATTCTCCCGGGCGGTATCCTCATGTCGTGTGAGACCCTCCAGCTCTCTTTCCGTTTCCTGAAGTTCCCTTTCGATGCCCCCCTGGAGCCCTTTAGATTTCGAAATGGCTACTCCACGCACCACCACCTTGAACGCCTCCCATACTGTTCCAACCGAGCGCACACTGCCCGTGTTTATATCAAAATATTCCTCGATGGCCTCCCTCAAATCCTCCCGGAACCCCTCATCTTGTAATGCCTCAGTCCTAAGTCTCCATGTCGGGATCCGCGCTCTGGGGGTTTGGTGTCGCCACTCTACCACCAAAGGCGAGTGGTCGGATAGTACCCGGGCCTTGTATTCCGCTCCCACCATTTCTCCCGCTATCTCAGCCGCTACGAACACATAATCTAGCCTCGTGTGCAGGTCATGTGGCGCTGCATAGTGCGAGTATTGCCTATCCATTGGATGCAACCTTCTCCACACGTCTTCTAGGCCTAGATCTTTTAACAATGTCCCCAGTGCTTTGGCCGCCGGCGCCGGCTTCCCCGCTTTGTCGACTGACCTATCCATTTTGGGATTCAGGGTGCAATTAAAGTCTCCTCCCCACACCACCGTACCCCCAGCAAGGGGGCTAATTTTGCTGTAAAGGGACCTGAAATAAGCCGCTGTATCATGGTTAGGGGCGTACAGATTTATAATGTGCACTTCCCTGTTCTCCAGGAGTCCTGTCACCGCCACCATTCTGCCCTCTGGGTCTACCGTTGAGCTAAGCACCTGGAGCGGCACATGCGGCGCCACCCAAGTGATAACCCCTCTAGCGTACGCAGAATACGTAGCCCCCACAACATGCCCGCTCCATTTTCGCCTGACAACCTCCAACTTCTGCCTTGTGAGATGAGTCTCCTGCAGCAGGGCTATATCAATGTGCATCCTTTTTAAATACAGCATCACTTTATTATGTTTCAGGTAGCTATTAAGGCCCCGTACATTCCAGGTCACAATTCTGAGATTACCCAATGCCACCTACTCGGTTTGTTCCCAACCCACCTCTCCCTTCAATGCTTCCCTTGATGGTTTGTTTTCCGACTCTCCCCCTTCCCCCCCTCAACAGTTTCTCCCCTCCCTGTTCCCCAACTGCCATCCACTGCACACCCAGAGCCCCTCATACCCCACCGTGCTCTATCCCAACAAATGCCCAGCTCCGATCTAACAGTGACCTAACTAAGTATATTACTATTGGGTACAAGGGATGCCTCCTAGGAGCTCCCAGTCGTCTATTTTAGGATTGGTGCGACCAGCGGGTCCAGCCAGTTGATACTACAACACACTCCCCACAAACTTAATACAACTCTATATTCAAGTCCCAATGTCTTGGCAATGTAACCGTAGGTGCCTCAGCCATCTGCTACTTATCTCCTGCAGCTCCCATCTGGACATCCGGTTCTTGAGGTCGGCCCTGCATATCCAGCCAATCCATTGCCTCGGTTGGCGTCTCAAAAAAAAGGGATCTGTTCTTATAAAACACTTTCAACTTGGCCCGGTAGAGCAACATGTAGCGATGGCCTGCGTCCTTCAGCCTCCTTTTCACCGATCCAAAGTTCATCCTACTACGCTGTACAAGCAGCGTATAGTCCGGGTAGGCCGTGATTTTTGCTGAACCCCTTTCAATCGTTCCTCCCCTCCGGAAAAATTCAAGGATCTTCTCCCGATCCCGATAGTTCAGGATCTTTGCAATCAGCGGCCGCGGGGGGGCTCCAGGGGGTGGTCTCCTTGTCAGGGTCCTGTGCGCCCTTTCAACCGCGAACCCCTGGGTCAGCACCCTGCCTGTTATCTCCTGTAAAAGCATGGATTCCGCGTATTTTGTGGGGTTTGACCCTTCCGTACCTTCCGGCAGGCCCACTATACGGATGTTATTGCGTCTGGCGCGCCCCTCTGCTTGCTCAGCTCTGTCCTCCAGATTGCCCACCCGTTGCACGAGGGCATGGAGCTCCTTTCCATGTGCGGCGCACGCCTCCATGTTCGGGGCCATCTCCTTCTCCAAGGCCCCAGTGCGCTCCGCAATCGTTCGCACGTCCTGTCTCAGCAGGTTCACCTCCTCCTGGACCGCTCCGATCTTGAGGTCTAGGCCCTCCTGCAGCTCTTTCATTGCCTGGCCCAACTTAGTCTCCCAGGCCACCTTTAAGTCTGCGATCGCTGCCAGCACCTCCTGGATCGTGCCCGGGGTTTCCGCCGTTGCCGTGGGGGTCTCCTTGCTCTTGCCCCCCTCTGCTTCTGGGGACGACCTGGCGTAAGCCTCCATCGTGGGCTGCCGGATCCTGGGTCTAACCACTTTAGAGGACATCCTGCTATGTTAACTGGGCGAGGGCCTGCCGTGCCTCCCTCCGCACAAAGGTCTGCGTGGTCACGGACCACTCTCAGCAGGCCAAGTATGTACTTGTCTCTTCCCTCGCGCCCAGAGTGGGCCGTGTCCTCCCACGTGCTCGTACCCTCTCGGTGTCGGGGCCCGGTCTCTGTCATGTTCCTTCCGTGGCCAGTGCTCGAGTGCTCTCACTTATTCGCCGCACTCCCTTTGTTCCCCTTCTTCCGCGATCACAAGGCCATCCGGCCCACAATGCCCAGGCCCAGAGGGGCCTCTTTAAGTGTCAGGGGATCAGCAATTGTCTCGCATCGGCCTCCACATCTGGCCTGTGCCGATGTTTCGTCTGTCCCTATGGGATTTCTCCCATCTCCCTGTGTATACAGAGTTAATCTGCTGCACTGTGAAAACTGCAGCCACCACCACCCGCTCGTTCGCGTTGGCCCCAGGATCCGCGGCCACCTTATTGATGCGCTGCCACAATGAATCTTCCTGGGTTCCGCCGGCGTTCGATCCGATTACGCCGCGGGCCCAGCATCGGCTGCCAGTTTGCTCGACGAGTCTCGGCAATGTACAGTCCATAGGTTGTACCAGCTCCGGGTGCGTGTGCCTTCAGATGTGCGCTGCCTCAGTGAAGAAACAGCGCGTTCCGGGCAAACGCCGCGGTCTGCTTCTAATCGGTGGTCTTGGAGTTCGATGCAGGGGCTTTACAAGACCTACATCTCGTGACCCCTGTTGTCCTCTTTGTCTCTGCCGCCATTTTGTTCCACTCGCCGATTCGGGGCCCGCGGCGAGCAGACGAGTATAACTCAGTGTCCTCACTCTCCACTCGCATCAAAGTTACAGCGAGTGTAGCCGTCATCTTCACACGCACGGACATTATTTTTCGGTACCGGCCGGTTCCCGTGCACGCACTTCCCCTCCAGGATCATTGCAGGATCAGCAGAGCTCCACGAGAGCACGTCCCTTTACATGGCCGTCCAAGCCACGCCCCAAGTCTTTGATTATGGTTATTGTTCGTTTATATAATGTCTTTGGCAATGAGTCTTTTGCCTTGATGGTAAGTAATAATGATTCTTGCACTGTCTCTTCTCTTGTCAATAGGTGTGAAGATGGTAGATCGGAAGCGTGGAACGGATCCGGGGATTCCCTTGAGAATGATGGAACTCTCAAAGACAACAGGTAAGCTGGCCTTTATAATGGAATTCCGGACTCAGGTATGGTGCGGCCAAGTGTTCGTTATTTACAGGAGCGGTCTGACGGCGTGGAGCAGAGTCTGGATGCTCGAAGGCCGTTCCGTGGCTCCGGATGAAGGTACCGCGAAGATGAGGAGAGGAAGCGAAGCTCCCGCGTCGCTGGACTTCCGGATCGGGTGAGAAAAGGCTCTGACTCCGATGGCGATGGAATGAAGGTAGGATGAGCACACAGCAATGGAGTAGCTGGAATCAGGTAAGATGCGCCTTCAGCGATGGAGCGGCTGGAATCAGGTAAGGTGCGTCTTCAGTGATGGAGAGGCTGGAATCAGGTAAGGTGCTTCTTCAGCGATGGAGCGGCTGGAATCAGGTAAGGTGCGCCTTCAGCGATGGAGCGGCTGGAATCAGGTATGGTGGTTTTCAGAGGAACAGCGGTAAGCGTCATGCTGCAGCAGAATAATGCAAAGCGAGGGCATGTGGCTGGGCTGGCCTTATATAGGCTGGCTCTGGCCCCTCCCTTTGGCCCCGCCTTGTGACTCCACCTTGCCCCTCCCAAGGACTCTGGCTCGTGCCTCCCAATGCTGTTCTATGGCCACACCCGGCCCTGATGCACGTGCCTTAGGCACAGGGTATGCAAAGCACACCTTTCTATGAGCCTGGGTCCATTTGGACCCTGGGGGTGATGAAGACCTGGGCCCTTGCCCAATGGCAATGACACTGGCTTCCTTGATCCGACACCCGGACGGAGCTCGGAAATAGAAACCGGCGGTGACCGGGAGCTGATACAACTCAGCCTCACTAATGTTGAACGAGACATGAGAGCGCTTGCTGGGGCACTGCTGCGGAGTATTGACGGGATACACTGAGGTAAGCACACTGCAGCCGGCTTGCATATAGAATAGGTCGGAAGCTGAGAACCCTGTGAGAAACCTGAGGCTTTTCTCCCATGCTATTCCCCAGGATCCCTGACTCAGGTGGCCAGGGTAGGGCCATTGCTTTTGGATTCCACCCCTGGGGTTGGACAAGCGAGGGAGGATCACCTGGAAAGGGGACCCTGGGAGACTGTGGGAGGAATGCCCGTGGGCGAGATGTAGTATTTTCCCTGTTCCGGTATATCCCTGCCCAACATCCCCTCAGTCGATATAAGTATTTATCATTCAATACCCATTCATCCACAACAATACCTTTGTCCCCTTCATCCGGACAAGAACTACAATTCCCACAATCCATATTCCACCATGCAGAACCAAAGGCCAAAACAGGGAGGATCCTTTCTGACGATATACAGTGGCCCTATAACCAATGAGAAGAGTAGGCTGAGTCAGGTTCTATTCAACAACACGCCCACTCTGTTCTTAGAAATTATATACAGTGTCATTCCATGTCACCCCTCAACCCCTGCCCCCTTTTCCTAACAATACCAAGAAGAAGATGAGTGCAAACAAGAAACACACTAAGGCACAGAAGACACACTCTCCCCTACTAACAGCAGGCTGTCCTGTTAATGAGGACAGGCAGGCCCAACCCTACCCACACACCTGCAGCACATTAACATCCCACAGGTGCTTAAAATGAGCATGCAGGAGAAGGGAAGGCAGTCACTCTTGGCAACAGAGAAGGGAGGGTGAAAGTCTGGGACCGGCAGGGGATCCTTTCCTAAAGCCCAAGCACTCAGGGAGCAAGGCCAAACGCATGAGGAAATAGCTACACCGGACGGGGAGTTCAAACGGAGGAGAAAGGTGGCAAGACCTGGAGGGACGATGGAGGGGGAACTGCCCTTGCCCTTTTCAACTCAGACCCGCTGTTAAGATGGATTTCTGAACTCGGACCTGGGGGGGCAGAGGTTCAGAAGGCCAGCCTAGTTTTTTGGAACAGGGTAACCTCTGGACAACCAGACCAATCAGGGTAGCGATGGCGGCGGTCAAGACTAAGTCTCAAGAGGGGTGAGGGTGACGGAAAGACCTCAATGAGCACACAAAGCAAGGACACTTACAAATTACTCCAGACAGGTGTTATATTAAAAATATAGACACATTTATTACAAGGCCTTTGTAACATCGACCATAGCAAAGAATCACAATAATACTAAAGTAAACCAACACATCACAATCAATACAATATATATACAAGACCGAGGGGTCTAAGGAGTTAGGAGCACGTAATATGTAGACCACCTAGATTGGGAGGAAAACAGGCAGTGCAAGTAATCATGAGACCCAGTTCGACATCTGAAATACACCTAACTAGGAGGAAGTCCGAGCCCTATGAAGAGAGGAGCCTTATGCTCAAAAGTACCTGCACGCGCTGGTGCCAATGGACAAAAGAGGGCCTCTTCGAGGATATCAGGCAGTTCAGGAAGGTGAATGAAGCGAAGCAGAACAAGTCCCCACTACTCAAGCAAGGCCTCCACTTGTGGGCAGAGGCAGGGTGAGAGTGTGGGATAGAGTCGCTATTTCGCACCAGGGGTAGAAAAGAAACGGGCTCCTGCGCGAGGGCCACCGGTTGGGGTATGGACTACTCACCGGTCCCCGACGCAGGCAGACCCAGACTTCTCCAGTTCAGTTCACGTTGCTGGCAGGTTCAGCTGCGATGATCAGGACGTCTTGACACCGTGTAGATTCTGTGTAGCAGGATGCAGGGTCGAGGCTGTCCCAAATGCAGCGGACATGCACAGGTTGTTACCACAGCGGGGCAACACGGCAACCACGTTTACTCTGGTCCGGGCGCACTCGTCTCACTTCAGACCTGGGAATGCCAAGTGTACGAAATTCGGTGTGAGGGTGCCGTGGACGCAGAGCAAGCAGTAAACCAAATTTCGAGGGCTTCCCCGAAACAGCGGCAGTGACAGAGCAAAGCATCCTGTGTAAGCTGGTCAGCCAACTGGTTGGCCCAGGGACACTTCCGAAGAGGCTTACTTGCAGGGTTTGATGAAGGTGCCGGGAATAGTTGATCCCACTATTCCAATGGGTCAAAGAGTCTTCGCAGACCTTCTAGGACGATCAGATGCAGAGGGGTCTCGCAGGACGACAGCAGTTCAGGGTGCCAAACCTTCATCGGGTCATCAGCGGTTCCTCGACTCAGCTTCTTGTTGCAGGATACTTGGCTCCTTATCCCTTGTTCGGTGTGAACTCAGGAGATCGACATGGTAGTGGTAGTTCCTTCGCGCCAAAACGGAGAGGACCCAATGGGAGATCTGCTCACAAACACTCACACCATACGTGAGCCTATCGCGGACCACGGTGGTCCCAGGCATACAGGACACTCCAGACTCTCTGGCACCCAGGATGTGTATTGGGACCAGACATCCCAGCCCACATCCTGGAGGCACACACAAGGCATGCAGAAGCCTGCGAAAGCATTGCGTTTCGCGGGAAAGTGCATGACCAAATAAGGACTGCCCCGGGTCGGCTCGACCTGGGGGAAGGTGAAGGGGCAAGACGATCAGCAGACAGGACAAAGAACCTCGTGGCATGGCCATTTTGGAGCCAGGCCACTCATTTGTGCCAAACGCGGTAAGCGCGGAGAACATGGCGAAAAAGGGTTCAAAACACAAGAGAAACGATAGCTGGCACCAGTCCCGTCCGTGACACATTTGCACAGTTCATAATAAGTCCAGCAAAAGTTTCTAGGGCCTTTGGAATGACTAGAGACCCAAGAGCGCAGTAATGTAAGTTACGGTGCACTCTTATTTCATGTTGCACAAAAGCTGCAACATGAGGAAAGGACTAAGGGAAACAAAATCTCCCAGTACTGACTGTCTTAAAGGCATGTCAGTTTCCCCATAAGAATTTAGCGAAAGCCCAGAGGAGTGCGGCGGAAGGCTGCACTTCTCTGGCAAAGTCTAGATCAGGGTGTAAAACAACAGCAAAAAGTTTGGGGGTTGCCACATGGAGGGAAAATTACATACAATTATGAAATCTTTCCTAACACCTGCAAAGCTTACGAAAGGGAAAACATAAGACCAGGATTTACAGCTGGCGGGCGGAGTAACAGATGTCAACGGTGCACGGGGGCTTCCTGCATTGACAGCGCAGGCGGGTAGGCACGCTGGCTACCGTGGTACCATCCTTGACTCCAGAAGTAAGACACACCAATGGGTTCAGCACAGCCTGTGAGTCGGAGGAAGATAGCAAACCGTACTGTGTTGAGCCCAAGGTTGCAAGTGGCAACATTATATGAATGTGAGGAACTTGGGAACAAAGAACTTGTGTGTGTTTGAGCTTTTGGGAAAGCCCAGAGAAGGGCCAGTTGCAGAGTGGTCAGGTGCCGTAGGAGTGCTCATTCTCGCTGGTCCCTTTGTTTTGTGTTGAAAATGCAAGTAGCAGAAGGGCCTAGGAAAGCACGGCGTGAGATGTCAGAGTGGTCCTACAAGGGTCAAGTCAAATCCCTTGTACAATCGAAAGTCTCTGACCCATTGCCAAGAGAAAGCTAGGAGAAGGTAAACAACGCTTTCTGATGAGATGAAGCAAATCACGAATTGTTAGAAATTCATGAACATTGTGTTAAAATGGCTATGTGAACCTGACGGAGTGATGCCAAGGGAAAAGCCAAGAGAAGTAAATCCTGCATCGAGATAAAGGCAAAGTAGACTGTGTTAAATTGGCAAATGTGAACCCGGTTGAGGGATGCCTGCGAATCGAGGTGAGGCGTGATACACCCGAAAAAAGTTTTGTTAAGATTGAGAGTTAAAGGCTGTAGTGAACCCGACGGAGGGAGGCCCATGTTTTGTAAGCTAAGGCAAGTGTGAACTCAACAGAGGGATGCTGAAAGAAAGCTAGGGGAAGGGAAATCTTGCTTTCTGATGAGATAAAACAAAGCATGAACTATGTTAAAAACTCATGAACTGTGTTAAAGAAAGCAGCAGTGAACACGAGGGAGGGTGGCCCATGTATCAAGGAGGATCCAAGTCCCGCAGAAGGAGATCCTAGGGGCAGAAAGCCATCACCAAAGATGTAAAACCACTGAAGGAACTTTTGTTTGTTTGTTGTTTTTGAGCCAGCAGGCCTTCTAATGCAAGAGACTTTGTGGAAAAGAGACTTGGCCCTAGAAGGCTCTGGTATCGTTGAATGGAATTGTGAACCTCATGCTGGTGAAGCCCAGGGGTGTGCTGTGCTCAGGGGTTCCGCCTTGTCCCGTGCTTAAAATGTGGGGAACTGAGACCCAGCCATACCATCCTGACTTATCATTTTGTGAACACTTCTTTCTTTTCTGGTGGACATTATCCCGTGCTCTTTTGTCACTTAGTTGTAAGGTTTGGCAATCGTTTTTTTAGTATAGGCCCTTTCTATTTGACAAGACGCTACTATGACTGCCTTATTATTATTTGATGGTTGTAGCTTGCTCCCATCTTAGCTTTAGGTTTAGATTAGGCATTTTTCTCACCCATGCATACAGTTTAATAAACACCCTTGAACTTTGATCACTTGTGTCTGCTTTACTGTTGCCACCATGAGTTCCTTACAACCCCTACAACTAATGTAGCAAAGTGCAGCATTGCAGTGGGGGATACATGCTGGGAGCTGCGCCTCCTGCATAACCACTGTTATACATTAGTGCTCCCATGCTGGCTGCCACTGAAACCTACACTAACATAGATCACGTTACTGTGATGAACGTGGAGCTGCTGCATGAATCTTGCTATACCTATGCCCTGAATGGCAGGCATATGTCTCCCAGGTGTGTTAATTGAGAATTGACCCAGGCCAACTGTACCCAGGACATATTGTCTTTATCGAGCCACACACAAACTGGAACTGTTCCGGGTGATACACAATGAGTTATTGCTTACCCTGGTCCTTACTGATGCGCATCCTGCTTCTACCTGGTGGTTCATTGTGAAGCCACAACTATCAAATTGAATTTAGAGCCCTAATGTTGCTGCTGGGTTGCCAGGAGGTTTGAGGCGCACTTTCTGAAATTCCTGCAAGTGGTCCTCAACACGACACGCAAGTGAACAGTGGTTAGTAAATGCACATTAGTTACTGGAACTGTCAGCACTATATACTCTGATGCATATTGATGAACCACACCACCTGAGGTGACACAAGGTTTCACCAGTATACGATCCTGGCTATGTCTCCCTCCAAGAATAAGCAAAAGGGCTCAATCATGGAATCCTTTGCAAGCATTGGAAAACTTGTGGAGAGAGTAACGACAATGGAATCACTGTTAAAAGACACAGTTACCACCACCGAAGATCTGGTTACCCGAATGACATCATTGGAATCCAGAAATACTATCCTGGAGCGGAGAGCTCAGGACTCGGAGGGTCGATCATGCCGAAATAATGTCAGGGTGTTTGGAATTCCACAAGGCACTGAGGGCAGGGACCAAACAACTTATATCGAGAACCTGTTCCTATAGGAAGTGGGCCCTGGGAAACTGTCACAGGGATTCGTTGTCAAACAAGCCCACCAGCCCCTACAAAAGAGATCTCCACCTGGATCACACCCCCACCCAATTATAGCTAGGATACTAAACTTCAAAGACCAGGAAGCGCTTCTTCAATTTTTTCGAGAGGAGGGAAGATCCAGGGAGACAGTTCTAACATTGCCATTTACCCGGACTACACCCCTTTGGTACAACAACGGAGGTATAGGTTTGTGCCAATTAAAGCCAGGCTCTGGCATATAGGGCTCAAATATATGCTCATGGATCCAGCAAGACTGAAAGTATTGTACAATGGGAAGACACTCTTTTTGAAAGTCCAGAGGCAGTGGCCATGTGGATGGACCACAACAATTTGGAAACTAAAGGCAATGCAGAAGCGTAAGGTTGTGGGGGGGGGGGGTCTTGACCTTTTTAGAGATGGATCATTAGTAGACTTCAGACCTCGCAAGGAGCTTGACTGTTACTAGATGGTACTGGGAACATGACAGTTGGAGTGCATAGAACACTGAGTGATATTTGACCATATCTGCACCATGGGATCACAAGTATATGTACGGTGACATATAGGAAGATGGACATTTGAGAATGGATCTGTGATGGTTACTGCTACTCCCTGCTGGGAAAGCTGTTAACCAGTGGGGGCGGGCATTGTCGTCTACTGGTGCCACCGGGACTATCTCTATCTAAATGTATCATCGGCATCAAACGGTTGCCAACCTACCAAACTGGTGCCTGGTTATATTGCCACTCTCGACAGGTACTGGTTTGTCCAAACGGAATGACTCTGTTGGACACTGTTTGTGCTCCACGTTTTAGGGGCTTGTTGTTTATGTTTTGTTTAATATACCTTTTCTGCGGGAAGATGCTTGTACTGTACTCTATTGACCACAGGGAGACTCACACTGGGAGGAGTCCCTTGTCATATATAAACACGATAGTGCCATACATGCTGGTTTTGGAAGTGTGGGTTTCATGTGTGTGTCACCAAATGGTGGATTGTACTTGTTGTGCTCTACATTCTGTTTGCATAGAGATGAATGTAATAAGTTATTGCACAAATTAAACTGTTGACCTGGAATGTGAGGGGCCTTGGAACCTATATGCGCAGGAACAGGGTGAAATCATACCTGCAAAAGATATCTATAGCTCTCCTTCAGGAAACTCGACTGACGATCAGTAAGCGGTCTTAAATTGTTGGGGCGGGAGTGCTCATGAGGCTACATACTCCAAATTTGCTAGAGGGGTGCTCAAATGGATTGCCAATCACCTCCCATTTCAATGATTGGAACTGGACAGGGACGCAGAGCAGAGGCGGGTACATCATCCTGAGGGGCTATCTTGGTAACAAAGAAACATCCATTGTGAATTCTTCTTTTCCTAACCACATGATACCATCTCACATTAGGGTATTGTGCATTCATATTGTCTCAAAACGGGTTGCTATCTTTATATGGGGCAGTGATTTTAATAGTGTGCAAGATACAACGCTGGACAGATCTGCCCTTCCTCGGTTGGCTTGTCCATGGCTACTACTGCCGTGAACAGTGTGATCATTAAGTTAGATCTAGTGGATGTTTGGAGGGAACTTCACCTGGGTGACAGAGGGTACTCTTTTTATTCATCCCCACACAAGATATATACCAGAATAGATTGTTTTTATAGGGGTGAGACAGATAGCTGAATTTAGTAGTGCAGAAAATATGGGCTGCACAATCTGGGATCATTCCCACTTAATGGTCACATGGGATAACGGGACACCCCAAACTCCTATGCCTACATGGATAATGCCCATGGAAGCCTTTTCGGACCCCCCTTTTAGAGAACAACTTTGCGCAATATTGGTCTCCTTTTTGGAGAAAAACATTGATATTGTAGATAGTTGGGGGGGGGGGCTGTTTGGGAAACCCTGAAAGTAGTGACTAGGGGTGAGGTTATTGCTGGAGCCGGGGGCATCCGCAAGAAGCTTAGGGAAGAACTTGAAGCTTTGGAGGCCAAAATTAGCAGACTTGAGAGGTTGCACTCTGGCTTGCACTCGTGTGAGGGAGAATTTAAGGAGACCAGGTCCCAATGTGTACTGGCAAGGTTTGATCATGCCGCTCGAACATCTCGGGCACATACTGAAGGGGACAAATCTGAGAAGCTACTAGCTTGGCTATGTAGGTGAGAGCAGCCTAGAATACCAATCAAGTTATTACATGACGAGCGCGGGGCTCCTTGGTGAGCCCAGATTGTAATTAATGGCATATTTGCCAATTATTACGCTAAATTGTATAGGCACGACTCACGAATATCTCCAGAGAAAATAGCTGATGTTTTTGCAGTCATTCGACTCCCGAAACTCACTGCTGGCCAGAGGGATCTCTTAGATCAACTCTTTACACTGGAGGAGTTGAGCGAAGCAATAACCTCCCTTTCTGTGGGCAAAACGCCGGGAAGTGATGTCGTCCCGGCAGAATATTATAAGACTTACCAATCTACCCTGGCTCCTGTGCTATTGAAGGTATTTGAGGAGGCCTGTGATAAAGGTGTACTCCCGAGTACCATGCGGGAAAAACTGGTGGTCCCTATGCTTAAACCTGGATTGCCTGCTGCGATCTGCGACTCATACTGGCCCCTAGCCATGTTGAATTATGATGTGAAACTACTCACCACTATGCTGGCTGTGTGCGCCTTCGCTAATGCATTCCAACTCTGATACACACTGATCAAAAACGGGTTTGTGCCTGGCCGCAACACCACTCTGAACCTGTGTAGACTGCAGCACATCATTGATCAAACCAACGCCTGCACTGAACATTATGTGTTGGTGTCAGTGGACACGGTTAAAGCTTTTGATTCAGTCTGTTGGGAGTGGATAGATGCAACACTAAAGGGTTTTGGCTTTGGTGCGAATTTCATTCGCTGGGTTAACCTATTGTACACTTCCCCTACAGCCAGAGTAAGATCTGGCCAGCAGATATTGGGTCAGTGGAATATTCACTCTCACCTATGCTCTATACATTGGCCCTAGAACCAGTGGCTGCATACTTGGGACAGGAATATTTGGAGGTGGGTATTAACATGGGGGTTCCACGCACCTTATTTCATTATATGCAGATTATGTGCTGCTTTATTTATGTGAACAGCAGCACAACCTCCCAATGATATTAGATGTCCTAGATTTTTCCAAGCTGTCTGGGATCTCCTTTAATAAACAGAAGTCATGTCTTTTCCCCCTGGCAGGATTATGCAGGGTAGACACAGCAGTATTGCCCGAGTGGGGGTGGAAATGTGAAGCACACTCCTTCAAATATTTGGGCCTACAAATTGCACAAACCTCTGGAAACATGCACATACTCAATACACAAAGGGTAGTGGAGGGTGCCAAGAAATCAATAACATTCTGGGCTCGGCTACCTCTTTCCCTTATAGGCAGGGTTGCTTTAACCAAAATGCTTATTCTCCATTATTCCTATTTGGTTTCACTAATGTACTTATTAGTATTTTTTTTTTTTTACATAAAAGCTTCCTTTTTAGCACTCTTGAATGCATGATATGATTGGTTATTTATAACACGCTTAATACCCAGAGGTTTCTAAGCGCGGACCCAGGGATCAAACCTGTGTTGCTCCGTGTCGTCTTGCTTCCGAGGCGAGCACGTTGCCCCTGAGCTGATCTTCCGAATTAAAATACTCAGAGATTTCCTGTGGGGCCTGAAGAGACACACATTGTCAATAACTATCGTATCTCTAACTTATAAAGGGGAAGGGGTACAATTTCCACGCCTTGAGTTCTGTTAATTGGCTGCCCAGTTAAGCTTTGTCACGAAATGGCTATCAGATAAGCTCACATCTGAACACGAGTTACTTAACACGTTGGTGAGACCTGCCTCCCTATGGCTCCCGATAAATTGGAGTGACCACCAGCCTTAGGCACTGCTAGTGGGTAGACATGTCTGGCTTAGAACACTAAAGTTACTCCGACTCTAACACCCTTACTCCCAAAACCTCCCAATTCTGGCAGACACATGTGGCAACTTGGACTAATTAAAAGATATTTGGTGCTGGGAACAGGCAGGCATAACCACTTGGGGCGATATGTATGAGAACAGAACATTCAGAGACTTGCCTAGCCTTATGCAACAGGTGGGGCTACCTAGAGGACAATTCCTGAGATACATGAGGGTGGCAAAGGTCGCTAGGCGCAATTGGAGTGAATGTCCTGCTGAGCGCGAGAGATACTGGCCCTAATGTACACATTAGAAGACGGCTGGAGGCCTGTATCTAGACTATATAAGTGCTTATTAGATGGAGCTAGTGTTAAATCCACCCAGCTGAAAACACACTGGGGGGCTGATTTTGGTTCAGAAATCCCAGACAAGCAATGGGAGCTAGCACTTGGCTTTGTAAAGAATGTGTCCCGCAACGCCAGATTCCGGCTAATACAACATATATGACCCCCCTCCAGAGTGGCCGATTAAAAAAATATGCGCTATCCACCTGCCCATTGTGTAGCCAGGATGACACCCACCTCATGCACATGGACATGTGCTGTAGTGCAGCGCTTCTGGTCCCGAATCAAACAGACTTTTGAGGAAGCTGGAATAAAAAGGTATCACTTGAATCTGCTGGAATGCCTACTGGGTATATACCCAAGATTGCGTAAGCACAAACACGTCAACAAATTCATGCACTTAGCATGTATATTAGCTAAGAGTTGTTTAGCAATGACGTGGAAATCAAAAAAGGGCCCGCCGTTTGATGTATGGCTCAGAGAATTTGCACGCTGGAGCGAGGCTGAAACAAGAGCATGGACTGGGGCGACACTGGTAAATGATGGGGACACAGCCCTTAACTTTGAGGCCTGGAAAGCTCTTATTGACTCTGTCTCATATCCCTCAGACAACAAACCTCCCTGAATGCTCCCTACCTGCCACAGTATACCTTTTTTCTTTGGCTTTTACTACTAGCAGGCTGTATGCACTGGGCCTGGACCCTTTCATAGATGCGTCTAGCGTGGACTGTTCAATTGACTTACACTGAACCCACCATGACACTCACCAATGAACGGCATCATATGTGATAGACAGACAAGCAATGGGCATTTGTTCAACGTGTTTTGTTTTGTTAATGTACATTGGTTGAACTGCTTGACACTGAATGTAACATCAAAAGTAGCTGTAGATTACTACATTGAGCTATGATCTTGTCACTGTGTGATGCAACTGTAAAATTCACCAATAAACAAACTTAGTAAAAAAAAGAAAATATGGATACTTTGTCCCAGGGTGGTAGCTCAGCAGCCTGAGGGAGCAGTCTCTTAACACCAAGCCAGGGCCAAGACAAATCATTAATAAGAACCACAAGGTCCCGTTCCTGGCCGTAACGCATCAAGTGCTCCAAATGCTCCAGGATTTAAAAAAGCTTCACAGGCTCTGCCATGTGGGCAGCAAGACACTCGCACCCTTTGTACCCCACGGGATAGTGATTCTCAGGACCTTTTCCTGTATTAGTTACACTTTCTAAACAATGTTTCGTCTCCTGCCTGTACATCTCTGCTTTCCATGAGGCCATGTGATTCCTCGCTCCCATTTATCACCTTACATATTCTTCATCTGTCATCCTGGCAGACCCTGGAGGTTATGTCCACTTACTATACAGAATAGCCTTAGAGGTTGTATCTCTCATGTGAGCCAAGGCATTCTCATTAATGCTTCCTAGTGCCAATAAATATGACTGACTTATACAGCAGTACATCGTTCCCTTTCTAACTGGCTTTCATTATGGTAGTTCAACATTGCGGCTCGTATATGTGCAGCTTTTCGATCCCACAAATCCCCTTTTGTGCCCTTGTGCACGACCATACAACAAAAATACCGTGAGGAATTACCACCTGGCAAGAGTGCTAAGCCCTGGATTTTTTCATTTTTATTAAATAATAAAATGATGCAGGTAAATCCACCTCTGAAAGGGTAATCTGCTGATCGGATGTCCCTTCCATAAGCTCCATGCCAAAAGCATAGCCCATTCCTGGGCCCTGCTGCACCAGTATCCTAATTTACAGCGCTTGCTCTATCAGCAGCACAGATCAGGTTCAGAGGTCACAGCTGCCCATTTGACAGCTGCAGTGACAGCCACGTTTCTGCAACGCAGGGACTTTATGATGATCACGATGGTGGCAGGATAATCTCTAAAATAAAGCTATGCCTGAGTTTAGCCTGAGCACTACTTATGATTATGACAGCCACATCCCAAATGCGTCAGCTCCTGTGAGTCAGCTCTGCTGTGAAAGGTGATGCCTGCCATTATGATTATGAACTCATCCATAATGATGTCAACTCAAATCAATGGGTTTAAGGCAGCTGTAGCAGACTGCAAAATGTGCATAAGGCATACACGTGTCATATTGTGTACACAAATTGCCATCTGAACAAGCATTACAATGTAGATGGCCCATGTGAGTTAGCAAAGCTTTGCAAGAAGAACGTGGGCTACAGGAGTTAGACAAGTACTCTAATTACAATGTACATCTACACGTGGTCGATCAGGATAGCAAACGGCACAGCAATTTTTTTTAAATTAAATCCTATGGTTGAAACAAATCAACCTTTAATTCGTAATCAAAGAAAATACATCAATATACTTAATTTGTAAACCTTTTAACATCTTATGAGCAATCTGTCTAAATACCCAATGTGTCTAAATTTAGTGCACTAATAAAACCTGAAATCGCTATGATTGAAGAGGTAGTGCGCCCTGCCAATAGGACAGACCAAATAAAATAATTTCCATCAGCACAGTTCATTTCATGGAATTCATAATATTTCTTAAAATATCTAGCACGTAAATGAGAAAGGGCAGTGCAGTCAAGGACCCAATGTCGTAAAGTCAATGGGCCTCATTACGAGTCCGGCGGTAACCGAGGAGGTAAAACCGCCTGGTTACCGCCGGACTCGTAACACCATTCCGCCTCCGTGATTCCCGGAATTACCGGGGCATTACAACCCCGGTTTCCTGGGAATCACGGAGGCGGAATGGTGTTAATCCCTATTCCCATTGAGCCCTATGGGACTCAATGGGAATGGGGATCATGGAAACACCGGCAGCATCTCGTGATGCTGCCAGTGTTTCCTCGTCCGCCTGCAGGCGGGCGGTGTTAAATCCGCCAGGTCAAACCTGGCGGCAACATCACCTCCCGCTTGCAGGAGTCGGGATCAGGCGGGCCAGAAACAACGGTGGCGGCGGGTTTACCGCCACCGTTATTTCCGGACCGTATCATTTGTGCAAAATCTACAACTTGCTTTGTCTGACGAAATCAAACCAAATCAAACAAGAAGACTCTTAGTCCGTATAACATTCCACCAAAAGCGCAAGAGGCACAGACGAGTACTTCTGTCTGGGTAAATACTAAGAAATGGTGCTAATATACCCAGATCTTTATGTTCACCATGCAGGTGTTGAAGGGAACTATACGTACGTAAGGATTTCAGAATTTTAATCCAATCCCAACTGAACAATCTAGTTTTAGTTTTCATCTGATTATTACAGAGTTCCACAGTTGTGCCTCCTACGTCCTCCAAAATACTCCCACCCAGAGTGTAGATTTCCTTCACATGTACCACTCCCTGATTTATGTAGATCTTATTCAGATCCACAAAGAGGGAGTTCCCAGGTGGACACAGAAGCTTTCTTACCAACGAAAGGATCTTCCAGAATGCTCTCGTCTTAAGGGAGACAATCCCCAACTCATATCGATTAGTGGCAATGGAGGCGACTTTGGAGCTTGCAATACTCTTTTCCAGATTTTCACTTCTAAAATCGGAAGAAGCTCCAAAATCCTTGTTTGGTACACCTCACGTCCGTATAACAATTTCTGTTTATGAGAACATTTCCACAATTTAGCATCCACTGTTGACAGTTGGTTTGCCAAGGCAGAAGCTCTGGATTTAAACCAAGCAGTTATACTAGAGATATTGGGACCAGCATTCACGTAAATCCCAAATATGTAAGGGAATTGACCTTCTGAATTTCTGTTTTCCAATTAACCTTCTCTGCTGAAATCGTTTCATAGATTTTGTCAGCTGGATGATTTTGGTCTTTTCAGGATTAATTATCAGTGACAAATCCTTCACGTATTTAACAAACGCATCAATTAGTCTCTATAAACCAATTGCGGTCACATGAAACAGAAGAAAATTGTCTGTTTAAGCCAGCCATTTGGTTCTGAGCCCTGATATTTTGGGAGAGACTAAACCTGCAGATTATATGTGTTCTCCTGCGTCTGCCAAATACATGTTAAAGAGCAGGGGTGCAAACATGCACCCTTGTCGTACACCCCTGCCCACTGGAATACTTTCAGAAAGGGACCCAGAGTGCTTCAAACGTACGCTTAATGTAGTTTCTGAGTTGGATTATCATTCTCAGTTAACCCCTTGGTGTTTCCCAAAATGCAAGTTCATGCCAGAGAAGACCCCTATCGACTGCATCAAAAGCGGCCGTAAGGTCAAGAGATGCTACGTACACACTCTCATATGTCCCGTTCCATGCCAAAGATTGGAGACAGTTTACTATAGTTCCATTAAGGGATGTGTCCATATAGCACCTGAAGCTGGTGTGCCATTTCTCAAGTTTCCCTGATTCCGCCTGCCACCCCTCCAGATGCGATCGTAGGATAGATGCAAACACCTTAGTATCTACATCTAGGATCGCAATCGGGCCGTAATTCAGGGGATTGGACCTATATCCTCTTTTAAAGTTAGGAACTACATATGCAGTTGACCAGGTGGAAGGATACACCCCCTTCTTTACAATATTCTTAAAAGGAACAGAGAGAACCCTAGACCGTAGGTGGGGATCTCCCCCTAAACAGATAATTTGAAAGACCATTCAGCCCTGGGGCACGAGGGGAGCTTATTTTGGCCAAACAATCCCCAACGTTTTCTTTAGTAAAGTAGTTGCTATTTAACTCATCTTCATTATCACACAGTTCAAGTTTCTTCTGTTGACACCCAGGGTCCCCTGCAAAGACTCTTGAAAAATGGGAAACCCACGTTGCCTTGTTTACTCGTTCAGCTGAGACTCTGGCTGGATATTGTCAACTGCATTTATAATTTTCAAAAACGCTCCACCATCTTTATCCTTAAGACACCAGAGCATTGCCTCTGCATCCTCCTACATATGCTTATTTCTAGACTGATAGAGCAAATTTGTATACGATTGCCGTGCCCTGTACATCCCTTTCACCCTATCCAAGTTAGAAATCGAAGATGCTTTTTGTTTTCTTCCTTAATTTCTTATGAGCCGCTACATCTTCACTGTACACATGAGCATGATGGATGTGTCTTTCACCCTGATAGTCACTCTTCAAATGTCTACCCTCTATTAGCATTGAGGTTACAAATTTCCCAAAGTTTGCCAGTGTAAAGACATGATAACTCCATTCTTCGGAGTTCATGTTCAGGTAGCTGGATAATAAAAGGTTAAACCACCTCACAGTACCCCCGTCCCCAAGAGTTCCTATTCCCACTGTAATTAACCACAAGCTCCTTGGAAACTACTAACCTAGGCGTCTCTTGCCCCTGAATAAGCTCAATCTGAAAGAACGTTTCCACCATGGAATGGTCACAATGGGAGGTAAAATAAGTTTCTAAACATACGCATCTAAGGGCAGCCAATCGTCAGTAAAAACATAATCCAAAACTGACGAGGAGAGACCATTGGTCCATGTCGGGGCAGTAGTTGGTCCTGATTATTTAATTGATATAGACTGAGGCCCTCCAAACATGCAGACCAAAGCATCCTTTGGTTATTTTTTTCCCCATTATTCTTGCTCCCCAGGTCATACTCTAAAGCTTTCCTATTATCCATATTGCTACAGTTGGAATTAAGATCTCCTACTAAAGTTACATGTCTCCTTATTTGAGTTGGAGTAATACACCATGCCAAAACAAATTCTTCTATGCCCTGCAAAAATTCTTCCAATTCCACCAAACTGTCAAGGCAATATACATTGATTATCAGCAACTCCCAACTACATTCTGTTGTAATAATTTCAATGGTCGTAGCTAAAGCGCCTTGACTGATATTCGTAGTTCGTAGAAATTTAAGTGCTGGGGATGCCTTTATCAATATAAGGAGACCCCCAAAGGACGACCTTTTAGACCCTTGGTAGCTGCTTGACCGATCACCAAGTAGCCCACAGACGTGGGAAGCAGCATCAACCTGGATTCTTGCAGAGTAATTACAAAAAATGAGCTTAGCCAGTTCATAACCTCAACTGAGGAGAAAAGGCGCCCATGCCCTCTTGTGTTCAAACTGACTAAATTCAGTAACTTTCTTTTTGGGTCAATCTACATTGGGATACTCTCCTTGGGTTCAGTTGCCCTTCAGCCTGTTAATCAACCAAGTCCAATCGTTCGATGTCTCCGAATGAATCATCCTATGTTGGAGGTCTTGAATTAGTGCTCAGGCGGTCGGATCCCTCGTGAAGCACCGTTTATCACTAGGAGTCTGTTCCCCCTCGATTACTTTTGATACATCAAATCCCTGCACTCTGATGCCATTACCTTCCTTCAGTATAATGTCTGCTACAAAACTTGAGTTAAAAACAACCACTGAACGTGCCAAATTTTGTCGGTCAGGAAAATCCACCTTCAATATATCGGAGGAAGCGATACCCACTAAATTCAGAATCTGGGAGAGTAGATGAAGGATAGTTGAACGCCTAAGAACAACAGGATTGTTCTCCGCCAATACACTTTCAGAAACCAAGGTACAATTTGTTTTATGAACACCCTAGGCCAGACCACTTTTATGTTTCCCACTCTTCAGGGGGCCATCACATGTAGACCCCATTAGTTTTGTAATTCCTATTTAGGTCCTTTTGGGCTATGGGCCGTAAGGGTTTTCACTCATCAAACTGCCCTCGATCAAACAGGGTTCTAGTAGAAGCTTCTCTGTTGATCGGCTCGTAACGATAGGATGTTGACTAATACTTGAGTTGTTACTATTCCAGTCCCAACTCACATCCGGGGGAGTTAAGAATGACACATTCTTTCCTGGTCCTATTATTTTAAGCTCATTACTCGATTGAGTCAAAATGTTCAGTAAGGATGGAATTGATAACACTGATAGCGTTTGGGGGGACGCGATCATACACTTCCCCTGATCCAATTTGGGAATGGCATAAACTTGTTCCCCCCCAACTCCGTTACCCCCATGTGCAACCCTCTGAGCGGGTGCATCTGCATAGAGCAAGGAGGGGGTGCTTGTTAAGATTTGATTCAACTCATAACATCCCAGATTACAATTTTTTTTCCCCTTCTCGGTTGGACTTGTGAATAATCTCTTTTGCTTAGGCTTTCCATGTTTGATACTGTCATTTAAAAACAAGCTGGTTTTCACAGGAGGGGGATATAAACTTCTACACCAGGGTCTCCACAATAGGTTCCAAGGTTTTAACAGTGCTCATTTTTTTGGAGCTTCTTTGAATAATATTTCCCTTAATACCGGTTGGTTTAGGAAGGTAGACATAAAAGATGTTGTCCCGCCCCCACTGAATCTAGGAGGAAACAAGTTCTTCGATTTCTTCTTCGCTTGATATCCCTGCGCCTCCGGTAATTTCCTTTTTTTAGAACTATAGGTTATTATCATCGGCAACCCTGTGGATTACATTTTACCACTGGGAATGCCAATAGCTGAATCTATAACCTCCTTATCAAATGGGCCTGTACTCATACTTACGGGATCTTGGTTACCACCCTGCACCTTCACGTCATTTATATCGTCCATCTCCATTACTGGAGGATCATATCCACAGGTTTTGGCTGCCTTACCTCCCCTCCCTGCCATACTTGCTATCATGAATTCAAGTTGGGGCAATTTAGCTTCCTGACTCTGCAACAGCTTGATAATCTCAATCTTTTCCACCAACAACTGTAAGACAATAGAGTTTTTCCTAATGTCTTCTTTCATCCCCTCATACAGGGAAACCAAAGTACACAAAACCTGGTTAATTTCCAGAAGTGTCTGGGTCGTCAGAGCCTGCCACTGAAAATTCTTAGCCGAATTTGAAAGGGAGGGACGCCTCAAAAGTTCAAAGGCGGGAGGACAAATAAAGAAAGATGTATCAAAAACAGTCACCCCCTTATCCATATCCCCCACCGTTTGGTTATTACTAATGAATTCTCGAGAGGATATATCATACACCGAGAAATTTTACTCATAGATAGATGACCGATTGAGCACACCTTTAGGATATGTTATAATGTTCTCTATTGGACCCTTTGGTGTATCATCAATATCCACTATTCCCTTTGGCCCCTCTTTAGGGAAGGAAAATTAGGTTATCAGCGACCCCTTCTTTCCCCCTTCCTTTACTGGCTTTGGGGAGGTAATATTAACTAAAGGCGCATTATAGTTCTCTGCTCCCAAAGTACTCACTTGAATAGACAATACACCCTGGGGGGAGCTACATATATTTACGTTTTGGAGCCCCTTCAGGGACATTGACATGGCCAATAATATCTCAGAATCTGAAATATAATGAGGTTTGGCCATGTCTGTTGTCCAGCTTTTCCCACTCCTTAATTCACGCATAGCGGGCACTATAAAGGGATACACAGACAATCCCAAAAAGCCAATATCCATAGATCAAGAAAACCTTATTAGACTTCCGAGGTCCCCTCCACTCGAAGGTTATAAAGGTGAAGCAACAACTAATATCCTCTACGAACACTGAGTAAATCCTGGGCTCCTATTCATATGGTGAAATAATTTCACCTAGTTTTCAAGTAGGATAACAAGCAGTTCCACCCAAAAATAAACTGAACCAACACAATTTTTTTAATTTCCTCCCCTTAAATATTTTTGCATAAACAATGCGATTCCAGCCAATCCAGCAAGAATAAAATACATTACCTTTAAAATAATTAATACAAAATTGTACATAAAAATCTAACGCACTAGATATACACGATCATGAACGTTCATAAACATTTAACATATAAATAATCCGTCCAACATTAGCACCATAATAGCACTTTCTTCATTCAGTTTGTCACTGCTCCACAGCTTTCTGTATCCAACAGTCCAAATATATGTGCACTGGTCAGTTAGAGTTCGCAAGTCTAAGCACAACAAATTCTCCAGTACTTGCCAGCTAACAATATAATCCACGAGTTAAGCGCCGGGGCTCAAAGGCTTTACTCGCCCGCAGTCACTCTGGCGCGTAGAAGTAACCAATTGGCCAATAGAACAAAACCCTGTGCAATGGAGCTCCAAGACTTTAATATCTCATAGTCACTACGGCGCAAAGCAGTAGCCAATTTGGAAGAGTAGATAAACACTCGGTTGAGTGCCAGAGTTCAAAGGCTTTACTAGCCCGAAGTCACTCCGGCGCAAAGCAATTACCAGATATCTGGGAACTCCAGTAACTGTGCAGCCCAGACCCAGTAGTTTCAGAGGTCGACTACCCGTCCAACAGCTGTGTGTGCCGGCCATGACATTTATTCTGATTGCAAGGCAAATTCAGAAATGTTGGACATGCTGTTGATTTCCCCAGCCACTTTTCCAAAGTAACGTAATTAGTAGGTCAGTGCTCGTATGCTAGAACACGTCGAGTGAGCACTTGCAAGTCAGGGGTGGACAAGGAGCGCTTGGCTGTATTAATCCCGTAGATTAAATCACAAGATGAATAAATGGGGCTTGGAGAGGAAGGGTGACGTCGCACACATTACAGGAGGATTCTGTTACCCGGCAGTCCTTCGCTCGAGGGAGATAACACGGAGGGGGTCAATTCTGCTTTTTCAGCTGATTGCTATACCAACTCGAGCACTCCACCTCGGCCTCGCACGACCGCCGAACACCGAACACTCAGCCAAGCACTCCGCCACGCTCTGCTAGTGGCTGGTGTTTTGAGTGTTCTAGCTCTTCCTTTTCCAGTTGAAAGTGAAAACAGACTGAAAACAGGCTGCAAATCATTCTCCAGAACGCCAAATTGGTAGGAATAAAACTGTGCTCACACACCGAACACTCAGCCAAGCACTCTGCCACGCTCCTCTAGTGGCTGGTATTTTGAGTGTTTTGGCTCCTCCCTTTCCAGTTGAAAGTGAAAACAGACTGAAAACAGGCTGCAAATACTTATCCAGACTGCCAAATTGGTAGGAATAAAACTCTGCTCACACACCGAACACTCAGGCAAGCACTCCGCCACGCTCTGCTAGTGACTGGTGTTTTGAGTGTTACAGGTCACAAATGTCAGTTAAAAAACTCTCAACCACTGCTCTTTAGAGAATGTACAGAAATTCAATGTACAGGGAGTTACCAGAGAAGATAGTAGGAGGAGAAATTGTGTAACACATTTTTTTCAACACTGCATGAGCTAAACATTTATAAAATTCAAGTTACAAAGATCTTAACTCTTATACAGATGGGGAAAAAGTAACCTGTTCACTTATAAGAACAGGTTGTGGACATTTTCCAACTTGCTAAACACTTGTATCTGAAACTAAGAGGAGATCCTTCAGAGAGCATCCTAAGAGAAAAGAGCATTAGAAGTGGGAGTGATAAGTAAAAAATAATTAAATTTCTTGACTCCATAGGAAACAAGGACACCCCTTTACTATATACTACCAAAAATGCACAAGGATGCTCTTAATCCACCAGGGAGACATATTGTGTCGCTATGCGATTCAATTTTGGAACCAATTGGACACTTTTTAGATTTCTTTTTGAAACCCTTGGCAGCTGCATCTGAAACATACTTGGCAGATACCACAGATGTGATCAACCAAATAGGTTTACAATTCAATACTGATACTGAAATGTTAATCACATTAGATGTTGAATCCTTATATTCTAACATACCCCATATGGAGTCCCTTAACATCATGAAAGACTTTCTAGATCAGAGAGATGGACCACAGAACATTCCTAGTGAATTTTTGATCGAATTATTGGAAGTGGTGTTGACAAAAAAATGTTTTCATTTTAAAACTACCCATTACATGCAAAGTAAGGGAACTGCAATGGGGGCGGTCTTTGCCCCAAATTATGCAACTCTCTATATGTGGAAGTTCTAGCAGCTGAACATTCTCAATGATACAAACCCATATAAAACTGCCCTAAAGTTTTACAAGCGTTATATTGACGCCATTCTCATTGTTTGGGAAAATGAAAAAGACAACTATGTGAATTTCTAGATTGGATAAACTCTTTAAATTCCAACTTAAGATTTACCACACAATCAGACAATAAACAAATATAATTTCTAGATTTACTTATAAAAACGGAAAGTGACATATAGTTGACCTGTTTCGTAAGGAAACAGATAGAAATACTATCCTGAGATATGATGATTTCCATTCCCCCTCCCTGAGAGAAAATATACCTTATGGTCAATTTTTGAGGGCAAGTCACAACTGTACCAAAACAGAGGACTTTATTACCCAATCCAATATAATACATGCCCGATTGTTGGATAGAGGATATCCCCACTATTTGCTCAGAAACTCAAAAAAAGAGCTAGAAACCAACATAGCATACATCAGTGGTCCAAATAAAGCAACGATAACGTTAACAAGTTCCGTTTAGTATGTGCTATGACATTTAACACTCATAACAAGATAAAAAGGGTGATATCTAGACATTGTCATCTGTTACAATTAAATAACCCATGGTTGGAACGTCCCGTGTATGCTTTCAAATGGGGACGAAATTTGAAAAGTTGGGTTTCACGAGCAGATCGAGGACTAACAGAAAGAAAATCACCAACTATTACATCCCTCTGGGGTTTAAAACCTGTTGTTGGCCACTTTCCATGTGGCTCCTGTTGCCAATGTGAATCTACTTCGGCTTGCACTTCGGTATTGATCAATCATAAATCATGGACCCTTAGACATCATCCCACCTGTAATAGTAAAGATTTCATATATGCAATCATATGCCCTTGTATGAAAGCATACATAGGAAAAACATCCAGGGCTGTTCAACTAAGAATAACAGAACATAAGTCTAAGATTTGCAATAGGAATATGACATCACCGTTGGTAGCCCACTTTTTGGAATACACCCATACTTGTGAAGAACTTTAAGTGGTGGGCGATTGAGTGCATCTGGGGGATTGATGCATTAGGTACTTTGACCAGACTCTACCAAAGAGAACAGTGGTGAATGGAACACACCCAAAGCTACCATACTGGCTTGAACCAACAGGAGGAATGGCTACACTGTGTGTAAGATTGCCCACATCCCTATGCAAGTATTTCTGCTTTTTAATAGGTCCAGACTCCAGACTAGTCTAGGTCGGCACTGACATTCGACTTGTGCACTTCATTATTGTAAAAACAACCCGAGCAACTGAATAGACATGAATTACATGTGCATCCCTAAAGAGAAACCAATTGGCTGTATGTTTTGCTTTGTTCGCCAGTGTTTGCTGTGACCATCTGGGCTATGTTAGGAATTGATACGCTTTCACTAA
This sequence comes from Ambystoma mexicanum, assembly GCF_040938575.1. Classification (NCBI taxonomy): domain Eukaryota; kingdom Metazoa; phylum Chordata; class Amphibia; order Caudata; family Ambystomatidae; genus Ambystoma; species Ambystoma mexicanum. The sequence goes on along the minus strand of NC_090923.1, from coordinate 1,470,792,286 downwards.
ATAGATTTTGCAGTATGCCTGTTTTTCCCATATTATGTGATAGCTTCTCCCTTTTCCCTTCTCCTCCATTTGTGATTGACTTGGCTTGTTTAGAGGCGGTGGCCATTTGTAATTCATGGCTTCCTAGTTAGTATTTTTGTCCTCTTTCTATTTCCCTTCATGTATCCAATGCAATGCTCTATAGTCCCTCTTTAGTGGCTATGATAACGAGCTTTGACTATGGAGTGGGCTGGGAGATAGCGCGTCTCCTTTGTACATCCGGGCTACGCTAGCTTGTAGATTAGAATCCCCCGATGCGGAACAATATTAGATGCACCATTTGAAAGTGGAAAGCAAGCAACGGCATCTATATTTTCGGTATTACCGTTGAATTGTATTCTTGCTTCTACACACGGCAGCCCCTATCAGGTAAAAAACGTGAGCAATTCTGAGACAAACTGTCAAGGACACAATATTTTTGTGCCCCACCCTCCGCGATTGCTGTGGATACATCTAAAGGTTAGATGTTGTGAAATACAGGTGTAATGTGGAGCCCTTATCCCTTGTTTAACAAAATATATATATATCCATGATATAATATGCAGGCTATAAATGAAGGATAGTTTTTGTATCACTGGGGGCATGTGGAAATTTAGGAAGTAGTATAATGCATAAGGACTCAAGGGTACTGGGTAGACTGTTGTGCCAATTGTGTTGCCCTACATTAGGTTACCCAGGTTGTAATGGGGTGCGCATTTGGAGAAGTAGATATTTAATAACCCTCAATCTGTGCTTTGTTTGCACAGTTGCTGGGAGATGATATACGCCATGAGATTGGGACGGATGGTTTTGGTCACACCTCACCAAATGGTGTAACCGCTACATAGGACAAGAAGCCTTATTTTGATTCCGAGTCTGAGACAGAGGTCAGTTGATGTTGTGCTGTTCCATTTGATGCTGGCACTGATGTGACTCCACGGATTGGAATTAGGGGTTCATCCCCAATTCTATTTTGTGTCTCTGTAGCTGAATTCAAAACTATTTTGCATACTTCTGGTCAGAGGATGGAGAATTCTCCGGTGTCCGTACCAGGAAGAAGAAATCAGTGTACATTTTCTTCTTAAACTGAATTATAGGAACTCATGTGAATTTAGGAAGAGTGGCGAATGGTCAGTTTTTATTTATGTTGTTTTAAACTCTTTTTTAGAATGTGTTTAATACATTTATCACAGGATGTTGCTAACAAAACAAAAGAAAAATACTCAAGAAAATATGACTTCACGCCCAAAAAAGTGTCTTGTGAATTTTTCTAATCCTGAGGAAGGCGAACATCAGTTTGTGTTTAGAACTAGATTACTTTGCCGTCGAAACTAGGCATAAAGGGATATTCTTTGTTTATCTACCAGATGAGTATTGGTTATACTCAACTAGAATACCTCTAGTTGACTCTTAAACTTGAAACACTACAGCAAAATTGGTGAATATACAAATGTATTTTAGACTTAAGTGAGGGTACATTTTGTGTATTTTCAAATTATTGCTATATACAATACTATTAGTGTTTTTGCACAGCGTGTATATATAGTGTTCGATTATGTTCTCAGGTGAGAAACATGTGTGGTTTCAATATGACTACAGGTGTATATGTAACAACTGAATGACATTTTGTGATGAAATAGCACAAATATTTTTAATGCATTTATTATAATAAAGAATGATATATTTTTTATATTGTGAACAATGACTGATAGCTCTCTTCTTCAACATTTGAGTCCTGAATATGAAATATTGAATATCAGTTTAGTTCCGTGAGACATCATCCATTGTAGTTCTACTTGTGTAAGCAAGGGTTGTTAGCAAGTAAATACATAGGCCACACCAAGAGCCAGACACACACCTGAGGTCAGCACTTTCATTTGGCCGGCTTGAGCTGCTTGATGGGCTGAGGAGACAACACAGCAGTGGAACGGAGCTCCTAGAGAGGAAGCCATAAGTCTTGAAGCAATTTTTTTTTCAAACGTGAGTACAATGGTTCTTGCTGAGGCTGTGTACAGTCTGGCTGAGGAGTAAAGAGGAAAGATGTTTTCCATGCATTTTAACATAGAATTATTTTTTCATTGTTCTTACCCAATTTGTTAATAACTTATATGATAGTTTTGCTGTTAGGATTGATGGATTGTTATGTTATATTCTCTATTCTTGCCACTTGCCTCATAAACATACATGCTTTTAGGAAATAATTGGTACATTAAAATACATTATATATAAACTAGTGTCATTTCATTTGTGCAACAACTCATGAGCTGTCATCTCCAAAATGTGTGTTCAAACTCAAAATGATTTGGCTGTTTGTGTTTTAGTCATGCAAAAGGCACAATAGATAACATTCTAAGCTGCAAAGCGCTAGTCTCTTGCTTGATTTGTTTTAGCATGAATAACGACTGATGACCAGGAGTCATTCATCACAGCCTCGTAGTGTGAGGTGGTGATCCATGACTTCTGCTCATACCTGTATAAATAGGAAATCAGGACAGGTGGCACCTTCACAGATGGGATCCCTTTGAGAGAGATGGTAGAAGTTGCTAATATTTAACCTCATGCAGCAGTCACAGTCAACGGACTGGGCAACATCTATTTTCTAAAACGCTCTTTTTAAAAGGAGGTTAGAGGTTGAGCACAGAAGAAGGCTCCTCATGAGGAAATCCAAATTGCCATCCACTGCCAAACAGCCTTGTTTGTTTGATTTAGATTATCAAATTGTGAGGTTCCATATACAAACTTTACCATACAATCGCACAGTTAGGAGGATTTCCAGCCAAAATATTACTCACTTATTTAAAAACCTGTGCCAATAGAACCAATAATGTGCATGCCACTCTCCTAATAAGATAAGACTTAAAGCCTATCCAGTACCACCCATACCACTTTCCTGAATTTGTTTTAACTCATATCAATCATCTAAACTGGTTTAGAGGGAATCTAGTCTACCCAGAAACTAATGCCAGGCATGGACCATTAGCTACAACAGTTCTGATACTAAAATTCTTAGCCCACTTCCATATAAATTATAGAGAGCCTTTTTTTGCAAGCAGACTATGAATTATCGACTGCACATTTTGACAGTGTACAAAACCTTGCATCACATTATGCTGCACAGCATGGTATAATGCCTGCTCATCAACCACAAGGACAGACAGGAGGGGTTCAGTTACAGACATTAAGAATTCTATTAGGGTCTTGCCCATCCACAATTGAGGAATACCCAAATGGTATTCAGAGGAAATGGAACAGCTGCAAGCTTCCTATCCACATGTTGCACCTCAACAAAGACACAGGCCATGTTTCACCCCTCCGGCTGCATCCCCGCTCTAGAAAGCTGTGGCAGCTGGATTTCAATTTATAGCTGGCTGCAATTGCATCTTCTAGGCACTCCATCCATCACATCCTTATCGTCAATATTAGGAGACATTATGGGAGCATTCTCATTGGGATCCCTGCCCCCGTTTTCCCAATTTCACTCTGGCCGACCTCCATTAGCCCTGCGCCCTCACCCACTAGTGAGGCAAAAAATCTGGGGTCATCTTCGACTACACTCTCTCCTTCTCTTCTCACATCTGGGAAATCTCTAAAAAGTCCCACTACAAGCTGCACATCCTCAGAGGTATTCTACCTTTTCTCACTTTCCCCCAGAGGCTTACCATCTGCAGACCCCTGTGAAGTATTCACTGGAGCCAAAGTGAGTACTTGTGAAGTATATCTTTTATTCAAGATTAACAACCGGCGCCCCGCACTGCGACCGTCCTCCTATTCTTATCAACTTTCTCTCCTAACTGACCCGAACCCTCCGGTTCTTTTCAACCTAAACATTCCATGAAGTCGCAGTGCGGGGAAAACATTCTAAACCAAGAATACTACACCCCCCCCCCATAAATATAGAATAAAAACATTTGATCAACATTGAAATATTTTTACGCAAGGTACTAGGAAACTAAACATTTTACAACTATTATCTAAACACACATGGGAACACTTTGAAGACCTATATACCTATACACATAAATGCATCGCATGAAAATAGTTTGTGAATAGTTTGTGAATAGAATTTGCAATATTCACGAAGTGTGGACTACAAACCTATTATAATACTCACATAATCCCAAAAATGATCTTAACTCATCTTTGTTCTTAGGATTAGGTGACTCCTTGATTGCTTCCATGGCATCTCTTTTTGGTTTATACCCTTTTCCATTTACAGTATGTCCTAAATATTCTACTTCATCTACTCCAATTTTACACTTGCTCTGTTCAATTTTCAAACCCACATCTTCTAATATTTTTAAAACCTTTCTCAACCTGTTATCATGTTCAACAATTCCTTTACCAAATACAATAATATCATCTTGATATACAAAGATCCCCTTCACTCCTTTAAGAACATGCATCATCACCCTTTGAAATACAGCCGCCGCAGAAGCTAAACCAAACGGCATGTGTTTGTACCTATATAGACCATGTGGCGTAATAAAGGCTGTAATATCTCTGCAATCTTCAGTGAGCGCAATTTGATGATAGGCTTTTGAGAGATCTAACGTTGAAAATACATCTGCATCGCCAATACAATTCAACATTTCAGAAATAATTGGAAGAGGAAATATATCAATTATTATGTTTTTGTTGACATCTCTTAAGTCCACGCAAATCCTGGGTTTGCCATTCTTCTTTAGCGCCACAACGATGGGACTAACTCACTCCGAAGATTCAATTTTTTCTATGACTCCTTCAGATTCCAACAATGTCAACTCCTGCTCAACTTTGTCAACAATGGCAAATGGAACCGGTCTTGACTTCGTGTGTCTAACCAGTACAGCTCCTTTCTTGAGACGAATTCTGTGCGCAAAATCCTTTAATAAACCCAACTCTGACTTGACTTCATTCTTTTTCACTGACACATCGTTTTTCTGTTGTTCACTACTATTGACCAACAGAATCTGTTCTTCTGTACATGGATCTAATCTGATTCTCAAACCAGCTTGATCTCTCCATCCTATGATGTTAACGCCTTTTTCTGCCACATAAACTTTAACTTGGGCTCGTCTGTCTTTAAATTGGATGATACTGGGAAACCATCCAATCATTTTTATCCTTGACCCTTCAAATCCACCCGGATTTTTAATGTCTGATTAACTCAATTCGCTTCTCCGACCACGTGTCACAAGGTTATGCCATGTTTTCTTGGTGATGATTGTCCAAGGCGAACAACTATCCACCTTCATCTTAAGCTTCCAGTTATCTAAAATCACCTCGCAACTTGGGCACTTAAATTCTCCTTCTGGAGGTTCCTGTATGAAAAATACCCTTTCTTCGTCTGACTCTTCCTCTTCGTCTACGATGACAGAAACTCTTTTCTTTTTCTTACATACAACTGCAAAATGGCCTTTAATTCCACAATTTCCACATTTCTGTCCTAGAGCAGGACACTGTTTTGCATTTGCATAATGGCCAAATCTGCCACAGTTATAACATCTATTTCCATCCCTTGGTTGGTAATTCTGAAACCTATGATCATATTGTGCATGAGGTTCATTCTTAGTCCAACTCTTTCCATGAAATTTACTTGAACTTCCTCTGTACTATGGATTTTTTGTCTTGTTGTTCTTTCCTGGAGCAGCTTCAGCCTTGTCTTTATTTCGCAGTGCATTAACCTGGCTTTGTTCCTCTTGCTCCTGTACTACCTTCGTAGCGTTACGTTGCATGCTCTGTACAGCCTCTTCTTTCTTGTCTTTCATTTCCTTAGAGCATAATTGACTATGCTCCACCCGCTTGGCAATAGCTAAAGTTTCAGGTAGGGATGGATTGCCAATCATCCACAGCCTGTCTTGAACTATATTATCCTTTGAGTGAATTATTATCTGATCTCGTATTAATTCATCTAGAGTGATGCCATTGCCAAATTGACAGGTTCTGCATAAGACCCTCAATGCTGATACATATTCCTCGATACTTTCACTTTCTTTTTGCACCCTGGTGTAGAATTTGTATCTATTTATGGCCACATTGGTTTCCGGAGCATAGTATTTGTCCAATTGTCTTATGGCTCTGTCATGCTCGTCAGCATCTCCAGCTTCATCTCTTGTCAATTCTGGAAGTTCTCTAAACTTCCTTTGGCCTTCTAATCCAAGTGCATGTAATAATAATAGTTTCTTTTTTCGGGATGTGAGTTCTTCTTGATCCACGGCTTGAATATAATTCAGCCAAAATTCCTTCCATTCTGACCAGACAACTGCTGGTTGTCCTGGAGTCGGCAAAAAGCTTGCCGGAGGCTGAATACTGATGCCTTGCATTATAGTATCTCAACACAGTCTTACAACTTGCATATGTCTGTAGTAATATGAGGTTCCACTATAGTCATGTAATTAAACAGAGAGAAAAAAAAAATTATTATTATTTTTTTTTCAAATACTGGGACGAGGATGAAGATGTATAATCCTCACCCTCCCCAGACTTCCTGTTCCTGATCCGGCAGGATCACGTGATCGCGATCTATCGAAAGGTCCTTTTCTTTAACATACGCGATGAGCAGTCATGCGCGCGTAAGCTAAACAGTGATCGCTACTCGTAGCATCTGTTTGAAAAGGGACCGCTCTGATTCCCTTAATCTTCCAATAAATCAGGTGGGGCTGAAAGGGGCTCATGGGCATGGGGACAGCGAACGTCCGGAAGCTCTGCACAAACCAATGCAACCTTGGTTGTTGGTTCGGAGCGTCTGCTCTTGACTGTAGCTCCCTTCTGTAGACCAAAACCACAAAGCGGCACAAACCGACACCGTATCGTGTTGGTTCGGAGCGTCCGCTCTCCGTAGGTCCCACCTTTCCATGTAGCTATATGACAGCACAAGCCTGCGCAGCGCTGTGCCTTGGCTCGGAGCAGCTGCTCTCATCTTTCCTGCGCTACGTGGGTCCTCCAGACGCCGGTGTCCTCGTCGCCAACTGAAGTATTCACTGGAGCCAAAGTGAGTACTTGTGAAGTATTTCTTTTATTCAAGATTAACAACCGGCGCCCCGCACTGCGACCGTCCTCCTATTCTTATCAACCTTCTCTCCTAACTGACCCGAACCCTCCGGTTCTTTTCAACCTAAACATTCCATGAAGTCGCAGTGCGGGGAAAACATTCTAAAACAAGAATACTACACCCTGGTTCTCTCTAGACTGGACTACTGCAACAGTCTCTTTCTCAATCTTCCTACTTCTACACTCAAACCTCTACAACTCATCCAGAACAGACCCATGAGACTTATCCTTGGCCTCAAGCCCAGGGACCGCATCTCTGCAGCACTGAAATCTCTCCACTGGCTCCCTGTGGCTGCAAGGATCAAGTTCAAGACCCACTGCATAGCCCACAAGGCTTTCTGGGGCCAAGGCCCACACTATCTACAACTCTCTCTCCCTAAATACCCTCCTTCATGATCCCTCTGCTCGTCCTCTTCCAACTCTCTGCGGGTGAGCCATTTTTCCAAACAGAGATTTGGGGGTAGATCTTTTTCCTCTGCTTATCTCTGGAACAACCTCCCTGACTGTCTCTGTCTTAAGCCTTACTGGTGCACCTCCAGAGCCACACAGGTCTCAGGTTTTTTTACCAGTCCTTGCACTTGCCCCCAGGCCTCTGCACTCTGCTCACCACTACTGCACTTCTGCGATTGGTTCCATGAGAAGGGTAACTAACCTCTCTGCACTTAACCCAGGGCCCTGCTGGACTGGGCGCACCTGTTCCCTTCCCCCTCCCTTTCACTTCCTGTCTGCGCACTTATATCACCTAGAATGCAGAAGGCATAGTTTGCCAGGCCTAGTACGGTAGTTTTTTGTTACTGTATGTTCTTCTCCCCCCCCTCTTATCACCTCACTCTTTGTCATGTACTTGCACTATCTGAAATGTCTTTGGTCTAGTACGGTAGTTTATGGATTGTATGTTCTTCTCCCTCTCCTCCCCCTCTTTCTCGCCTTACTTCCTGTCATGCACTTGCACTAGTAATAATGCCGTAAGGCCTAGTTTGCTAGTTATTTTTGTTAGATCATTTGGAAACCTCAAGGCCTAGGAATGACGCTGTATTTCCTTGTTCACTTCCCGCCTTGAAGCACTTTGAAGCACTTCAATTGTGTATAAGCGCTTTACAAAAAAAACAATTACAACCTAGAATCTATTAATTATCAAATGGTTGAGTGCATAATTCTACCTTTATTAAGAGCTCAGCCTGAAAGATTAGAAGTTCATAGAGAGCTGTCCCTACTAAATTAGCAATTAAAAAGGGAGCAATTTGGGGAGATAGTGACACCCACTTATCAATCACTAAGCAGAGATCACCAAGGGCGGAGGCCTGCAGAGGCACAGAAAAGGACTAACAAGGATAGGAAGCCAGACAAAGAATTACATAAACACAGAAGACCCTCAAGAGGTATGGAAAAGGGAAAAGGGGTGGTAGAACACACTGCCATCAGCTTCCTCCAATCGAGGAAGAAACTTACCCCGAGTATTACCAAAAGACTGAGATAGCTACAGGAGACAGGGATGCCCCTCAGTGGCAATCACTGAGACCTTGGTTTAGGCCAGCTCCATTTTAGACCAACAGACTATGATTTCTGAGATAGAAAACAAATGATAAGGTTCATAGTGATTGTTTCGACAGTCATTGTTTCGAATGCCAAAAGTTCCGACACAATAGTGTCAGGAAAAAAAGTTTTTATTTTTTTTATGGCCCCCCCAACCCCTGTTTTGTTTTTTTTAAACACTTATTTTACAATACGAAATTAAAATAAACCCTTTAATATAAAAAAATTCATTCAAAACTTTTTTTTCAGAATTTTGTGTCGAAACTTTTGGCATTCGAAACTATTGTTTCTAAACTTTGACTGGACAGCAAAGGATAAGTCTCAGAAATATTGTACTGATGAGGGCTCATCTCACTCCCCACAGGAAAAGACATCAGACCGTTTTAAGGAAAGACGTGAATGTTGAAAGGAAGCACACTGACTGGATAGAAGTCCTCTTAGATTCTGGGTCTGACATTTCTATATTTGAATGCATTCACAAGGCATTGTTGGAGCACAACACAGCACATAAAAATGCAGAGAGAACTACACCCACGGGACTAACGTTAGCTAATAATGAAATGTATTTTGTAATCATTCAGGTGGAAGTTGAGAATCCCAAATGGATTGAAGCACTGTTTTGGCCACCATTAGATGTCCAATATATACATATCCAATATAAAGGGCTTTTGGCACTCCAGGACTAACCACCACTGTATGTAAGATAAGGAACCAAGAGGTGAAAAAGTAGTGATACCTACCCTTTCAAAGGAAGTGAGTAGGGACATAGTACAAAAGTATGCAAACGAATAGGCAGGTCTTGGAGCAGTGAAACTGTTTACAAATTATGTGGGATATGATCCAGAATGTCCAGCACACGCAATTCCTGTACTGACACCACCTCCACCTCAGAAACAGTATCCCGCTAAGCCACAAGCAATGGCACACATACAACGCATAGTGGACCAATTAATGAACCATGGGGTCATTATAAAGTAGTAGTACTACAATGCTTTATTTCGGTTAGAAGTGAACCATAAAAGCCATGTACAGATACAATTATCACAAAAATACATACAAGTTAATGGAACAAGATTTAAAATACAACAACAATAATCCTGGCACAGATAATATATTGAGCCAATATCCCCAAAGTATAAGCTTTTTACAGTTATACAACCAGTCTGAAGTCACAAGTATAATATTTCGAATCCAATGGTTTCAGGGATAAGACTAAGTCAGGCCAGCTCAAAAAGACCAAAAATCATTATCTATAAAGATACAAACCTTACTAAAAACTGTCAGTATAATATTCAAATATTTAAATGGCCCTATTTACAATAATTCTGCCCATATCTCCAGGCTTGGGACTGCAAATACCTTAGAACCACAAAGACGGCTTATTGAGAATGGGCCTGGCTGAATTCATTGTGCATTATTGAATCAGAAAGCCTTTTTCAAACAGTAAAAGCCATTCCTGTCTGAGATTCCTCAGGCGTGGGCAAAAAAAGAATACCATGAAATGGATTTCATCCGCCTTTGCGCTGACGCACATGGGACAATTAGCAGATTCCCCTGCTGACCATTTATTTGTAAATTGGTTTAAATGGAATGTTCTTAAGTATAGTTTTATATACAGGGATCTCTCCACTGGTCTTGTAATCCAGCTAAAATATTGTTCTAAGCCAAGGGTAGATTTGTTGCGCTGATATGATGGCCCTTCAGTAATAGGTAAATGATAAAGCAGGCCTAATAGGGAACATTGAGGTGTTTAGGAATGTGCGCAAATCCCACAGCCTTTGAGGTAATCTAGCATGTTGCTTCTCATGGATTCCCACTGGATGTGTCTTTCCAATTTCTTGAGGGTTTTGCTGCCTCCAAAATGTCTGGCACTTGGTAGATTATGGCACCAACGTAAAGCCACCAATTTGTTTTTTTTTAAGTAGCTAAAGAAGATTCCTTTTGAAGCATAACACATGTTCATGAGAGTGAGACCGACGTAGAGCCTGGGATTTGGGAATCATAGCAGAGGTATACAGATCCTTAATTTCGTGTGATGCAAAGAGTTGTTGCTAAGCATCACTAGTTCTCTGGGGCTATGAAAGGAATCCCCGGGTTTCTTGTCTTGGCTTCAGGATACTACCTGGATAAGACGTTCACTTTAGTGTTGGTTACCCCGGGCTTGTAGGCAACGATAAAGTCAAATCTCACAAAAACTTGAAACCGCTGGTTCTGACACTGATTTATGGGCGTAGCAGCCTTTACGAACTTCAGACTACAATGGTCAGTGCGGACTTTGATAGGGTATTGTGCACCCTCTTATAAATGTCTCAAGGTAATGAAGGCATCTTTGATCGGTAAAAGTTCTTTTTCAAAGATACTATGGAGCTGCTCAGCTTGGGTCAGGGTATGAGAGTGGTATGTGATGGGATGCATGCGACCAGTACTCAGGTCTTTCTGTAGTAACAGGGCCCCTAAGGCATAGTTCGACGCATCTGCATCTATCACATAGGGATGATAGGACTCCAGGAGGTGTAAAACTGTTGCTGTGGTATATCTTTGTTGTAAGGCATTGAATGCTTACTGGGTGTTGTCGGTCCATAGATATGATTGGCTTTTCTTTATCGACCTGGTCAGAGTAATCAGTAGCTTGGAGAAATCCATGATAAAACTCAGGTAAAAATGTGCCAAAAACCAAAGACCATTGTAAATGTTTAAAATTTTTGGGTATGGGCCAAGAAAGGATGGCATCAATCTTAAAAGGGTCAATTTCTATTGCATGGGGCATTTAGACAACTTGACATACAAACAATGTATCAGGAGACTATGAAGGACCACCTTGACATGCAAGACCTGGTCATGGTAAGATGTGAAATACACCAGAATGTCGTCCAGCTAGATGACATGTAGACATCGAAGATGTCTTTAAATAAGTCCTGAAGTAAATTCTGGAAAGTGGCAGGGGATTACACAGCCCAAGGGGTATCACAAGGTATTAATAAACTGGCTGTACAGAGTACAGAATGCTTTTTTCCACTCATCGTATGGGTGCATATTTATCATGTTGTAGTTACCCTTGGCGTATATGCTGCAATAATTTCCTGGTCGAGAAGGATTTGGATTAGAGGGAGGGGATACCCGTTCTTGACCGTGATAGTGGATAATTGACTGTAGTCCACAAAAGGCCTTAACTATGACTCGTCTTTCTTCGGAATGAAGAAGATTGGAGCCTCAGCCGCAGAGGTGGAATGACGAATAGATCCCCTCTTTAGGTTTTCCTCTCCAACTTCTTGAGTATTTCATTTTCTCTTTTCATTAAGGGCATACGTTCTTCCATAGGGTATAGAGCTCTGGGAAGGCGTTCGATCCTACAATCATAGGGCCTGTGTGGAGGGAATTTATCAGCTTCTGTGGGGTCAAAGATGGCATGAAACGCCATATATTCTGAATATCTCTTCTTTATGGGTAGCTCCAACCATAGGACACCCTTATATCTTCCCTTAGTGTCTCTCACCATGACTGGTGGATGATGTAATCTCATATGGGCCTCCGTTTATCACTCAGGTACTCATTCATCTCCTCACAGGCGAGGTCCCACTCTATCTGTTTTCTTGCATCTGTGATGTTGGTAAACAGAGCTGTTAATACATTCTGCAGAATACTTTTCAGAGCCACTATTATCTTTAACTGTCCTCTGCTCACATCTATTTCTATGAGCTGAGAACCAGCCTCTAAACCCAGTATCTTCCCTAACTTGCCCAGCTTTTCCTGGTTTTCATTTGCCCTGTATATGGGCCATGCGGAGGCCACAGAGTTAAGGCCATTCAGATTTGGTCTTTCAGACTTTGTGCTTGATATGTCAGACTCTGAGTCAATCCAATTGCTGCACCTATTGTACAATTAGGAAAGGGAAAATTCACTTGGAAGTATAGAATTGGTAAAACAAACTGCGTTTTGCCAAACATTGCATTTAAAATGGACCATTTTAGGACCCTTTTGCATTGTGCACATTTCGATACCAGGGTTTCTGCAGGTGTACTACAACTGCTTTTTAATAGTCTTTTGATTTGGAAATATGAAGTAACATTTTCTGTATGACTATGCAGATCAGAGTTTTTCTGAAGGTCATTCTATAATGACAGACTAGTTGCTTCTCTTGAACACAATTAGGCCTCATTACGAGCCCGGCGGTAAGCCGCTGGTGCTACCAGAGGGTTGCTGCTGGACTCGTTAAACTTTTCCGGCACCTGACTTCCAGGTGCCACCGGGAAATTACAAGTCCGGGTGGATCGGGAAGTCAGGCGGCAGAAAATGGGAATGGGGTCACGGAAGCTCCGGCACCGGTGTGTCCATGACAGCTCTGCCTACTGGGGCCGTTGTGCCTGGCAGGTCAGACCTGCCAGGTGCAACGGCCCTGGAAGGCAGAGTTGTAGTATGCCGGTCCAGAAAGGGTGCCGATTTCCCTTATTAACTTTATTTCCAGACTGTCACACTTGTAATGAGGCCCAATGTCTCTATTAATCCAACTCTGTGTGTACATCTCTACAATGAAGATATAACAGTGACTTCTTAATGCTTTACTTTCCTTAGTAGATACGCAAATCCCAGGTGCAACTACTGTATCTATTCTATCTGCTAAAGTCCAATCATAGGCCTTTATTACAAGTTTGCTGGTATCCCACCGGTAATTCTCCAAAACTGCCCCTACCGTTACTGCAGCCTGATATCCCAGCATTATCGGGATATTCTAGGTACCGGCAATGGCAGGAAATCCCCATTCCATGGAGTCCTATCGTAATTTCAGAATTGTTTTGCCGGTAGGGGCCTAATATACCTGCAGCTCAGGGCTGGAGGTAAATCAGTGCCCACACTGGCAAACCCGTGTTTGCCAGTCCATCAAAATTGCCAGTGCCAGGATTACCAGCAATTAAACAGCAATTTTTCTGGACCGGCAAAACTGTAATGACCCTCATAGCTCACACACATCAAACCAGACAGGCTTCTTGCTGGTTGGCCATCGAACCATCAGCATCCATTGCATAACTCTTCTGTGCACTTCACCACGCATATTAGCACAGTATTCTCCTAGTTTTGTTTTTCGGAGATGGTCTTGTCTCCAAATCTTTTGTCACCCATTTTTGCATTGCTGTACATGCAGAGGGCATCTGTGTCACAACAACCAGTTGGTCACTGTGTCACTGCTGCTGTAAAGGGTAGCACATGAACCATTACGCTTTACTGCAATCAGGGGCTAGGTGCATTCCATCATGTTGTTTCCCCATCTGCTGCAACGGTCTAGTGTTCAACCGAGATGGCCGCTCGCATCGCAGTGTTTCCTCTTATGCCAGCGACTACACAACACGCATTGCTTTGCAACCCTGTCTGCTCCCGCTTTAGGATAAGACGCTAGAGTTGTTTCTTGCGGTCCATCGCTCTACTGCTTTTGTTGTTCCCTTTCAAATTGGGTCTCGCCTGTTTTAGCACTCCTGCACTCCCTCTTTCCTTCCAGTTCCGTCAGGACGCATCCTGCTGTTGCCGTCCTCTGACTCCTCTGTTACCTATTCCTCTACTCCTTCCCGTGCTCTGCACTTGCATCCTCAACATTCCTTGCCTTATCCATATAGAGATCATACTTCTTACTGCTCCTTCCTGCTTGTTCAGCCCAGAACATTCTCAATTCACTACAATCTACTGAAGTGCCTGTATCATACTACCACCAACTTGCTGACGGTTTTTATGCCTTTGGGCTTTTCCCTCAAGTCTCAGGGCAAAACCTGCCTGGCTGTCTCTGTGCCCTACTTGTGGTTATGTACAGAAGGTCATTTTGGCGGCAGGCCTGGATAGGCCCTATCTCTTCCAGGATCGGCTACGCAATAAGACAAAGGCTAAGAAGGAAAAAATCCAAGACTTCCCAAAAAGACTGATTCAACAGACTCAGGGCAGCTCTCAAGAATTTTGAAGAAAGCCGACAAAGATACATGCAACAGGCCAATGCCAAGAGGAGGGCAGTTCCGGGTTGGGAGGTGGGATCTTCTGTTTGGTTGTCCACCAAGACCTGCCGCAGTGGGTTCATTTTTGTCCTGTTCCTGCCTTCTCTACCTTCTTTTATTCGCTCGGCTCAACTTGCAGGCTGCCTTTGCCTCCGTTCCACCTACTGATGCTTTTCTTTGCATTTGCTTGCATTTTTCCTCATTGCTGTTTTTGCATGTACCTTTATGGACTATCCTTGTGGGGTATTCCTACTGCAAATTTTCCCTTGGGAGAATTACTTGCTACAAGATCTCCTTTGAAGACCCAGATATCTACAAGACCAAGGTTTTTTTTTCTGCCTGTAGGCTTTTTCCCCTTTTTGGGCTGGTACCGGAAGGCATGCCATTCTGTCCTTTTGTTTTACTTTCTCAGGAAATAACAGTGACCTCCCGGAACAGACCCTATGTCTTCGAGAAGAAGCGCGTTATCAGGAAACAGACAACACACTCTACGGCTGAACCATCGGAATTCGAAAACTGCACATCATCATCAGTTGAGAGTGAAGACGAGATGTCTGCTGTTTTTGAAAGAGGATCTTGTAGCCCTCAGGGAGGAGTGTGTCAAAGCGTGTGACAGAGCTGGCCTTGAACCATGTCTCAGTAAAAGTGAGAATATCCAGGTCCAGGAGTTCAAGGAGGTGGCAGACATCAGAGGAGTTTTTGACAGCAGAGCGAGAGTTGAGAGTAGCCACGTGGACCAGGTTACTACTTTTGATAGACTTCCAGGAAGGGTTACAGAGGAGAGGAGTACCCATCGGAAGTGGCAGAGGAGTCAGAGAGGTGGAAGGAGGGGGCAGCAGAAGAGCCAGAGAGGTAGTGGATGGAAAGGGAGACAGAGAGGTGGAGGAGGGAGGTGGCAAGTGAGCAAGGGGAGAGGTAACTGGCAGGGGAGCCAGAGGGGAGGTAGATGGCAAGGACGACAGAGAGGTGGAGGACACGGGTGCATGAATGGCCAGAGAGATAGTAAATGGCATAGGTGCCAATGCAGTGGAAAAAGGAGATGGCGGAGGAGCTAGAGAAGTGGTAGAAGAAATAGCAGGAGAAGGAAGGAAGTTGATGAATCGAGGGAGGCCCCTATCAAATAGTAGAAGATCGGGCTGAGGGTACAGGACCATGACGGTGCTGTTTAGATAGACATTCATGATGACTCTGGAGGACTGGAAGGAGGCCAAGAGGACCTCCCACTGGGTGCCACCATTAATGGGAGAAGAGGAGGAAGGAGAGAGAAGTGTTAAGGGTCCATAGGTTAGGAGAAGGAATGACAAAGAGGATGTCGGTGAGAGTCTGTCTGGAGGAAGCACTGATACAGGTGTCAGCAATGGGAAGGCCTGGATTGGAGACCTTCTTGAGCTTCTTCCTTCCAGTCTTAGTGAGAACAGTAGATAGGAGATAGAAAAGCAGTTAGAGAAGATGGGGGAAATTGAGAGCACCATAGTGGTTGTGATAGAGGAAAGAGAAAGGGCAGGCGAGAGGATGAGAAGAAAAGGAAACACTGTGCAGAGCTATGCCACACGGTGCACAAGGAGGGGTTTGGGAAAAAAGGGGCAGGGGTTAACAGAGGGGACAACTGGCAACACCAGAGAGCAGACAGAGACAAGAAAACAAGGGCAGAAAAAGGCAGTGAGTGGAAACAGCAGTGGGAGCTGAACAGGCTCAGCTCAACCTAAGAGGAAAAGGCCAGTAGGGCCAAGTAGTGATCACAGCGTAGCTGGAACTTAGAGAAGAGGAGAAAGGCCTAGTGGAAACAGCAAGCCAAGTGCAAGCGCACCCAGGAACACTCATCTAGAGAAGAAATGCAAAGAATGCAGGAAAAATGCAGAGAACAGTGATAGAGGCTAATACATTCACCTAGCAGGAAAGAGAGTGCAGGGGAATGCAGAGAAACAGAAAAACAGTGAAGGAGGCCAAAAACATTAACCTAAAAGGGAAAAAAATGTGCCTTCCAGGGTGAGGGACAGCCTAATGGATGCGTAGAGACTGTGCAGCGCGAGATTCGCATTGAAATGGAAGTAACCGCGAGGTAGGGCAGTTTAACAAGATGCAGTAATGGCAGAGCCCTCCGCCCAGACCTGTCTTACCTTGCGATCGCTGCTGGTTGACGGATGCACTGCATGCGTGCACTCTGCGTTCTGACCTCTTTGTCCCCAAACACCTGCATCGCATAATGAAACAACGCAGCCTTGTCCTGAGAGGGCTTTGCCACATACAGTCCGATCCTTATTTCTTAAAGGATCCGATGCATGGAACGTAGCGCAATGTGCTACATATTGACGGGCAGCGTCTACTGCAGTCCTGCGTTGCACAACACTGCAGACTTGTCCTGCGAGGGTTTTGTCGCAGAGGGTCCGATCCACAAATCTTAAAGGATCTGATGCGTGGAATGTAGTGCAATGTGCTACATATTGACGGGCAAGGTCTCCTGCGGTCCTGTGTCACACAACACAGCAACCTTGTCCTGCGAGGGCGGCTTTGCCACATAGGGTTCAATCCTCGCCTCTTAAAGGATCTGTTGAACCTTGCACAACATTTTATGTATCGACATGCAGCGTCTCCTGCAGTCCTATATCGCACAACACCGTGGCCTTGTCCTGCGAGGGCTTTGCCGCAGAGGGTCCGATCCTTGGTTCTTAAAGGATCCGATGCGTGGAGCATAGCGCAACGTGCTATGTTTCAATGGGCAGTGTCTTGTGCGGTCCTCTGTCGCACAACACAGCGGCCTTGTCCTGCGAGGGCTTTGCCGCAGAGGGTCCGATCCTCAGGTCTTAAAGGATCCGGTGCGTGGAACACAGCTCATCATGCTACATATCGATGGGCAGCATCTCCTGCAGTCCTGCGTCGCACAACACTGTGGCCTTGTCCTGTAGGGACTTTGCCGCAGAGGGTCTGATCCTCGGTTCTTAAAGGATGCAATGCGTGGAACGTAGCGCAAAGTGCTACGTATCAACGAGCAGCATTTCCTGCGATCCTGCATCGCACAACATTGTGGCCTTGTCCTGCAAGGGCTTTTTGTGGGGAGGGGGCTATGGGTCCCAATCCACATATCTCCCGTTGCATGCCTGTTGCTGGGCAGAATATGGAGGCTGGTGGTTCACTATTGGACAGCCACCTCCAAGTTTCAATTTTGCAAGCCTTATTAGAGGGCTGAGCTCTGGATCTGGATACAAGGCACTGAGCTGGACCCAGGCGCTGAGTCGACCAATACAGCTGGAGGACTGCTGCAGGATCCAGCATTGGCTAGGCCAACTCTCCCATGACATACACCTGAAAACTTCTAAATGACAAGGAAGACCTCTTTTTGACTGGTGGAAACAACCATTCAGATGTTTTGTTTGTGATTCATCACCCTTTTTTGGTCGTTGTAGCAGGCATCTTTGAATTTCTTTTGCAAGTCCTGGATCCAGCGATACCTCATAGGCCTAACAGCTTTAACACTTCATTTGCATCCTCTTGGCTCTGCTGCCAAGTTGGAAACCCATTGTGCTGACCTTCACCAGTAGAGGAGCTTGTGAGAGCCCGAAGTTCAGCTGCTGAGTGCCCCCTGACCCAGCACAGAGGCAATGCAAGATGTGCATTGGTCAGGTCATCTGTGATGGACTCTCCTTCATTATGGAACCAAATCTGGGTCCCCACAACTATTAATGTTTTCAATGAAACCAATCGATGACCGGCTGTGATCACCCTTGAACCCTACACAACAACTACAACTGTGAGGCAAGTCTTACCCAGCCATTTACTGTTGCCTGTGACCATTGGTACCTTCTTAGGAGTGCAGTGGCCTGAGATCTTATATCTCTTAAACTACCCCCCCCCACCCCCAATGAGTTTGCAATTGTTGCAAAGTACTGCTTACCTTAGCGCTTTCCGGGGTTGGCCCAGTACGGTGATGTCGGTGTCAGTACTTCGGGGGAGTGGGGTGTCATCCTCTTGCACCTTAGGGGTGGTAGCTGCATCCCAGAATTCTACAAGTGGACTTAAGACCCGCAAGTCCCTTTTTTGTCTACTACATTTGCTCTGTGCACTTCTGTGCACTACTGTGCACTTCACCTACTACATTTGCTTCATTGTCCTGCATTACCTAGCTGAGTGGGCTCTTCTAGGCTACTCATCATTGACACTCAAGAACCTTTTCTGATACCTAAAGACTCCCAGAGACTATGGGCCTCATCACGAGTTGGGCGGTAACCATTAAATCCGGTGAAAATGGTATTCGCGCCACCAATACCGCTCTGCCGGATCACGACCGTAAATCCTGCTGGCACTATTACAGCCAGCTGTAATACTGCCGGCTGCAATAGCGTCAATTGTAATAGCGCTGGCAACCAAATGCGCTATTACAGAGCCATTACAAGTCCGGCGTTGGCGCTCTTAGCCCCAGACAACCGGTGGTAAAACTGCCAAAAATACCCCTGGATAAATGCTGGAGGTAAAATAACACGAGACAGCAATAAGGGCCAAGTGCCGTGCTGGGACAGGTGCTGGATGCACTGCTGCTCCATGTCAATGAGCACATTGCATTGCCAGCCACACAGGCACAGGTCAACCAGCTCAAGGCACAGCTCCATGCCATTGCCCAAGTGCTGAACGTCATAGCAGCCCTAGACTGCACACATGTAGCACTAGTAGCACCCCGGAAACATGAGGCAGCCTACAGGAACCGTAAGAGTTACTATTCCATGAACGTGCAGATGACATGTAGCCCCAACCTAACCGTCACCCACTGCTGCGCCCGCTACCCAGGATCCACCCACAACTCCATGGTCCTGCGCAACAGTACCCTGCCAGCCTACATGGAGAGGCACCGAGGCCAGAACACATGGATGTTGGGTGAGTACAAATCTTGTCTGAAATACATGCCAAATAACACCTTTTGGGGGGGGCATACACACAGGAATCCCTGCATGCCAGCAGGAGACACATGCAGCACTAGCACAGCACCATTTCCATGCATGTGCCTTGCATGAGAACCCTTGCACACAGCAGAACACACCAGTCTGAATGGCACACACTTGTGAAAGCACTGTCACATATGGAAGCTCAACTACCACAAAGCATCCTGTGTGTGTAGCAGTGCTGCTCCTCACCCTGACACAGAAGAGATATCCCAGACTGGCCACCAGGCAGTCATGCCAATAGAGTCCTAATGTAGGCACATCCACAAAACCACTTTACACGAGTAGTTGGAGTCACAACAATGACCATCCCTGAGATAGTGACCCCTGATTGGCCAATCACATGCCTGGCCAATTGTACATCATTGTGCCAAGTAGAAAACGCAACACCAGCCATAGCAAATGCCACAACACATGGCCTAACAACATGTTGCGTGGACATGCAGATATAAGGGTACCCTCATACAGAAATAACGGACAGAGTACTGTGGCATTTAGACACAGGTGTGGTGCATGCAGTAAGTAGTCCATTGATTGAATACTGCACCTTGCACAGCACACACCACAATGGAAGTAGCTATATGAAAAATAGCGTACTTGTACTACATGAGTGTGACACACATAAGCATGAACATATTAATTGATACGCTGCGGCATGTAAGCCTCAGCCCATGCATGTCCCGGAAGGCAAAGGATGTATGACAACATTGCACTGAGATAGCATGCACCTTTTCGACACTTACTTGGCTCTGCTGCCAATGTCACTGATGTCTGAGCCTTTTACATCCACTGAACCTACCTTGGCCTAATGTCCGCATTCTCTCCCCTGAAGGTGATTCTGGATACACGCAGTACACATGGCTCATGACCCCTGTGCGTAATCCACACACTCCAGCTGAGCTGGCATATGACATCGCCCATGAGCGTATACGCATCTGTTTGGAAATGCCATTTGGATTGCTGAAGGCACGCTTCCGGTGCCTAGACCGTACGGGAGGGGCATTGATGTATGCACCAGAGAAAGTAGGCCATCTTGTACTTACCTGTGCCATGCTGCACAACATTTGCTGTCGCAGGCATGTGCCACTGCCCCCGATGCTGATGGCCAGCCACCTGTGGATGGGAGTGATGATGAAAATGTGGGAGGCAGGAGGCGGTGGGAGCCGGGGCACATGCACACAGGGATGGAGTGAGGGAGGGGAGGTTGGCCAGGCAGGCCTTGATTGACAATTCATTTTGATCCGGTGGATGGGTACATGTAACACATATCACTTGTAAAATAAAGAGCACTTTAACACAATCATGAATGTCCATGCTTTGTATGCATAATGAACAGGATTTATTATTAGTTGAACAATACCGCCTGCCTCCTGTGAACACCCCAGCACACAATCCCCCCTCCACCTGTGAATACACCAGCACACAATCCTCCCTCCCCCATGTGAACACCCCAGCACACAATCCCCCCTCCCTCCTGTGAACACCTCAAAACAGTGCCAGTGGGTCCATGTGCCCAGGGCTCGGCACAACTGTGGTATGTCCATCTAGGACGGTCGTGGATGCTTCCCACGTCACTCTGGTGAGTGGCGTGGGAGATTGCGCCAGGAACAGCTCCTGGGAGAAGTCTCCAGTGATCCCTTTGTAGGTGTTGTAGAGGTAGATGGAATAGCTCCTGAAAACTGCAGCTGCTGGCGGAACAGATTGTTTGCCTCCTGCATCTGCTCAGCATGTGCAGATTGGCCCTCACACGACGTACACACACAGGTACATGGGGAGTGTGTGCTTCTACTGGCACCTGCTCCGGGCTCCCTTGGGGTGTGCCCATCTCATGAGTGGCACTCTGGCTGGGTGAGGACACCAGTGCTATGTACCGCAGTGGATGTGTGGCCCTCATCCGAGTTTGACGAGGCTCCCTCCACATCCTGAAAACCATTGGTGGCTTCTGCAGTTTGAAGCAGTGACGTCCTGCAGCCTTGTGGATGTTGCGCCGGTCTGAGTGGGCTCCGTTGGGGTGACCCAGGATGTGTCCTGCGTCTTGCCTTCTCATGCAGGTCCCTTTGCGGGAGGTGGTGGTGATTGATGCACGTCGGGACATGCGGCTAGATGTGGATGCTTCTTCCGTATCAACATTGCCTTGAGATGATCGCTCTGTGCCTGTGGGATACATAGGGTGTTGTATGAGTTGAAGGCAAGTTATATTTGTATCATGCATTTCATGTCTTACAGTGGGTTAGGGCACAGTTTCTATCATGCTTGCCCATTGCATACTAGTCAGTCCCCATGTTGTGATTGGTGGAACGTGCTACAGGGGAGGGACACTGCTTGTACATGGTGGTGAGACTTCTTCAGATGTCTGTTGTAAATGCACAGCTCCCATGTCGCTGTGCATGGGGGTCTGCAGCCTCCTCGGTACCAGTGCCTGCCTCCGCTCCACCGACTCCCTTGATTGTGCCCATGTCTATCAGGGTGGTCATCTGCTCCTCCCAAGGTGTCATCTCAGGTGGTGGTAGTGCTGGTCCTCCTCCAGTCCCCATGCTCTCGTTACTGTGCTGAGCCAGGAGACCACAGACACGGACCTGCAAGTCATTCAGCCGCTTGCGGCAATCCTCCCCATCCGTGGGCACACGGCCCACCGCTGACACCTTCTGGCCCACTTGTCTCCAGATCTGTCTCCAGATCTGTGCCCGCCGCTGGGCACTTGTCTTGTGCTACTGGGGGCCATACAGGTCTTCTTGATGGCCAATTACCTCCTCAACAAGTATGGCAAGCTCCTGATCTGTGAACTTGGGTTTTCGCACCATTTCCAAGGCTGACTTGCCCCTGGTACGTTCCTGTGACATTTTCCAGGGTTTAGAGGAGTGGATGGCTTACAGGGGCTGCGATTCTCGGCGGATTGTGATTTCCAAGATTGGTGCTGCTTTATTTCCCGTTCCGGCGGTGACGCGTTTCCCGCGGCGCTAATAGCGCAGTGCGCTAGATTTATGGGTTCATAGCAACTTGTTCCGCCACGTGCTATTTGCTTTAACGCCATGGCCGTCTGCACGTGCACGCGACTCATGATCTGGCGTTGTTTCCGCCAGACATCGTGGCATTAGCGCAAATAGCGCTCGACAGAAATTGCGCTGGGATACCGCCCAACTCGTGATGAGGCCCTATGTAGGCTATGGATGGACTTCTGAAGACTAGTTATTTGGTGCTGAAGGCCCTTATACGTATAAGGCCAATGTTCTGATTTATATGTCCTCTTACTGTCTATTTTGATCAATTTATTTTATGATTGAATAATTTCTTTCAATACTGAAGTAGTGTGTAGCCCATAGTGTGCTACCCAACTGTGAGCGGCATATTGATATATGCATTGATATTTTCAGTTACCTTTGAATATTTAAAGTGTCTCCTAGTGTAGTATTGTAATACATTAGAGTTGTTTTTATATATACCTGTGTGGGTCTTTTTATGTACTTTTTCTGTGATATGTTAACTGTACTGCACAACACTGCCCCCTTCCTCCTTAGTTCAGCCTATGCTACTTATATGAGTTGTTTAGCTCAACTGGCGTTGTGAAAGCCTTGCTAACCTTTGATTGGCTTTTCAAAATCCTATCCCAGGTATTAACTTTGACAAACCCTCCTAACACCACCCTTTTTTCTGATTTTCTTTTGCAGTTGGTGTGCTGGTACAAATGGATCTTGGTGACATGACCTCTGCCCCACACCTATGTCTATCACTGCTAATCTATTGGTGCTTTCTTTTTTGCTGCCTTTTTTCCCTTGCATAAGAAGCATTCCAGCCAGCCTTTTTTCTTGCGCAGATGGCAGCTGATCTAGGTCACCTGGGCTCTGATTCACCCACATAAAAATTACTGCAAATCTTATGGTGCCTTTTTCTTTGGCCATCCTTTAATTTCCCCTACTTATTCAGCCTACCAACCTCTTTTCCTTTGCAAGTGGTCAGCTGGTGCAACTAAATCTAGTTCACGTGACCTCTGCCCCAACCACCTGTCAATCACTGCTGATCTGGTTGTGCGCTTTTGTTTCTTTGCTCTTTTTCTACTACTTCAGAAATCTTCCTGACTCTTTTCTTTTGCAGTTGGGACACTGGTGCAAGGTCATGTGACATCTGCCCATCCACCTACTTAGCCCCACCCATTCCTTTCCTTCTTACTTGTTAGATCACAGGCAATCTCTAACACAGGGCATCCAAAGCAAAGGGTAGACAGAGAAATGGGTAATTCCTTTTTGGTCCTATTATGGCCTGGTACTGCCATTTGTACACGAGGTAGACATCACCATGTGTCTTACCTCGCAATAACCCATTGCAATACTCACCAGGCATTTATTTATTTTTATTTATAGAGTATTCATAAGGTGCACTGTACAGCAAAGTACCAAACTTTGAAGTAGCCCCAGACAGCTGCAACCTCTTCAGTATCCAGTGTATACTCCTGCAACATGCGCCAACTATTTTCATTTTCTTTTAGTTAGTAGCTCAATATCATTTTCGCTCAGAAGAAGTAACACTCATTAACAAAAAAGGCTAGTGATTCCTGGTGTAGGGTTATGTTATAGTATATGTTTATGATTGAATTGGATAACCTTAGACATAGCATTTTGAAATAATGGCTCAAACCTCCGGAGTGTTCGCTACAAGCTCTTGAACAGGCTTCAAGGTAGGTAGCGCAAGTCCAACTCAAACCCTATGGAAGGCGTTGATGCTGTGATGGATTCAGTTACGGTTATTAAAGAGGGAGTAAAATACAAACTCGAGGATGAGAAAGGGAAAAGTTGCAGTTGCGATTATAGATAAACAACGAAAGTTCCTGCTCTTTTGGCGATTCAACATCAAGCCATTGAGTATAATTACTGTGGATGATAACTCCCACGGTTTAGGAATGGTTTTATCACATAGGAATGAAAACATTAGGCTGATATAGCAAACACATATCTGGAAAGTGTGAAAGTGCAATTGCTCAATTGTAGAACAGGAGACTGTAGTCAATGTGTGAAGTATGGGTTTTGGAGAGGTTTAGTCAATGTGTGCAGCAGTCATTTTGAATTAGGAACAGATTACAAATCATTATTGATGTTCCTAGGCACTCCTGTTTCTTAAAGACAAGGTTTACCTCTAAATGACAGATATAGACTATAAACGGATGCTTATGGACGTATTTATTGCATTGCAATTTGCTTTCACTCTGTGCTGAGCTGTGCAGTTTCTAGGAGACTCTGCAATAGTATGGGCTCGAAGATTCTAGATTGCCTTCCACACATCCTTTGTGGTGCCAATCAGTGGAATACAATGCAGAACGATCTTTGATGAACTGCAACATAACTTGATTATCAGCAACTCTTTATTTAACTTGGAAACAGTTGTCACTTGAATCTAATCCAATGAATAACTGGTACTCTTTACATCCAAGCACGGTTTGGTATCGAGGTAGAGGGAAAGTGCAATGAGAAATTGTTTATTGTCGCTTAGGGAAAACAGTAAAGCATATACAATTTAAAACACTATCAGTAGAATTCTCTCCCACAGGGATAGCCCCATTAGTTCACAATGTACTTAAGCTTTGGCTGTTGCTCTTTCCAAGTACTTTGCATACTTTTGACAATTAGTTTTTCAAATCCGCTCTTGTCACATATTTCCAAATCAGTGGTTTCACACACAAAAACAAAAGTCAAACACACTTTTAAATGAATGAATTAAAACCAAAACTGCACAAGACTGTAGCTCGAATATAGGTGGATGCTTTGTACACTACTGGTGAAACTACAACTAGAAGGTAAGAAAATCATATATTGACAATAAGAGCTACTGAATATGCAATTAACTGTTGGGTTTCAGCGGAGATTGGAGAATCATGGGAAATTCCCTTTGTGCCCACTGCTTACTGCTTTTCATGAGCAAATGGGACCCCCGTTGGATATGAGGGTGCAGCGCCACCTTAAATTTGTTGGCATCCCGGCGCCTCCCCAGACAGGTCTTCCATGTTGTCCTCCTTCTCAGCCCCAAATAATTGCACTTGGTATGCATTGCTGTGTACATGATGCTTATTGGGATTGGACTGAACCTGGTCTACTCTTAGGGAGGCAAAAGGATTCGGGCCGTGGGAGAGGATCTGGAATTCGAGTTCTGCTAGGATCTGCAGTGAATACTTCAGCTCCAGCTCACTAGAAAGAAGAAGAGAAGAGCAAGTGGTTACGTAGAGATTGTAAACTTTTACAGCACACCCTCTATCGCAGCCAGGTCTGAAGTGGACTGGGCTATAGGGCAATTAGGAACATTTCACAATATGCCAGAGGCTCTTAAAAGTCATTTGGGCTGTGTCAGTGTATTTCAAGTTCACTTATTGTATTTGTATTATATTAGTATTTTATTGAATTTATATAGCCCTTTAATCCAAAGTGCTTAACATGAGAACAAGAAAAAATACAACAAGCATAGAATGGCAATTAAATCACAACTCGAGAACAGTACAAGGAACAATTTACATTATTGCTGAGGTGAAGAGGGAGTGGAGAGGGACAGAGGTATGAGAGGGAATGGGAGGTATGAGTGGAGGTAGAAGCAGAAGTAAGAGGGGAGGCGAGAAGGTGTGAGGAAGAAGAGAGGAAAGAATAACACTAGATAAGAGCAGGAGGTAGGGTAGAAGGGAGTAGAGAGGAAGGAGAGGGTAAAGAAGTACAGGAGTAAGAGTTGAGGCATGAGGCGGTGGGAGAAGTAGGAGAGGAAGCGAAGGGTGTTAGGGAGGGGAATGGAAAAGATAAGATTTTAGAGAAGAGTGAAAGGAAGGGTAGGGGGGAGAAGAGCGGATGGGGAAAGGGAGGGGGAGGTGGTGCCAGTGGAAGGGAAGGGTAGGAGGGAGAAGAGCGGATGGGGAGAGGGAGGGGGAGGCGGTGCCAGTGGAAGGGAGTGAGGAGTTGGAAAGAGCGGAAGCGGGAGGGGGCGCAGGGTGGTGGAGGAGGCGAGAGTAGGAAAAGATTAGCAGAGCGCAGAGAACGAGAAGGGGTATAGAAAGTAAGAAGGGAGGAAAGGTAGGGGGGGGGCAAGACCATAGAAGGATTTGAAGACAAGACAGAGGAACTTGAATTTGAGCTGAGAATGAAGAGAGCCAGCCTAGAGAGGAGAGAGAAGAGGAGTAGGAAAACCTATCAGTGTAGGAAAACAACAGTTTCCCTTCAAATCATACCATCGCTGATCACTATGTAGTCGATCCATGTTTTTGGCATAACCAGATCATTACTGCTAGTGCGAGCGTCCTACGTGTCATGCCAGTTCTATAGAACTACTCATTGGTACATGTCCGCTGTAAGACTGGAGCAAGGGAAGCCTGACTGTTTCTTTCTGACCCTTTAAGATCTGTGCTTTGCAGAGCACCTACACATCTGACAGCTTTCCTTCTCCAACTCACGCTTGCTTTGTTGTGTGCCCCTTCTCTTTCCTTTTCTCGTCTGCTGTGCCAGTTATTTTATGACTTTCCCTCACTCTGAAAGCCTTTATTTTTATATTTTTGGTTTTATTGAGAGCAGCTGACTTGCTCTAAACGTCTGATTCATCCATAGCTCCTAATTTGCTTAGAACCTGAGGTTCTATCCACGTTTTCTTGCTCTCCCAAAACCCCCATTTTTTATTTTTGCTTTTATCGACAGCTCAGAGTTCATAATCTCTGAATAAAGCTTAACTAAAGCCTTATGTCACACAAAGTGCATAAAAGCGATGCCAATTTTACCATGTTGTTCAGTAAGAAAAATATGTGAGCGACCCGAACAGCAAACAATTTACCAGCTTGTTCAGTAAAAAAAAAATGTGTGAGCGACCTGAATAGGAAACAAAGTTTTTTAATGTTTCTTGTTTGTCTTAGATGGCCATTGTGTACATACTAAAGATATTCAAAGCTTCCGTCTCACCATGAACCACACAGTGGGCAACATGAACTTACTGGAAGTCTATACCTGGCCTTTCCATCGCAGACACCTATGTCAGTGCATCCTCCAGCGATGTCTTCACTGATATCCTTTTCTCTGTCCCCTCTCCAGATCTACAGACTCCTCATCTCATTGCTACTCTCTTCCCTTTCACATCCTCTCCCATTAACGGTGGCACCAAGTGGGAAGTCCTCTTGGCCGGCTTCTTCTCTTCATGCTGCATCGTTAATGTTCAACACACAGACACTATTTGGTTCAGGGTCCTCAGGCCAACCTCCTTCTCTTTGACCGGATCCTGCCATTCCTCATTAACTTTCTTCCCTCCCCTGCCTCTCCTCCTACCATTCACTCTGCCCCCCTCTGACTGAAGTACCACGCCCCTGTACTCCACCTCAGAAAACCTTCAAAGGCAGAGACTGTCTCCACCTGGCGACACTGAATGCCTGCTCAGCCAACAAACATTCTGATGACATCTGCCTCCTTCTTAAAGACAGCAACCTCAATATTCTCGCTCTTACCGAGACATGGTTCAGTGCCAGCTCAGTCACTGCTTATGACTCCCTCCTCCCTGATGGCTTCAAGGTCATCCCCAAGCCTCGACTTCACCGTGCTGGCGGTGGGGTTGCCTTAATCTTCCCTGAGTGGATTCCTTCTTCCATCTTACCCAATCAGCTCTACTCGTCATTTGAGAGCCTAGCACGCAAGTTGGTCATTTCTCCCTCCTCCACTCTGACCATTGCCACCATTTACCGGCCTCCAGGCGCTTCTACCCTGTTCCTTTCTGAATGGGCTGATTTCTGTTCTTCATTACCTTCTTCCTCCTCCAACCTACTCCACCTGGGTGACTTCAACATCCAATTGGACTCCACTGGCACAGCATCCACTCTTTTCATTGACCTCTGCACCTCTCTATCCCTCTCCATTCTCCCTTCTGGTCCAACCCACTCAGCTGGACACACTCTGGATGCCCTCATCCACTTCAACCTCCCTCTCTCATCTCCTGTGGTCACCCCTCTCTACTGGTCTGACCACTCTCTTCTCTCCTCCCACCTGGGTCCCTTTGGACTTGTGACCGCACCTCGAAAAGCCTGGCCAACCTCCTTCACGAACATCCACCCGATGAAACGAGTCTCAGCTGCTGCCTTGACTTCCCCCAACTTAGACTTTACCACCAACACTGCTTTCAGCAACTTCCACCTGTCCATCACCAACACCCTTGGCATTCTTGCCCATCATGAGGATCTGCCTGAAACCCGTCTCGAAGCGTAACGCCTGGTACGATTCCAAACTTGCAGACCTGAAACTAAGTGCAGAGCTGCGGAACGGAAGTGGCAAAATTCAGGCTCACCCTCTGACAAACTGGCCTGGTGCCTGCTCAAAAGACAAAACAGACTCTCTCTGTGCCAAGAAAAGGGCCCACATTCAGGCACGGGCATCTGGTGCATCCAACAACACGGCAGAACTTTTCAAAATATGCAGGGAACTAGCCAACCCTTCTGCAGTCTCCTCCTCTGCTATTCCTTCACAAGCCTTCTGCAACACAACCGCCTCTCACTTCACCACCAGAACCCGGGACACCCTAAACAGCCTTGTTATTCACTCTCCCAACTCGTCTCTCACCCCCTTGCCTCCCTTGGCCACTCACCCTCCTCCTTCCTCCTTCTCCTCCTTCCCCTTGTCACACCTGAAGAAGTCACCAGAGAGAAGCTCTCTTCCAAACAGGTCTCACCTTGCTCACCCAGAGAAATCAAGTACAACATTGCCTCTCTTGCCCCTGCACTCTCTGATCTCTGCAACCACTCCTTTGCATCTGGTTATTTCCCCACCTCCCTCAAGCACTCCCTTGTGCGCCCCTCCTTAAAAAACCCTCAGCAGACCCCACCTGTCCATCCAACTACCGCCCTATCTCCATCACCCCCCTTCCTGGGGAAACTGCTGAAAAAGCTGGCCCTGTCCCAACTCAACTCTCACACTGAACTCGTTGGTGGTCTTCATGACCATCAATCTGGATTATGAGCATCCAGAGGCATGGAAACTGCTCTAATGCTAAGTTACTGAACACTAGTGAAGAACTGCTTGCATTCATGGATTCCAACTCCCCAGCTGCCTTCATCCTTCTTGATCTCTCCTCTGTATTTGACACTGTCAACCACTCCATCCTCATATAAAGGTTCCACTACACCCTTTTGAAAGAGTTTCTGGACGCCTGTCATGTGTATTTCTCATTTAGGCCCCGAGCCTATGAGACTGATAGGACCCGTGTAGGGTTATTAATATCCAATTTGGTAGAGAACGCCCTGGCATGGGCCACACCCCTACTTACAGCCAACGATCCCACCTTGCAAGATTATGCTCAATTTACACAAGCATTCAAGGCAAGATTCGGCCGTCCGGAGGTTTTGTATGCCTCGTACGAGGTCATGATGGAGATACGGCAAGGCCCTTCTGATGTACAATCCTACGTGTCTCGCTTCCAGAAGGTTGCAGCCAATGCAGGCTGGCATGACTCAGCTCAACAAACCATATTCAAGAGGGGGTTACAAGAATTGATTGCTCTGGTACTAGAGATTGAATACAGACTGACCGAACGACGCCAGGAGAAAAGAAAGAACCATGGCTATCCTCTCTTGAGCAAACCCCCGCCTCTGTCTCGGGAGCTGTCGGCATCCAAAGAACCTATGCAAATTGGGACCACGAGAGGTCCACTAACTCCAGAGGGACGTCGCAGATGCTGGAACTTGGATTGTGCATGTATTGCGGCTCGTCTAAGCACATCCTCAGGAATTGTCCGGAGGTGCCTCCCCGGTGGAAGGGAAACTTCACCCCCCAATCTTATGCAGGAGAGATTTTGGGGGTGTCTGAGGCAATCCCTGCAACCAGCCCCAATCAGTAGAGAAGGAAGATGATGTCAGGTTAATGGTCTTCCAAGTTCGCGTACAGCTTTCACCTGATAGGTCTATTGAAGCCTTGGCCATGTTAGACTGTGGAGCTGCAGGCAACTTTGTCGACGTCACATGGGCTCAAGAAAACCAGCTACCACTATCGGCCAAACAGAAACCCATTCCGGTCAAAGGAGTAGATGGCATTCCTCTCTCTTCAGGCCCCATCATCCTGGAGACCAGGCCCCTCTCTGTTCAGCTGGGGGAACATACCGAAGACATTGTATTTGACCTCATCAGAGCGGCCCACTTTCTGGTCATCCTTGGAATTCCGTGGCTAAGGAAGCATAACCCTAGGGTTGACTGGGCTCTCAACACTTTAAGTTTCGATTCCACCTATTGCTATCAGAACTGTCTCCAGATTACCAAGAACCAAACACAGCAAGGACTGAACGTCAACCTCCTCAATCTGGTAGTCTGCACGATACCGGTCCACTACAGAGAATTTGCGGAGGTGTTCGAAGGCAAGGTCCATTTGGTTGTATGTATCCACTATCACTAACTGAACAACTGGTACTGAAAGAGTATCTCAAAGCAAACACACAGAACGGCCTCAATCAGGAGTCCCGGTCATCAGGAGGTGCCTCCCTCTATTTCATTCCTAAAAGGGATACAACGGAGCTTCGGGCCTGCATTGACTATCGCGGTCTGAACTGTATAACCCTACGTGATTGGTATCCTATGCCTTTAATCCGGGATATCCTGGAGGCAGTTCAGGGTTCGAATGTATTCACCAAGCTTGATCTCAGGGGTGCATATTAACTCCTGAGGATCAGAAAAGGCGACAAATGGAAGACCGCCTTTCGCACTCCATGGGGCTTCATGAGTACAAGGTGATGCCATTTGGTTTGGTGAACGCTCCCGCCGAGTTTCAGCATTTTAGAAACAAAATCTTCTCTGACCTCCTCTACATATCAGTGGTAGGCTATTGGGATGACATTCTGATATTCTCTCCTACGCTGTCCAAACATCATCAACACGTAAAGAAAGTCCTGAGTCGTCTACAGAAGAACAGAAGAACCATCTCTATGCCAAGCCAGAGAAATGCCAATTTTATACATCTTCGGTTTCGTACCTAGGTTACACACTATCGGAAGACGGCATCCAGATGGATCCAAGAAAGGTTGAAGCTATTGTAAAGTGGCCGGAAACCCACAATGTGAAAGAAGTCCAACGGTTCCTAGGCTTGGCAAACTTTTACCGTCTCTTTATCCCCAGGTTCTCTGAGATTGTCCTACCCATCACCATTCTGCTCGAAAAGGGGGTAAGGTTTGAAATAAGCCAGTCAATTAAGCAGGTCTTCCAACCAACATCTTAAGGAACTCTTCACATCTGCCCCCATCCTAGTACAACCAGACCAGTCTAGTCCGTTTATAGTAGAGACAGACGCATCGGAAGGCGCACTAGGTGCAGTTCTCCAGCAGAAGACACTGGACGACCAGGAACACCCACTGGCTTACGTTTCCAGAACACTTACGAGTAGCGAGCGCAATTACTCTGTCCTTGAGAAGGAGCTGCTCGCTATAAAACAAGCTTGAGAAGAGTGGAGGCATCTGTTGCAGGGCGCAGCTCACCCATTTCTAGTATGCACGGACCATCGCAACCACAGGATATAAATAAATGGGAAAACCCTGTTTTTTGTGGGGGAAAACCTTCCTGGGTCCGGAACATATAAGAGAGAGCACAGTGGAAGTTAATTACCCCAAATCTCATCTCAAGATTAATTGGAATGATGTACAGGCATTGGACTTGTGAAAAGGTCCCAGGGACAGGTAAATGGGACAGTACACTATTTGAAAGGAGTATTCCCACACCAGGCTATGGGACACATTTTTTAAAATTAATGGAGCGTCATAAAATAATCCTCAGAAGGGGAGTATCTAAAAGTCAAATACAGAATAAACTCAAGTTACATAAAACAAAATAATTACAATGCAATTTAATAGTGACAACAAAAGTGGGGTTAGTACGTGTTTTTTTAGTGCAGTGTTAATTGCACAACCGTATAATAGGGTAGAGGCAGAGATATTATATTTATCAAGACTCTGTCAATGAAATAGGCTTATAGATGTTTCTTAGCCAATGTGATACTCCTTTCAAATAGTGGACTGTCCCATTTACCTGTCCCTGGGACCTTTTCACAAGTTCAATGCCTGTACATCATTCCACTTAATCTCGAGATGAGATTTGGGGTAATTACCTTCCACTGTGCTCTCTCTTATGTGCACCAATTCATGAAATGTCAGATGGGCGTACTACTTCTCCCAGTATGACTTCACGATTACATATATCCCAGGAACAGAAAACAGGTTGGGCGATGCCTTATCAAGAAGTACCGGTCAAGAAGTCGAAGATCCTGTAAGAGGTGAACCTCTTTTACCAAACCAGAAGTTCATTGCACTTCTCCCAGTTTTCCTTCAGAGGGTACGAGAGGGAATCCGGGGCTTCAATAGATCCTCACTTCCACTCACACTACAGGATGGGCTATGGTATCATGGTTCTGCTTTGTTCCTTCCTACCAAGGCTTTACAGTCTCAAGCACTCTCATGGTGCCATGCGTCTCCTCTTGCTGGGCACAAAGGTCAAAGGGGTACCTAGGAGCTGCTCCAGAGACTGTTTTGGTGGCCCACGATATACAAGGATGTCAAGCAGTACGTGTCTACTTGCCCGTGTGTGCCTCACACAAGACCACCACTGGACGTCCTCTTGGCCTCCTCCAACAGGGAATTCTATTATTCAGACCCTGGGAGCATGTTTCTACAGACTTTGTAGTGGACCTTCCTTCTTCTGATGGCCAAACAGCGATTATGGTGACTTATAGACACCTTCAGCAAGTTAGCCCATTTCTCTTCTCTTTCCGGGCTACCCACAGCATCCGACACCACCTCGGTTTTTCTCAGAGACATAGTCAGACTACACGGTCTGCCTGTCACTATTGTGTCCGATCGAGGGACGCAATTTGCCTCTAAGTTCTGGAGTACTCTTTGTGCGCAACTGGGGATCCAAAGAGCGCTATCTTCAGGGTATCACCCACAAAGCAACGGCCAAACAGAGCACCTCAATGCTAATCTGGAACCGTATCTAAGGTGCTTCTGCGACCGTGAACAGGATAACTGGGCCTCCCTAGTCCCATTGGCAGAATTTGCCTATAATAACACACTCCACTCAGCCATTCACATGAGCCCATTCTATTGTACATATGGCTACCATCCTCACCATCTCCCCTGGACTGAGTTCTCTTCCACCAAATCTCCTTCAGTAGACAGCCTCCTTACCACCTTGAGAGAAGCCCATCAAGAGGACAAGGATGCCTTAGAAGAAAGCCATAAGGGGTACAAGAAGTGGGCAGATGTCAAGCGAAGGTCTAACCCTGATTGGGGAGTCGGGAAACAGGTTTGGTTATCCACACGTTATCTACCAAGATGGGTCCACACCAGAATGTTTTCACCCAGATACATCGGAGCCTATATAATCACAGAGAAGATAAACCCTGTGGCCTTTAAACTCCGTCTTCCCAAGCAGCTTCATCTGGTACATCCTGTATTCCACACCTGCCTCCTTAAAGAATACATTCCCGATGCGTTTCATCGGACAAAGCGTAAGCATTTGGTTCTGGACACAATGCAGCCGGAGGAATACTAAGTGTCCCATCTAGTCGACTCTAGATACAGAAGAGGTGTCCTTCAGTACCTTGTTCATTGGAAGGGCTATCCTGTGTCCGAACGCACTTGGCAAACCAGAAGCCATGTCCATGTGCCCAGACTACTCCAACGCTTCCACCGCCTCCACCCAGGCAAACCCGGAGGAGCGGGTATGAAGAGGGAAAGAGGGGGCATACTGTCATGCCACGGTCCTGGAAGTGTTGGCACAAGTGGAAGATCTCACACTGATACCTGCTTTGCAAGTAATTACCATGGTCTAGTGCTCACACAATATGGCTGCCACTCTATATCAACGTACCGTGCCGTCTGCAGGGTGCATTGTATCCATCCTCTAGGAGGCTCGCTGCTGTTCCTCATCCCTCTTCATTGCATATGCAGATTTGTTCCCTTCGGCTTACTCCCGTGTTCTCTCTTTCTCCTTGCGGGTAGCTTGTCTGTAGTTTCCAGGTGCTCGCGCCCTTTGCCTTTCGCAGCGGATTTCCTTATCTACACCGCCTGCCTTCTAACTTTCCTGTCCCTTTCCGTTCACAAGAGGCTTCGCCTTCGGCTTACTCTGCATTCTCTCTTTCTCCTTGCGGGTAGCTTCTCTGTAGTTTCCCGGCGCTCGCACCCTTTGTCTTTCGCAGTGGATTTCCTAATCTACAACACCTGCCTTCTAACTTTCCTGTTCTGTCTTATGCCCTTGCGTACTGTGTTCACTCTGCTCTACAGTCTGCTGATCTTCTCACTTACATACTTTCTGTCTATCCGTATCTATTCTTCCTCCTTTCTGTTCCCTCTGTGGCTCCGCTCCCATCAGTCCGTACGAGAGTCTTACTCAATTTACCTGTTCACCTTACCCAAGACTCTGTTATCCAGACTTTCCTTTCTTCTGACACTTATTTATTAACGCCCATCTGTGTGTTCCCAGACCTGTACCTGGATCTATTTAGACTTCTAGAAAGAGGGCTGTTGTCGGATTACAAATCCGTTTGGTGGAAACCTGGAACTTGTAAAGCATTATTCCTTCAGGCGTGAACAGCCAGAGTGCAACAAGAACCATCATCGCCTTAACTACCAGGGTGTTTTGGTGCCTGGAGGCTTTTTCCCTGGCTTAGGGCGGGCTCCCGGGAGTTCCCTTAGGCGTGGGTACCGATCCCTGTCAAGGTGGCCTCTGGGAGAGCTTGACCCTATTTGCACGACAAGAAACAGAAGAAGACCGAGGGGAAGTCAGAGGAAGGACGAAGGCCGAGACAAAGGACTTCTGAGGACTCTGGAGGCAGCTCATCACAAGATAGAGGTGAGGAGGTGTCTCGGGAGGTTACGCCGGAACAGGACATATAACTCCAACGGTTTCCCTGTGCAACTCCTCACATGTTGTGTAAGGTTTTTGCAAACCATGAATGCAACAATAAAAAAAACCAAAAAAACTCTATGATGTAAGTCAAAGAAAATGTGCAATATTTCCTTTTTCGGATCAGTGCTTGACTCGTCAAAGTTCTAACATTTATTATTAATGATTCCACTGTTTTGGTTTCTGACCTGTTACAAGAGATCGTTATTTCCAGGCATCTGAATGAAGTAACCTTTATTATCTCTTCTTTATTCAGGTACCATTTGAATGTTTTCTTAGTTCCTTCACAGCCCTTTTTTAGGGTCAGTATTTTTGTTTTTTTTATGTTGATCTCTAAGTTGTTCATCTCTGCGTATTTCTGCAGGCCCTCTATCTGACGTTGGAGTCCGATTTCTTTGTAGTCCAAGAGGACTAGATTGTCAGCATAGATTATATGGGTAATAGTCGTTGTTCCCTGTTTGGGCGGGAAACATCAAACTAAGTCCATGTGCGCGCCAAGATCTGAGATATAAAAATTGTAGCCCACATCCCTGCTTTACTCCTCGGTGAGTTAGAATTTCTTCGCTGTGGTATGTCGAACTCTAATGGGAGGTGTTCGAGTACAGGTCGTTTATTTGTTGTAGTAGGTCTATGGGGCAGTTTTTCACCCTCAGTTTATGCCAAAGGCTATTTCTTTTGAGGCTGTCAAAAGCCTTGGCAAAGTCTACAAAAACCGGATGTAATTTGCGCCAGAGGAGCCGTACCTAGGCCTTTTACGAAGCCAGTTTGGAATTTGTCCTGTAAGGCATTGGTTTCCAACCACCGGGTCAGTCTTTTCAGCAATAAGGATGCATAAAATGTCCCCATGACATCAAGAAGGGCTATGGGCATGTAGTCAGTTGGCTCTGCTCTTGATCCATTTTTAAATATCAGTATTATATGAGCAGTCTTCCAAGACCTCGAAATCTGCTTTTTATTTTCTGTCACACTCTGGCCGGCCTCCCTTGGCCCTTTTCCTGCTCCCACCTGTGAGGCTAAGAACCCCTGGGTCATTTTCGACTCCACACTCTCATTTTCTCCTCCCATCTCTGAAGTCTCTAAGAAGTCAAACGACTAACAGCACCTCATCAGAGAGGCATCTTCCTTTCCTCTCCTTCCCCCGGAAGCTCACTGTCTCTAGAGCTCTAGGTTCTCCCTAGGCTGGACTACTGCAACAGCCTCTTTCTAAATCTGCCTGCTTCTACTCTCCACCCTCTGCAAATGATTCCGAAAAGGACTGCAAGACTTGTCCTTGGCCTCAAGCCCAGGGATCGTATCTCTCCAGCAATGAAATCTCTGCATTGCCTCCCAGTGGCTGCAATGATTAAGTTCAAGACCCTCTTCATTGTCCACAAGGCCTTCTGGGGCCTGGGTCCTCAATACCTCCAACTCTCTCTTCGTAAATACCTTCCTACTCGAGCTCTTCGCTCCTCCACCGCTAACTCCTTCAGGGTCAGTTGCTTCTCCAAGCAACGAGTTGGTGGTAGATCACTTTCTTCGGCTGGGGCCTCCCTCTGGAACAGCCTTGCTGCCTCTCTGAAACTTGAGGAGAACCATGTCCGGTTCTGGAAGCACCTCAAGAACTTCCTCTTTGCGTCTGCCTTCTCTCTTCCTCTCCCTTGCTGATTTCCTGACTGATACTGAACTGGTCACCTGCCTACCCTCTGATTTCAGCCCCAGGTCCATGCCCGCCCAGTTGCACACCCGCACTGCCTCCCGGCAACCCTTGCACTTGGGTCTGTATCTGTAACCCTACAGTCCCCCTACCGGCACTTTTGGACACCTGCTGTCTGCACTTACCCTTGCACCTACCACCTGCTGGCTGCACTTCTTGTTATTGTTTTGATCCCATGTACAGCACTGCCCCCTACCCTTTCCCCTGGAACTTTTCCCTCCTCCTCCACTGCACTTGCAGGATCTCAGTGTCACTTGGCCTAGTAATATCGCTGTCTCTGTCCTCCCTCTGTTCCCCCTTCCTTGCCTCATCACACCTTGAAGCACTTATGTATAGGCGCGTTACAAATGCCATCATCATATCATATCATTTAGAATTTCTTGGAGTACCATATCCATCAGCTTAGCCCAATGTTCTGTGTGTTTTTTCAACATTTGGTTTGAGATCCCATCCGGTCCTGGTGCTCTAGAAGGATTGAGTGTTTTTATCATTAATATTAGATCCTCTTGATCGTAGGATAGGGTCCATTCTTCCAGAGCCTGGGTCTTCAGCTTTATCCCCTGATTAGAATCCTCAAAGAGATTAGAATAAAATTCTGCCCAGGCTGCTTCAGTTACTCCTGTAGCCTGAAGACAGTGTTAGTGTTGTATTTGAAAGAGTGCTCTTAAAAGCGCCCACGTTTGGG
Organism: Ambystoma mexicanum; assembly: GCF_040938575.1. Lineage (NCBI taxonomy): Eukaryota > Metazoa > Chordata > Amphibia > Caudata > Ambystomatidae > Ambystoma > Ambystoma mexicanum. The sequence continues at coordinate 1,470,754,572 of NC_090923.1, read as the reverse complement.
CTGTGGATTTCTCTTTGATTGCGGCCATCATGACTTCAGCATCTTTTTGTGAAAGGGCTGTTCTGTAGTTTTTACGCCATGCTCTATTAGATGATTTGATTTGTTTAATTTCAGCTTCCTGGCACATAATCAGAAGAATCTTTATGATCGTATTGCTTTCCTCATTTCCTTGCATTTCTGTGCTAAGGAGGGGTCATAAATATGCTGGTGTATATGCCTATGATGGCCCTGCATTTGCTTCTTCGTTGTCCTATAGAAGACCAGCAGGTTTGTGTAATACACTGTTGCTTTTAATTTGTCTTTCTTAGAGTTTTCCTATAGCTTTTACTAGGTTCCTGACTACTTGGTCAACTTCTTCGGCATTCAGTCTCAGGCGGTTGCCTTGACTACTTACTTCTACTGATGTGTCTAGTTTTGGGTGGGAATTGGGGCAGAGGGGGCTGACCAGGTTCTTTTCAACCAATTGTGGTCGCTTTTTCCCGTTGGCATAACTTCCAAGGTTGTTATTAACAAAGTCAGTTCTTGGGAGACAGAAATGTAGTCGATAATCAAGGAAGAGCCTCCCCTGTTCTACGTCGCATGGCAGAACTCATCTTGTTCAAAATAACCGTTGATCATGTGTAGGTACCAACTCTTCACAAATTCATGCCATAGCTGGGGTTTTCCCCTTTGAGGAGGTTGGGTTCATTCCTTCCTCTTTTTTGCTGTTGATCATTTTGGAATAGGGCATATTAAAATCACTGCATATGATAGTTGAAGAGTTATCATATGTGAAGCTCACATCGATATCTTTAGCTATTCTTTCCAGCATGACAATCTGTTACACATCTGATTCACTCCAATAGATATTGATTATGGATAGGTGGCTCTGCACAGGTGGCACTTTATTAAGAAGGTTACAGGTTTTTCGGAGGATTGTTTGCTGTGTGTATGGGGACGGGTTGTCATGTTTTACAATCTTGTAGCCTGCCCGTACGTTGATTAAAGTAAGGAGCTCCACCCTAGGTCTGCCTGTTGCTCAACTCAGGGCTGGGTTAACCACGGCTGTGAAGCCATCAAGGGTTGGCTCATCTCGCAACCAGGTCTCCTGCAGGCAGACTACGTCCAAATCCTTCCAAGGTAAGGCAGCTTGATGTTTCAGGTGGGTAAACCTGGTGTGTTCCACAAAACTAGAATGCTATCCGTGGTTACGCTGTTTTTGTCAATACTTAGCTAGTTCTTCTTTTTTTAGCACTAGGGACCTTGGGAGCCGTGCCCAGGGGTACTCAGGTTCTGTTGTCTTCAAGGTCACTAATTTACTATGACAAATTGAAGGTAGGTCAGATTTTGGTTCTCTGTTAATCGTCAGAATTATGTTAGAATTAGACCTCCTGGAAGATTTTTCTTCGATCATGATGTGCGCGTCATTCCGTTTAGATCGATGCACTTGTCCACCTTTTTCCCTGAAATCACTTTCTAGGGAGGGAAGGGACATGACTTGATCCCTAGCCTGTTTTGTATTAAATGTGTTTTTGCAGCTTTGTTTTGTCTTTAGATTCGACGTGGTTTGACTCTTTGGCAGCAGTTCCGTGATATCAAAGCCCATTGCCAAAAAGTTGTGGGCCACTGAATGTAGAAGATTTTTTATCCCCATTGAGTGCAAATGAATGTGGTTAAGGTCTGCTCTTACCTCTCATCTGAACTCGATTATGGCGATGTCCTCACTGGAGATATGTTTTAATCGCTGGGTAGAGTGACATAGCCAACCGCATTCTTTCTGTTTAAGATAAGGCCATCCCCTTTATTGATCACTTGCTCCAATCTTAAACATCTTTGATGATGTTTCCGCAGTTTGGTCTGATTATGCGATGCAGTTGTTCTTGACATCCCTATTTTTATCGGTCGGGGGTAATGAGTCTTTGCGTGAGTGTTTCTTGGCGTTAAATCCTGCTGTCTTGTTTTATTACTTTCCTTATTGTTGGAGAGAAGACTGTCCCTTTGTTTTAGGTACCACAAGTGAGCATTAGATTTATGTGGGGGAGAGCGAGAGGTCTTTATTAGACTTATGAATCAGTTGAGTTTTATTAATACGAATGCTCACTGACTGTTTGTTTTGCAGTTTAGAGATCAGACGTTCACGTTTTTCAGATAAAGTGAGAAATGGGGAAGCACCTGAGGGGAATTGGTGCTTAGAACTTTTCAAAGGTGGTGTAGATTTGCAAATTGATAAAGTCGGATTCCCTTCACCACTTGTCCTTGGCCACAGTTGCTCTTCTATCCTTGGTGATGGGATGTCCGATTCGTTGGTTTCAACTGAATAGGTCGATATATCCGAATTCGTCTGCTCATGTGGTTTTATTATCAATCCATTTCCTGTTCTGATTGAAGATTCAGACTCAGTAGTATCCACAACTATATGCTCATTATGAGACTTCGTCTGAGGGGTTTCTTCAGTTAGCCGAGAAATCTTTTTGATTACATTTCTAGAATTGTTTCTCTATTGTCGTAGATTGGTTCTCCCTTTTGCTGCCGGGAGCGCTTTTTGAATTTTCCCAAAAAGGGTATGGATCTGATGTTTGGCACTTGGATTTGAGGTTGAAATCGGAGTCGCTGATTCGCCCTTGTGCTGTTCCATGGCAGGCTTCTCGGATTGGGCAAGGATCAATGGGGACCTCAGATGCTCTAAGGGGGTTTCCTCTTCCCCTCCCATGTCCACCTCACCGGTTTTTAATGTATGCCTAACTGTGGTAGGCATTGACGAAGCCACTGTTGTAGAAAGGCTCTCGGTAGGGGCCTTCATTTTGCCTTAGTTGTTAGGGGCTATGGCCCCAAAGTTCACTAGCAGAGGGTTGGATGTCTCTTGGTGTTGCTTGAGGCCCTCCTGTTGGTCTGTAGACTCTTTTACCGTAGTATACCCCTCCACAAAGATCAGTTTTGTGTGGAGCATTGCCAACAGGGTTGTGTGATCATCTAGAGTTCGAGAATAGATCTGTAAAGCTTCATGAATGGGGCGATGGCTATCGTAACTATGGACATCTGGTTGCAGTAGCTCCTCTTCTAATGTTTTATCCTTCTCATTGCGTACCAATTGCTTAGCAATATGCGGGTGGCTGGCCTGGGAGGGCTGCTGGTCTTTCGATGGACCATGGGACTAGATGGCAGTATTATCTTCCACAGGGCCAGTTTCCACAATAGAGGCTATGGGTATAGAGACAGAAGGCGTTTTCTTGTTCTGAATTGACCTGGAGTTCGAGGTAGAGCCCTTGGTGCCGCTCAGCTCTTCCCCAGCTATGCAGCAGGTGAATGGACCAGTCGCTTCAAGACCTGCATGCATCCTCGCTTCCTTATCTGATTGATTGTTTGATAAGGTAGGCTGCAGGTTGTTTGTTGAAACGGAAGAGGCTAAAAGCACTGATTGATTTTGTTTTCCTTGGGTTCCCAACCCTGGAGAAACAAGTGGGAGTCCGGTGAGCCTCTTGTGGAGGTAGGAGAGTGTCTGGAGCATTTTCGTGGTGGAGTGGTTGTAGGATACACTTCTTTACCCAGATGGCTCACCAACTGGCTTTGCACTTGAGGGAAAAGGTCCACCACAAGTATGTTAGGTGAGTCTGAGTCGTTTGTTAGGCCTTCCAGTAGTTCTGTGTCCATCGGGTCGGCTCTTTGTCTAACTACAGATGTGTTGGTGCCCCTATTTAATGGCCCAGGAAAGGTGGTTGAAGGTGCAATAGGGTTGGCGTGATGATCACAAACAAGACTTCTTGGGTTCTTTTGATGGGGCGTTGTATTAGGCGTCTTCTTTGTGCCTTGCGGCCCACTCCATTTCCATTTAAAAAATGATGCAGCGTGAATAGCAGAGGAAGCAGAGGGTTTCTGTAACTCATCAGTACTTGACAGTGTACGTTTATGTTTAGGATCAAAAGGTGCCGTTTCCATGGGACGGCATAAGGCTTCTTGATTATTTAGGTTGAGAGCCCTTTTTTGCAGCTCTGATGGAAGATTAGCCTGGGGTCTCTTGTTACGTGGCTGCATTGCTGAGGGCGGTGTTGGAATCGTTGGGAATTCCAAAGGGGTGTTTCGCAAAGTGATCATTCTGTTTGTTCTGGGCTGGAGCTCACGTGAAGCTGGTGGGTGATCAGGAAGCCCGACCGTCAGTACAGCCTTCGGATGCTAGCCTCAGCTTCCCTCCGGTCCCTGTGTCCCTCACCCAGAGCAGGCCCTCGTCCAGCCCGCCTGGCAGGGCGCAGACTGGAGCAATGCCTTTGATGTTGTAGACATCGCGGCAAAGGCACTTTCCATTGCAGTAACCCCTGTGGTACGCGGTAAGAGTTCATGATCTCCTTTTTGAGTCGTTGACTTGATTCGCTCCTCTCCACACCTCGTGGGGGTGTGACGGCAAGTGGAGCCTCTGCCATAACGGGTTAGGGGGGATGGTAATCGTAAAGTCTTTAGGCTTACCTTCATAGTCTGGTTCCTGGGACGAGATGTCGGCAGCAAAGATTCAGCCGGTTCTCTTCGTGAAATAAGGTCCGTCTCAGACGACATGCGGCTGGAAGGCAAGCGAAAGCTGCGCAGGCTAGCAGTCCTGTCCTGCGGGGTATAACTATCCAATTGGTCCCTTTTCCCCAGTTTCTTCGACATTGCTGCCAGCAGGAGGATGGTAGTCGGCCCAGCCACTCAGGACAGTCGGTTGACTGGCGAGTGACTGGACTCGACGCGGGAATCCGCGCAGGCGCACTCCGTGCCCGGAGAGGGAATATATCCTTTCCCTTTCCCTTAAAGTGGCGGCGGCCACTAGTTCAATACACAGGCAGGATATAAAAGAGTATAAGCGAGTAACTCTCAAATGAGCCTGTTAGACAATTCCTGGAAACAGAAGTGCACAAGCAGTCGGTGTTCGGTCCTAATGTAGAGTGACTAGAATCGACGCCAGACTCCGGTAAGGCGCACCGCGCCTGGAAAGGGAATATATCCTTTCCTTTTCCCTTAAAGTGGCAGCGGCCACTAGTTCAATCCACAGACAGGATACAGCAGAGTATAAGTGAGTAGCTCTCAAACGAGCCTGTCAGCCAATTCCTGGAAACAGAAACGCCTGACTTGATGCACAACCGGGCTCACTCCCCACGTCAGTTTAATTGTATGACTCAAACCCAAGTCATTCCTGAAGACCTCTGGAAATGTGTCCACAATCTTCTGTACAAACCCACATGCATCTCCTGACACAACCAGTTGTATGTGATCCACTTGTATGTGCTCCTCTTGCCATGGTTTCAATTCCATTTTGAGATGCCCTTGATGCCTCCATCCCAACAAACTATCTCCCTTTTTGGTCACATACAACTTCCCCTTTATCTTCCGATCTCCCACTTCGATTTTGCACCATGCATAGCCCAACACATGAACCAGCACCCCTCCATATTCAAAAGGATCAATGTCGTTGCTTTCCAACTCCACCTCCTTCTTCAACTTCATCTCATAATCAGTTTGAGGAATCAACGTGCATGGCAACCCCAAATCTTCTAGCATGCAAACATATGTACAGAAATATTCGCCAACTGAGGTCTATGTGGGCATTTCTCATCCTTTTCATCCTTCTGCCCATCACCTTGGAGAAATCCCTTCCTTCCTCCCCTTGCACCACATTGATATGTGTTTTGACTGTCCTGTCTCTTTCCAGTGTCATATGCATGACACGTCTTTGCAAAATGTCCTCTCTTGTTGCATTTGAGACACACTCCTCTTATCGCCAGCACTCAAGATCTGAATCCATGTGCCATAAAACTCCACATCTGAAAAAAGCACGTTTAAATCCACCTGCTATAAACAGATTTCCCTGTGCACTCAAGTACTCCTTCCTCTTATGCATCACAGCAGCAATCATCCTCTCTTCCTCTGCCTGTCGTATCACCTTGACTTATTTACACCTAACACCACGCTCTGTCGCCTCCTTCCTCTCCATGTTTTGTGTGCACTTTTTATTTAACTCAATACTTCTGGCTATCTCCAAAGCTATTAGTAACGTAGGATTCTTAGCTTGCCATAGTTTCTCCTGTACAGTTGAGTCTGAAGTGTGTAACACCAGTTGGTCTCTGATATACTCATCTTCTATACCTGAAAAATGACAAGACGCCATGAATATCCTCAGGTCTGCAATGTAAGCGTCCACTCCTTCCACCACCATTTGCTTCCGGGAAAATAATTTAAATCTTTTCAACACAATGGCGGTCATTATAAGTTTGCTGGTCCGGTAACAATGGTACCGGTAAGCTTGCTGGTACCATTGTTACCGGACACGCAACGCAAACTACGGGTTCTGCTCGTCGGTGCCTTCCCGCCCGCTATGTCTGACCTGGCGGTGTACCGGCACCCGCGAGCAGAGCATGTCGGATGCACCGGCACCATTCATGAATGGTGCCGGTGCTCCAGCCTTCCCATTCCCATTGAGCCCTGTGGGGCTCAATGGGAATGGGGAGCATTTTATTCCGGCGACCGCGAATGGGCAATTACTGGGTCCGGCAGGGCCGTAATTACCAGGTAATTGCCCATTCGCGGGTGTCGGAAATAAAATGATACCGGCGGCAGCCGTGCCTGTTATACCGGCACGGCTACAGCCGGTAATGTAATGAGGCCCAATATTTGTTCGGTGACTATATTGCTTGTCCATCTTCCTCCTTTCCAGAGTGTACATGTCACATCTGGACGTACTATCCCCTTTGCCTCTCCTTGGCTCAGGATCAGGTATATGTTTTTTTAAGGCTAGATAGATGCTGTCATAATGCGCTGACTTGCAACAGATTTTTTAATCAAGCATAAATGGTGCGACTACTGTGCCCATATACAATGTTCTGAAAAACACAGCAAACGCTTGTTTCGACCCACAAGGTCTTTTTACTGGGATGTATACATATTCAGCATAAAATACAATAAAGAACCAAATAAGCAACAACCGGCATTCCATTGTACAACAATAAATTATGTAGGATTGTAATAAAGAAGCAGCGCAAATAATAGAGGACCAAATATACATCAGCCAACATTTCATTGTCCAACATTGATTCATGTTGGATTATTACAGAAAAGCATACAGAAAAAAACATGGACAAATACATTTGTATCGAAAAGCTATATTCCCGATGTTTTGACAATATTTGTATAATCATAGGACAAGCAAGAACAAAAGAAGTCAACGAGCGGAAAAACACAGACAAGAAAAACACCAAATGAAAAAAGCGGTAGCATTATTATGTTTCTCATAGCATAATATTGTTACCATCAACCGTATCTGAAATAACACCTGGGCCAGTGCCATATCAACTCAGCCACGTGGGCATGCGAGCCCTCTTGATCTGTGTGAACACCAACACACTGTGATCACAAAATACCCATAAGGAATGAATTTATAACTCAAATAGCAGAATGAGATTGTATATGAGATCCAGATCCCATTGCCAAATCATATCTATATTCATGCCAGGTTTGTGAGAAAACAGATAGAACACCATCAACAATCATTCTCTGAGATTCTTACCAATAATGTTGCTTGTATTGTTCCAAAAAATACCTTGAAGAATCCTGTGCACACCAAGTACAGCTCAAAAACCTAATAATACGAGACGCAAAATTATGGGCCATGTTGTTTGAATATTGTAAAAAAGATTGCCACAAAATACTATATAAACTATATGGACTCCATACATTTCAATACCTTGAACGATCCGGTGCAATGTGCAACAGTAGTGCATTGCCCCGAACTAGTGATGGATGATTCAAGAAGTCTGACAACTTGCGAACCTGGGACAAATAAAGGAGAGGGGAGAGTTGGACCCTCACCAGAAGAAATGTGAAAACACACCCCATCAGTGAAAAAGTTAAACAGTATTTACCTTCCAATCTGTGTACCAATAAACCCGACAGTGCGGATGTACTCTGCATAAAAATATGAATACAATTTAGATTTATGGTGACGGTTTAACTAAGATGGGGCAATGCACTCGCTAATGATATTATCTTACCCGGGTGGGAAAGCCCTAGTTGCTATTTTACGCTGTTTTCTGCGTGTGGCGCAGTTGGATTCCTGCTGGTTTCCCTGGTTCTTATTTGGCTCCTCATCCATGCTGCTTCCAGCCAACACGATATCAAAGCACAACGTCGGCCTGCGGACCATTGGGGAGCCGTCTAGTTACTGTATTTTGTATTCTCAAATAAGCGTGCTTGAGGAAAGCGCTGCTGTGTTTTGAAAACGGCAGTATCAGATGGGATCAGTTGGAGCGGGAGCGGACTAACAGGGCCTGATACGGTGTAAATTCTGCAGTGCCTGTGCTGTGAAGCAAGGTCGTATCGCAGCTTTGTAGTTCTGTTTTAAAGAGACTCATTTCAGCTATCTCTCGCACAAAATCATTACATATGGAACTGATTAAAACTGAACTGAACGCTTAGAAGCAGCATACCGCCTTTTGAGTCCAGCTCCTGTTAGCCCTATACACACTGCTTATATTACTGACTATACATATTCTTCATCTGAATACCTGACTATCTGATCACTGGACTGTGCTAAAGGAGAACGTTTATTGATTGGCTGACCACAGCAACTGGTGCACTACTGTACAGTTACACAGAGTATTTGGCCTGCTCTGGCATATAACTTCCTTCTTTTTTGTATTGTGCATGGAGCAGGGGAGAGGGGACGGACCCAGGCATCCCCTTTAATCAGTCGGTCATGCCCTGGTCGTGCACTATTTTGGTTTGTGGCTTTTACGATTTTGTGCTCTCTTGGGCATTTGCTAGATAAGTTGACCTATTCCATGTTGATATATTCAGTTTCCAGGTGGCTAGGACTACCAACTAAGATTGTTTGGACCGATTTGCTTTGTTTACCTGCATGTGGACATATGGGTCTGCCATTTTTTATTACACTGTATTGAAATAGTTATAAACTTTTATATTTGGCATAAAGTGTTAACAAAAACTGTCCTATTGCAGCTAATTTTAAAATAATAATAATACAAATATTAATGTTAAATAGCAAGTGATATATTTATTCTGAGTTATTTTTTACGAGGCATTTGGCACTTTGTATTCGGCAATTGGTATTTGCACCTGCACTTTACGGCAGCGGCCTGATATGAGTTAACTTGTATCCCACATTTTGAAGTATGTCTAAGAGGAAAGCAACCTCTGCTATTTCACCAGAGACAGAAAAAAAAATCTAAAATGTTTGGCCCCATAAAGGATGTTAAAGGGGAAGTTCACTCAAAAATGTTTTTGTCCCAAACATTCATACACATCCAACATCCCCCACCGACATCTCAACATACACAACACAAACACTCAAAAACAAACATTCATACACATCCAACACCCTCCCAACCCTCCATCTCAACATACACAACACAAACATTCAAAAACAAACATTCATGCTCATCCGACGCCCCCCCACCCCCCATATCAAAATGCACAACACAAACACTCAAAAACAAACATTCATACACATCCGACACCCCCCCATCTCAACATACACAACACAAACATACAGCAGAACAGACCCGACACACAAACACAAACAAACAGACCACTTACCGGACGTGCTGGAAGGCAGGTAAGCTGCAACGCTGGCGAGGTGAGTGGTACTACAGCTGGTGTGGCCAGCAAGGCTGAAATGCCTTCCGGCATCAAGCCTTACTGGCCACGCCAGCCGTAGTGCTGGCCCTCCATTGGTGCTGCACGCACACACTACGTGGCTCGTAGGAGCGACGTGATGCATGTGTGCTGAGCCAATGACGGCCAGTGTTTTGTCCGACCCGGAAGACAACAAAGACTTTCCTAATGGAGGGCGGCCGATGCTGCTTGCAGGCCGCCCTCCATTACGAAAGTGTTTGTGCCTCGCGGGCCGGCCAAAACAGCATGGCGGGCCGCAACTGGCCCGCGGGCCGTATGTTGTGCACCCATGGCCTAGATGAATGATTGGAGCTGTAGACCGGTGTTTATCTGCCTGTTTCTTGCTCCTTGTCTGTGCCATCTTTAGAGCTTCTAACGCCTTTAGATGTCCTTGTTGAATAGAATCCACTAAGGTCTCCAGACTAGGGAAAACTGAGGATGAAGGCATAGCTGAGGGAAAAATGGAGGGATCAAACCCATATGTACAGTAATACGGGCTAACTCGGGTGGCTGAATGTGTAGCATTGTTGTATGCGAATTCTGCAAGTGGTAGTAAGTTCTTCCAGTTGTCTTGGGCTGCAGAAATATAACATCTGAGATATCCCTTTAGAGACTGATTAAGACGCTTCGTCTGACCATTTGACTGTGAATGAAAGCCCGAGCTCAAGGCACGAGATATACCCAGAGTGTTGCACAGATGTTTCCAAAATCGTGATGTGAATTGAGGTCCACAGTCTGAAATAATCATATCTGGAAGATCATGTAATGCAAAGATATGATCTAAAAAGACTTGGGCCGTATGAATCGCGGAAGGTACTGCAGGAAGAGGGATGAAATGTGCCATTTTGGTTAGGGAATCTATTGTTACCATTATGGTGGTACAATGGTCTGATGGAGGAAGATCCACGATAAAATCCGTGGAAATGATTTGCCAAGATTTATCGGGTAGTGGCATTTGTACCAGTTTTCCCCAGGGTGGTCTTCGGGGAGATTTAGTTTGAAGACAAATAGCACAAGAGGCTATATAATCCTGTACATCCTTCCTCACTGTGGACCACCAAAAGTGTCTGAGAACCAAATCCACGGTTTTGGCAAGCCCTCTATGTCCCGCGGCTTGAGAATCATGACATAACCTCAATACTTCTTTGCGAAGAACATCATTCGGTATGAACAGTCTGTCTCCTTTGAAGAGGAGCCCTTTACTGTTCGTCAAGTTTTGCTAAACTGGGAGGTTTGGATTGAAGGCCAGTAATTTTTGTACTTGATTTTCTATCTTCTGTAGAAAATGATGGATGACCGGAACGAAGACCGCCTTGGGAAACATAGGTTCTGATTTAAACACCTTATGTTCTCTGCCTTCCCTGCGAGACAGGGCATCAGCCTTCAAATTCACTCTTCCTGGGATAAATGTGAAAACGATCCGAAAAGGTGAGAAAAAATTAGCCCATCTAGCTTGGCGACTATTGCACGTTTGCGCATTCTGAAGGGTTCGCAGGTTTTGATGGTCACTCCTCACCTCAATGGGGTGTTGAGCTCCCAATAGAAGATGGCACCACTCCTCAAATGCTCGTTTTATGGCAAGGAGTTCCTTTTCCAAGACCGTATAGTTGATCTCTGCAGGAGTTAAGGTCTTTGACATATAGGCCACAGGCCTCTCTGTGTTCTGTGCATCCGGTTGTAACAGGACAGCGCCGTGTGCAAAGTGAGAAGCATCCGATTCCACTATGAAAGGCAGACTTTGATCAGGGACTGCCAGAATTGGTGCTTTGGTGAAGACTGCTTTCAATGCTTCGAAGGAGTCTTGTGTTCCAGAATTCCATGTGAATGGGATTCCTTTTTTAAGAAGATGAGTAAGAGGTTGTGTAAAGAAAGAAAAACGTGGAATGAAGCGCCTATAAAAGTTGGTCGAAACCCAAAAATCTCTGTATGTCTTTGACTGATTTAGGTGACAGCCAGTCACTGATGGCAGAAATTTTAGTGGGATCCATAGAAATGCCTCGGCGGGATAGGATGTAACCTAAATAAGTGACTGAAGTTTTATGGAATTCACACTTTTCGATTTTACACAATAGATGGATTTCTTGGATACGTGCGAGGACGTTACTGACATGTTGAAATTGTGTAGATAAAGTGGGAGAAAAAACCAAGATATCATCTAAATAAATGACGACATAGTGTAAAGAGATGTCAGCGAATAAGTGGTCCATGAACCTTTGAAAAACTTCGGGAGCTTTGGTAAGACCAAAGGGCATGACTCTGTCTTGATAGTGACCGAAAGGAGTGCGGAATTCCGTTTTCCATTCATCCCCCGATCTTATGCGAATCAGGTGATAGACACCCCTTAAGTCAAGTTTGGTATATACCTGAGCTCCTCTAACTGCCTCTAATATGTCCGGTATTAGGGCCATGGGGTATCTGTCTGGAACAGTGATCTTGTTCAGGCCCCTGTAATCTATGCACGGATGTAGTTCTGTTGAGTTCTTCTTGGGGATGAAGAACAAAGAGGCTGCAGCTGGGGAGTTGGACTCAGTAATCAACCCGTTCTGTAGATGGGAATGTAGGTATTCCTTCAGGACCTCTTTTTCTTTAGCAGACAATATATACATTCTTCCAAAAGGCAGCGAACTGTCAGGGATTGATTCGATAGCACAATCATCCCTGCGGTGTGGGGGAAGTGATGAATATTCTGTCTGTGAAAAGACTTCCTGGAATTGTTTTTAAACTCGGGGGAGAATAGACACTTGGTGAAGCCCCCTGGCTGACGGTTGATCTGTCCATAGGAGAGTTATTAATTCCTAGACATGGTTGAACACAATGTTCGGATCCTAGGAACAGGGTGCCTGCTGCCCAATTGATGAAAGGATTATGTTTCCTTAACCATGGCAACCCTAAAATGACCGGGCAATGTGCTGTTTTGATGATATCTAGCACCAGGGGTTTCTGGTGGGTGGATATGGTCATCGTCAAAGGGCAGGTATGATCTTTGATAGGTCCTGAGGTTAAATGACTACCATCCACGCTTTCAACTGGTATTGCTATGGTCTTTGCCCTTCTTGGGATGCCATGGCATAAAGCCCAGGTATCATCAATAAAGTTTCCCGCTGCCCCACTGTCTATTAGAGCGGACACCTTTTGAAGCTGAATGTTATCCCAGGCTAAGGAAACCTTGAGCACTATCATGGAGCCTTCTGGGGTTTTGGAAGAGTCTGAGTGAGCAGTGAGTAGGGAACCGGTAACCTTCCTTGAGCCCTGAACCGTTGTTCCCTTCACGGCCGGGCGCTGGCGTTTCCTGATTTCCTGGGGGGAGTGAGGGGACACTCCTGGACTGTATGTGTGCTGGCTCTGCAATACATGCACAATCCTAAGGACTTTCGTCTGGACCTTTCTTCAGAAGATAGCAGACCTCGCGTGGATTCTAATTGCATAGGTTCCTCTGGAGGTGAGGTTTTGTGTAAAGCGCTGCTCCATCAGAGTATGTTTTCAAGGAGCGACCCTTCCGCCGTTCCCTATGTCTTTCTTGGAGACGATAGTCTAATTGCATTATTAAAGCTATGAACTCCGACAAGTTGTGAGGACGAGGGACTCGAGAGACTTCATCTTTTAATTCCTCAGACAGACCTCGCCTGAATATAGTTATAAGAGCGTTGTCAGCCCAGGATGTATCGGCCGACATTTGCTTAAACTTGGTGATATAAGTTAAGATATCCTGACTTCCTTGTTTAAGGTCCAACAAACGTTCTTGGGAGGCTATAATGATTTCTGTCTCTCAAACATACTCTTAACGCTATTACAGAAAGCCTGATAAGAGTCCAGTATCGGATTATTACTGGTCACTAATGGGGTAGCCCATGCTAATGCGGGTCCCGTCATTTGGGAGATCATGTGACCAACTTTGTCACGATCCGTTGGGAAAAAGGCCACCTTGAAGGCAAATTGTACTGTACATGCTTCCAAATATTCTTTGACAGTATGTGGATTTCCGTCAAATCTCCCAAATGGGAGGGGACCCGGAGGTACTTCGGAGCTCTGCATTCTCCTGATTAAGTTGTTGGACCTCCACCGAGAGGGCTTGCACAACAGCAACTAACTGTTGGACCTGTTGCTCCATGAGTTATTTTTGTTTTATCGTTCGAAGGGGAACACTGAGTGTTAGCTGATAGCTAAAACGGGCGTTGCTATCTGTTTTGTCAGATGTATCTTATCAAATACTTTCCGTATGGACTAGGTATTTACTCAGTGTTTCCCGCAACAATACGACACAAATGGGTCCTACCTTGTCTTCGATATGGGATTGAAGTTATGGAGACTTCACCTGCTTCACCCTCTCTCCGCCTCCGACACGGCAGATAGAGGATGTGCCAGGGAAACCCTCGAAAGGGAAAAACCCTGTGTCGCTTGAGAGCAGAGATTGACAGGATGTGGACTGGAATCCAAGTCGTTTCCCCTGGAGGTGTTCTTTCGGGATCGCAGAAGTTGATTCCAATGAAGTCCAGAAGCGGGAACTGGGAAGTTTCAGCGACTAGAAGGAGCTTAGGGATCAGAAGAGGAAAAAAAGGTGAGTGTTTGTTTATAGAGAGGTTGGCAGATCGGAGGAAAGATAATGGTTACGGCTCTTACCGGCCCGGTAGAGGAGTGGGTTGAGATAAGAGAGTAATTGCGGAAATGTATGATGGGAGTTGTAGTCCGGAAATTGGCAGAACCCTGAATATGACAGCACAGGTAAAGTGTAAGTATAAGGGCTGCGTTCTTCTAGCAAAAGCAGTATGTTTGACAGAGGAAAGAGAGAATATAACCTACAGGTCGGAAGCGACTCGAGTGGCTGATTCTGCGGCTGATACGATCAATAGCTCGGTGGAGCAGGTTCGGAAGGGTGGAAATGGTCTAGGAGGAAGAAAAGGTTTTGCAGGAAAGGATTTAGTAAGAGAAAACCTCGGTAGCAAGAAACAAAGTATAGGGCAATGAAAACAGGAGTTTCCTATGTGATAACTTACGAAGCGTGACCACAATAAGCAGTAGCAACGCACTGCAGTTTCTTTTCCGGTTCATTATGTACCGTGACCAGGTTAGGGGGAGGAGACTCCCCAGGTAACAGTGCGGGCACTGGACCGTCCGCTTGCACATACGGCGCCCTCTTGGGAGTAATGTTGTGAAGAGAAGGCATAAAGCGCCAGCGCCGCAGAAAAGACCACTTCCGTGCGCCGTTCGTAACAACTGCTTTGTGACGCAAGAACGCTGCAGGGACTGTGTAGAAAAGCGAAAATGGCGGCTGACGCTGGAAGAACCTAGAGAGAAGTGGGCCACAGACTCAAGCCGAGACCACTCAGCTGTGCCAAAAAAGAGACAGACAGCTGATCAGGTGTAAGTGCTGCGAGTGGCTCACACCAAGAATCACAATGAAGGAGAGTATACCGGCTGACGGTGACACAGGACATTGAGCCGTGCATGGAAATACCAGGGATTGGCGGTGAGGAGTGTCTGCCCAAGCGTGTTTGCTAGAGCTGCGGAGAGGAGAAGGGAAGTGAGCGGAGCTCCTTGCACGGACAGGAAGAGGCTGCTGGATATGCGGAAGGACAGACTGCAAACAGGCTGCCACCAGTGACCGTGAGTGCGCGGGCCGCTGGCAGAAGTGAAGGGGCCCCATCTTCCCCCTACTGGGTCCAGGGCCATTGTCAGAGAGGCGGCCTCAGTGCGGAAGATAGCTGGAAAGGACAGTGGATACTAGAGCCAGAGGTAAGGAGCAGGAAGAGGGGGGGCCCGAACAGACTCTTAAATGTAAGTGGATAGCTCAACAGGGCACTCCCCACCACCCCCACTCCTAGAAATAATGTTGTGGTGTGGTGCCCAAGGTATACTGGATCTGATGAATAAAGCCGCAGGGGCATAGTGGAAACCCTGTGGCATAACACGCCAGAACACGCCGTGGGCGTATGGGCCCCGGATAAGGAGGAAGCGGTGCGCTGCAGCAGACGGGCAGGGGGCCACATCACTAGTCCCACTGCAAGGACTCTGAGGAGGGTAGGGCAATCATATAATTGACTACAGACACGCATAGGAGGTAGCGGTTGAACACCGCAAACACGCGCCCTGCAAGGCATTTTGCACAGACATTGTACGGAGTAAAGGAAGCAGGGAATTAAGGCCTTAAGGACTGAAGAAGCAGCAGAGCAGCTCAAAATCTAGGAACCCTTCCTAGCCTGGTGTGACATTTTTCTGCAGCATCGTACCTTTCACTATTCTGTCCCTTCAATACCAGTCCGCTGACTGCATGCAATGACATCAGGCTTGGGTGCGCTGCTTTTTGCTACTCACTGTAATCCGGCTTCAAGCATCATTACCAATTTGTTGGCGATTGGGGTGTTGTCCATTGACGGCATACATACTGCGTCCTGCAGAAAATAAGGCCCCCCCTGAGAAAAAGATTGTTCACTCAACGTGGAGGTGCACACCAGTCAGACAGGGGAGCACAGGCCCATAGTGAAGGGGCCAGGCCCATAGTGAAGGGGCCAGGCCCTGGTGGAGGAGGGCTACCAAGAGTGCGCTCTGAGTGGGCCGAGGGGCAAAGAGACAGAAGCGTACCTGCTCCACAGGGGTAGAAGGAAGGAAGCCTTACCAAACGTAGTTCCACCAGACCCAGATCATACGGTGGAAAGAGTGGCGAGAGGGGCAGCAAAACAAGACCGGACTGCCAAGATAAAGCAAAGTTGTAACAGCAAAAAGCGGGAACTGCCCGACACAGCTGGAACGCAAGCCCAACCTGGTATTTTGGGAGCTATGGGCACCTGTAACGGGTGCACAGACCATAGAGTTTTGGGTACGTGGCTGGCATAACGTGACAAGCAGTAAGTGATGGCGACCAAGGGTAACAAGAACAAAAACAAGCAGGCCACCTTGGACACCTTTGCAAAAAGCTCGTCCAGCCGCCAAGAAGCAGGCAACGGAGAAACAGAAAAGGTCAGTACAACTACCCCGAGTGACATGGAGGACAAAGGGAAACGGCAGATTCTGGAGGCCATTGCAGCGCTGCAAACGACATTAGAGGCCAAGATTGATGCGGTGCGCATAGATGTGGGACTGCTGAGAAGGATGTCCGCGCCATTGCAGAACGTACTGAGAAACTGGAGGTACAGATCTAGGAGAACACCGAAGCGAAGACACAAGCAGCCAGGGACATTGACGTACTACAACAGAAGGTCAAGCTGCTAGAGGACAGAGCAGAGGAGGCAGAGGGGCAATCACGTAGAAACAACGTACGAATCGTGGGACTGCTGGAAGGAGTGGTAGGGTCTGACCTGACCACCTACATTGAAAACATGTTGCTCCAAGAAATAGGAGCTGGAGAACTCAAACGGGGTTCACGATTGAAAGAGCACATTGTTCCCTCATCAGGTGACCGCCGCCTGGAGCCCCGCCAAGACCTATGATAGCCAAGGTACTGAATTACATGGATCGGGCGAAAATCCTGGCCTTCTCCAGATCGGGAGGGGCAATACAAAGAGCATCAGCCAAGATCGCAATATATCCGGATTATAACTTCCAGGCCCAGTACATTGCAATTAAGGCCAGGTTTAGGAAAGCAGACTTAAAATGCATATTACTATACCCGGCAAGGCTGAAGGTGTTACATAATGGGAAGTCCCTCTTCTTCGAGAAACTGATGGAAGCACAGGAGTGGAAGGATAGCATGCAGGTCCCAGAGACAGAGGAACAGAATCACTACACCTAAGCGCAGGAATACATCCAGCACAGGTGGCGGCAACTGGACTGACACAGTACATTATGTATATATTAAGTGATAGCAGTACTTATGCTATGTAACAGTTGGAACAAGTAACAGGGAAGCTGAATGATGAGTGAAGTAGCAGGAGCAGAAGTGTGAGTCACAGAAACTCAGTAGTGGGAACGCCTAGAGCAGACTCACTACCCCCCACCCCAAAGAAGCAGTTTAAGGGCTACCATCAGAGCCCGCCCATAGGGCAGCAAGAGACTAGCCTTGAGACCCTCTTGAATGGAGCGGAAACAGGAGAGTCCTTGCATGCATGGCATAGCGGGACGAGTTAAAGTTGTTGTTGGTTTGCAGTGGGTTTGGGCAGAGGGGGTGGGCGGTAGACAGAGAGCCCAACACATATGACTATACGTTGCGTTAAACTATTACTGATGCTAGCAATGGGTTGGAGGCCGCACAGACACTCTGGAAATCGCTACTAATGGCGGGTACAGTTAAAATCATGATCTGGAATGTCATGGGGCTCAACAACTATGTGAAACGAAGGAGAGGTAGTATGTATATTAAGCGGAATAAGGTTGGGATAGCTTTGTTGCAAGAAACACACTTAGATGCGCAAAAACAGAAAAATCTGGAGAGGGCGTGGGGAGGCATGATGGTGGGCTCCACATGTTCGACTTACGCGAGGGGAGTCCTCATTTGGGTAGACCCTGCGGTACCATTCAAGCAACCGGCTACAAAAACAGACAATGAAGGGAGGATGGCAATGTTGCATGGGAGGATAGAAAATAAAGAGATTTATATTGTGAACACGTATGCCCCGAACCACGATGCTACGCTGTTCTTCAGGTCATTATATGCAAGATTGGGACCTTATAGAGATGGAAGGTTGGTCTGGGGAGGGGATTTTAACTGTACTATGGATCCCACTATGGACAGGTCTGATGAGAAACACAAAAAGCCCCCCCCCCGGCCAAGGTGCTAAACTCGCTATTGGCTCACTTACAACTGAGGGACTTGGGGAGGGCACAGCATGGGGAGGGCAGAGCATACTCCTATTACTCGGCACCTCACAAGGTATGCACGTGAATCAATTACATGTTTTCTGGGAAGGAGCATGAACCAGAATTCTCAGAGCTGGAGTACCTAGCTAGAGTACTATCGGAACACTCCCCAATGGTGGCGAGGTGGAGGGTGTCAGCACCGAGACCGGCCATCCCCACATGGAAAGTGAGGAGTGAGGCACTACAAGATATAGCATTTGCTGGGCATATCAGGCAGAGCACCGTGGAGTACATCAAAGTAAATGACGTAAGTGTGCTGAAGGTGGGCACAGTCTGGGAGGCGTATAAGGTAGTGATCAGTGGAGAAATGATAGCAGAGTCGGGAGCGGTACAGAAAGTCATTACCAAGGAGCAGGAGAACATTGTGGGAAGATTGAGAAAAAGGGAGATGGAAGCTAGACACGACAAGGAGCACGTAGAAGAAATGATCGAACTGACACAGGCATGCATGGCATAATGGCATAGACTAGGCAAGTTTAACTATGCAAAGCACCTAGAAAGGAGCCATGCACAAGGGGACAAAACCAGGAGGATGCTCGCTTGGTTGTGCAAACGGAACAACACGAGATCCCCAATATGCTCCATTCAGAACACAGATCTAGAGGAGGTGAAGATGCAGGCATGAATAAATAAGGTATTCTCTGAATATTATAAGGCACTATATGCAGATCCCCAGGGAAGGGAGGAAAGAGACATATAGTATGTCCTGGTCTTAATAACACTGCCCCGATTAGACGCTCTCAAGGCGGAGCCGCTGGAAGCACCCATAACCCGGAAGAAATAGTAGCTACGATTAGAGCACTACTCACAGGGAAAACACCAGGCACAGATGGGCTCCCGAGTGAATTCTACAAGGCCTATGGGGAGGTGCTGGCGCCATTACTGGCAAAAGTGTATAATGAGGCATACGCAGATAACATTCCACCCGGAAGCATGCGGGAAGCCCTGATAGTCCTGCTGCTCAAACCAGGTAAAATAAGCACGGACTGTGCATCCTATAGGCCGCTGTCACTACTAAACCAGGACAGCAAGATCCTTACAGCCATCCTTGCGAATAGACTTCGCAAGGTGATACATGCACTGATCCATCCCGATCAAACGGGGTACGTGCCAGGCAGGAATATAACGGAGAACCTCAGGAGGCTGCACCATGTAATTTATAATACTGAAGACAACAATGCAGAATGTGCAGTGGCCTCTTCGGACATTACTAAAGTGTTCGATTTGGTTAATTGGGACTGGCTGTATGCCACCATGACTAGGATGGGGATTGGGCCACAGTAAAGGAGATGGGTAACGTTGGTATATACCGAACCAAGGGCCAGAGTACAGACAGGGAGCATGTACTCGGAAGCGTGGCAGTTACACAAAGGAACGAGGCAAGTATGCCCATTGTCCCTGATGTTGTATATCATAGCAGCCAAACCTATGGCGGCATATTTGTGACAGGAATATGAGATATGGGCATAGACATAGGCGGGTGAGGCACATGGTATCTATGTATGCTGACAATGGAGGTCATTACGACCTTGGAGGTTGCCATGCCGCTATTTGCGGCATGGCTTCCCCCATTACGGGTACCGGGTCCGGGTCCCTGGAAGGGAGAAATACCGGGCCATTCCGACCTTAGTGGGCCTGGTATTTCCCCATTCCAGAAACCCATCCCAATTCCCATTCGAGCCCTCATAGGGCTCAGTGGGAATGGGGAGCATGCTAACAACAGGCCCGTTAATAACGGGCCCGTTCTTAGCATGCTGGACCGCTCGTGGGACCCGCTAAGCGAGCGGAACTCGTAATGAGGCGGTAGGCCGTTAACGGGGCCGGCAGCTCTACCGGCCCATTAAACCCTAACACCAGGGTCGGAATGACCCCCAATGTCTTGCTGTACCTAACTGACCGGAGACGAATTCGCCGTACATCTTGGAGGTGCTGGAGAACTTGGACAGAGTAACAGGAATTAAGATAAATAGGAATAAGTCATGCATGTTTCCTCTAGCCTCATTGGCAAAGAAAATGGAACAGGACCTCCCAGTGCTTCCATTGCCCTGGAGTAGGGCCTCCCTTAGATACCTAGGAATTAGCATTTGTCATGACCCAAAAAGAGAACACGAGCTTAATACAGAGCGAGGTAAACTGGAGTTGGCAAAATCTATGGAGTTCTGGAGTAAGCTGCCCTTGTCAGTGATGGGAAGAGCAGCGTTAATGAAAATGGTTGCACTGCCGAGACTCATGCATTTCTTCGGGAATTAACCTTATTATATACCGAAGCAATACTTTTGGGACCTGGACAAAATGTGTAGGGGGTTCCTGTGGCAGGATCGGAGGGTAGCTCTGAGTACACTGCAGAGGCTGTATGCACAGGTTGGGCTTAAAATAGCTAACTTTGAGCTGTACTTCCTGGCATGCCAGCTACAATATGTTGTACAATGGACGATCCTAGGACGGATACTGTGCTGCTACAACTGATCATAAATGGGACATACATGAGTGATCTCCTCTGGATCCCTGCCTCGGAACAGGTAGGCACTCCTTATCTAGTGGAGTTGGGAATCTGAATCTGGAGTAGGGCTTGCCGAATGATGGGACTAGCGGACCAGCTTTCGCCACAGATACCGATAGCGGCTATCCTGCAAGGGAAACCAGGAAGTAGGGCAGTGATACGGGCATGATGGGAAATGAGTGGAGTAGCCACGGTGGGGGACCTATGGAAGGAGGGGGGTGGAAGACATTTGGGGAATTGCAAGAAGCCACGGGCATACAGCCTGGCCAGTTCCTATTGCACAACAAGGTAATGAAGGCAGTACGATGAAGATGGCCAGACAATACAGGAGAGGCTATAGGTAATGAGGATATTGAATTGTTGCTTACAGTGGCAGAGTGGGGACATGCCATCTCTAGAATTTACGAGATATTGCTAGATCAAATCTTGAGACCTGAATTGAAAGGTAAAGGGAGATGGGAAAAGGAATTGGGGAGATCCTTCGAGAGAGGGAATGGAAAAGGGCAATGTTGTACCACAAGAAGGTCTCTAGGAACGTCAGGTTGCAGTTAATACAATTTTACATTATGCACAGAGCATACCTCACACCCGCGGTCATTGCAACGTTTAAAGGAGCAGCCAGACAAGAATGCCCAAGATGCAAAGAGGTGAATGTTGAGTTTACACACATGTTTTGGGGTTGCCCGATAGTGCAGTGGTTCTGAAGAAGAGTAGCACACAAGGCAGCCCATGGCGGCATTGAACTAGACATCCAGCCAATTGAGGCATGCATGCTAGGATGGTATAAGAGAAATGTGAAGGATAAACCATTGAATAAGCTCAAATACTTGATGTAAATACTAGCCAAGCGTAGAATAGCCATGAAATGGAAAGAACCTAACTGGATGGTAGAGGGTGTTGGATAAATCTATCAGAGCGGAAACAGGGGCATGGGAGAAAGCATTAAGAGAACAAAAAGCAGAAGTGAGTATAGATATCCAGCGATGGATAGCGTTGACTGTGACATTGTTAGCTGACGAAAGAAATGGGGAAGTAGCGGAGCCAGCAAGGGGAGAAGGAGATGCAACAAGTTAGAACATACATAACTGGATAGGTCGTATGGGCTACGTTGGGGGGGGGTGTTACTATTAGAGGTATGTGTTAAAATTGTATGCTGACAGATGCTGATGTGGATATATTCGAATGGTGTTGTTTGTTTATAAAAATGCAATAAAAATTGTTTAAAAAAAAAAGTATGATCCCCGTAAGTGAGGTAACAGGACTATTGAATTTCGCGAATGACACCAAGATAGATTTTAGTTTGGGAGAGCTGGTTGGCGTCATTCAAGAACTAGTGGTACAGGTTAGATCTCTGGACAGTAGCATTAAGGAACTTGGTAAGAAATTTGAAGGTATGGCAGGGCTGGAACAGAAGCTAACACCAACAATGATGAGGAATGAGTAAGGGAAAGGCATCATTTTGGGACAACCACATATTATAAACAAACCACAGACACAAGAGGTAAAATGTAACAATCCGTCTGATGCCCCAAATTTGATAAGATGGCCGATAGGTCAACTAGACCAGCTAGACCCATGTCTGTTGGCCACAAACCACCCTTAAATCTTTAAAGGCAAATTATCAATGTAATCGATCCCCATGCTGCCGGTACACACAAAGATCTGGTCAGCAGAATCGTGATGGAATTACAAGGGGTCCAGAGCGGGGGCGGCACTCTGAATCCACTGGTACCACACAACCCAGCATGGGCCACTCATTTGTGGTGATGCATAATGTCCCAAGGTTATCTGAGGATTCTTATGAAACCCATGAGTCCTTGATAAACAAGAGTATACACTGGATTAGAAACATAAAAGGGTGTGTTACTATAACACAGGAAGATACAGGCAGATGTGTACGAAACCGTGGGATGGATGGCACTACAGACTGTATACGAATCTTTTTTTTCAATAGACCCTTGGCTGAAGGACTATTGTCCATTGACTATAGAACTTACCCACTAAGGGGTTCTGCCATTCGCCTGAGGGCATACTTGCCAGGTTGTGGTCAGGTGGGGGATACTGTAGATTAACGGGGTGGTAGAAAAGTGGCCCCATCCAGGTCAACCATATTGAGTACATGTTCAACAAGTGAATTTGCTGTGGCACAAGAAGGTAAAGAGTGAAAGGGTGTAGATTGACATATAAGGGATAGCATGATGGTAGACCAGCCATGAAACACTTGTGTATAGGCACGATAGGTGCCTTATAAATGCCATATATCATATCAAATTCTGTGAATGTCCTTTCTTGGAATAGAGCAGGTCTCTTAAAGCATATGTCCTCATTGCTTTGGACAAACTTTATCAGACAACACCAGATTATACTCCTACAGGAAACACGGGCCATGGAATTGGTAGAACTGCAAGGCTTCCAGGCCATCCATACTCCTGCCCGAAAACGTCCTACAGGATGCCCTAGTGGTGGGTTGCTTATTTGGATTGACTCAGCCCTTATTTGGAAAATGGAGCCAGGAGTTACCAACAATAGCAACCTCTAATATATGTTGACCACCATCCCAGATGGCCAATGTATTCTATTATTTAATGTATATAATAGACTGAATTCTAGCTCGGTAATAAGAGTAATTATGACCTGTGTTAACCCCAAATAAAGTTGGAGGGGATATGGGAGGATCAGGATGAGGCCTAGAAGATCCCGACCCTGGTAGCCTCCCACCCAAAGAAAGCCTATACATTTGCACTAGATACCATTAGAATTTTACATGACAACCAGCAAGCAATACGTTTACTGGACTAAGGGGATCATCACTGACTGATTATATTTTCATAACAGCAGGGGACTGGGAGATAATAGTAAAGTTGCCATTTTGGAAAAGCATGAAAGTGATCATCAGACCTTGATTGTTGCTCTTATGATTGGGACTATGGCCAGACCGACACTGGCATCTACTGCCCCAAATCAGGCCTTGTCAATTACTGGCCAAAGCCCCATAGGGGCATCAGATGGGAGAGATTGAGTCAAAGTGACTTTAGGCCTCGTATTTATGAGGCAATATTGCCAAATATTGAGAATATTTGCAGGGAGGGAGTTCAAGATAGGGAAATAATCCACAAGGGAAATAATCCACAACTATCATGAAATATCTGTGAAAATCACCCCCTTTGTCACTTATACCAGCAACAAAGTCAAGCATAGGGTTCGTAACAGGGTTGAGTGGTATGACCAGGAATGTATTTCTGTTAAACAAGCCCTGGTAGCTGTATTGGAGCAGGGGCTACCGATTGATAGAGATTTACTCCATGTTAAGAATACTACCTCAAGCACAAATGGGACTGCTTTGAAGCAGAACTGGATAGTAGGGATAGTGTAGCTTTTTGGAAGCTGGTAACAGGCAATGAGATCAAGGGGGATGCCAGTATGCAATGTACTATTACCTCAGGGGCCTGGTTAAATCATTTTTCTGTCCTGTATGGGGGGACCAGGATTAAGAAACATGGAGATCAATGCATTTATCATTCCTGGCTGAAGAGAATGGGCCATTGTTTAGTATTGCCGAAGTGGAACTGGCCATTAAAGCACAGAGGGCAGGTAAAGCGCTGGGACCTGATAAGGTGCCAATAGACATTGACAGACAAGAATCAAGGGTCTGGGTGCCAGTCCTTTGGAGTCTCTTTAATGCATGTCCCAGAGAATATTGACGTCTAGCCAAGATAGTGCCCATCTATAAGAAGGGGGGAAAGCGTGCCCAGCAAATTATCGCCCTATATCTCTGCTGGACAGTATGGAAAAAAAATGTTTGTGAAAAAATTCTTTTGGAGCTTATCCAGGTCTGGGTTAGGGGAAATTAGATAATTAGTACTTTACAAGCGGGCTTTCAGTCAGGTAAGGGAACAATTGATCAGAGCTTCTGCCTTTTTGTACTTAGCCAGAAGCATACTTTCCTCAAAAAAATGAAAATATATGCTAACTTTGTGGATATGAGGACAGCTTTTGACTCTGTCCCACGAGAACGTCTATGGCAGTTACTTGCTAAAAGAAAATGCCAAAGAGCCTGATTAGCATTGTCCAGTCCTTATACTATAATAATAAGGCAGTTGCTCCAGCTCGTTTGGGAGGAGAGGTCAAAGCCCAGTTTGAAGTAACCAAGGGAGTCCACCAAGGGTGTGTTTTGCCCCTCTATTATTTTGTATTTATATAGAGGAGGTCGTAATCAGTGTTATGCAGAATTACATGCAGTACCCTTTGGGAACAGCACACACAATTAAGACTACAAGTGACAGTACAAATTCACCTTTGGTACAAGCCTGTACTACACAGCAAAAGTGGTAGCGATGGCTGAGCAGCCAGACTTATCTCAAGAGCAAGTGAGCAGTATCAAATAGTTACACAAAGGACAGCAATTACTATGATTCAAACAAACACTAACTCAAGGTTTCCAAGTAAAAGAATATACATTTATTCACTCATCAGTTATATAACATTTCACTAAAGTAAAGCAGTTTAAAAATCACACTCTTAATACACCACACCACTCCCAATATGTTCCAGACAAGTTAAGCTCACAAAATGAAGTGGGAGCAAAATGGCACTCCAGCAATTTAAAAGGGAAGGAAAGACAAAGTGAATAGCAATTGAACCACAACAACGGGTAAGTACTCAGGGCAATTAAGCAAGAGGAACTACAGTGATAGAATCAGATAGAAAAGGCTTGGGGCAGTCAATAGGACAAAAGTCTTTTGCTCAAGATCACACGGTTCCGGGTAGTTCGTGGTAAAGTTCGTGCCACGGGTTCCGGACGAGGTTGGTTGGTAGAAAAGTTAGTTCAAAGATAAGAGAAGGACAAGCCGTCGGATTGGAGAAAGATTTCAAACACTTTCACTGCGGCTGAACGAAACGAACAACCGGATTTGCACAGTACCTTAAAACGGAGAGGGAGCTGTAGCTGAGGCAGACGTTCCTTTTAGTTCCTGTAGGCTCACGGTTCCTGAAGCGACTCTCGGACTGACAAGAAGTAGGAAGACTGGAGGGTCCTGCACTACCCAGGGAAGAAACCAGCAGCAGAGCAAAACCACAAATAAAAGGTGCGCTCCTTAAAACTCAAGCAGGGTCCGACCTTCCTGGCTATCCGGCCCACTGTAGCTCTGTACAGCGAATTCGACCAGAGGAGGGGTCCTGGCTTGAGCTTTGGGCGAACTGGTTGGTCCCACCAGCTCAAGGGAAGAAGATTCCGGGAGGATCTTCTCTGTCATCGGATTCTGAAGATTCGGACCTGCAGCAGGGCTTCACCGGGCGGTTCAGTCATTGTCGGGGTCCTCTTCCATCAGCTCCTCGTTGGTTCTTTCGTTCCAGTGGCGACTCTGCCTTTCCAGTCCCAGAGACCTGCTTTTTATGCAGTTTTCCCCCATTCACACAGCCTGGCTGTCAATCACACAGCGGGGTGGCTGTCCTGGCAAGGACAGTCACCCAGCCAATCAAACAGGAGTGCGACTTGGGTTACCAAGGGAACCCATGGCAGGGGTCCTAAGACCCCTCCCTCACATCCTGCCTAACCAGACTTTCAGGCACCTTAAGGAGGGCTTCTGTGCAGAAGCCCGCGAAAAGGTGGCGAACAAAGTGACCAAACATGGTTTGACACGCAGAGTAAAACACGAGAAAGACTTTAACAAAAAGAAATGGCGAAAAAACCCAGCCGGAGCTGAAATAAAATATATTTGGTCAAGCGGGTTTATGTTCGAGGCTAATAAAATAGCCTAAAACAGTACGATGGTTATATAAGATAACCTCAGCATGAAAAATAGGGTAGTTACCACTGCCACCAGTCAACTCTTAATGAAAAGGGTGCTCCAAGAGGAACAGACAAAAAGGGATAAGAATGAACCCTTTCCAATACTCCATGTAAGATGGGTTGTACTTTGTCTGTGATTTAAAGAGACAACATAAAGTTAATGGCAACTTTACATGTTTCTGGGAGACAGTAGTCAGTCCCAGGAAAATGGAGTCAGTGGGAAGTCTAAAAGACAACCCTGTGTCACTGCACTGAGGGTGCTGTGTAACACACATAAAAATGATGCTCATGAAGTAGGTGAGGCTCCAGAGCCCAAGATCACACAAATGGTCAAAACACACACAGCAAAACACATGTAAGAGTGGGGAAAAGGCTCACACTCTTACCAGGTGAAAAAAATAAACCCTAGAAATCCAGCAAAGCTGCTGGGGGACTCATTAGGTAAGGGAAATTAGCCATTTATGAGAATTCTCACTAACACCCCCCACCCCCCAGACTAAGGGAGAGGAGGATCTAATCCACTCCTGGATGAATCTCTACCTCTAGTCGGTTCAAAACATCCTAGAGAGACCATCAGCATTTTGGTGGTGGCATCCTGCTTTGGTGGTGACCTTTGCAGGCAGATTGACCATTTTAGTAGTTTTGGGTTTTCCCCTTTCATTTGCATTAACCATCTCAAGGGTTGGTGGTCAGTTTGAATCACAAAAGTAGATCCTTACAAGTATGGTCTAAACTTCTTCAAAGACCACACAATGGCAACACATTCACGCTCTATGGCTGCCCACCTTGTTTCTGGTCCCTTTAGTTTCCTACTGATGAAGCAAATGGGGTGCTCCTTACCTTTCTCATCCAGTTGACTAAGGACTGCACCTATACCTGTATTGGATGCATCTGTCTGCACAATGAAGGGTTGGTGATAATCAGGAGCTCTTAGGACTGGAGCTTGACAAAGGGCTTTCTTCAGGTTTTCAAAAGCTTGAGTGCACTCCTTATTCCATGTAACCTTTTTAGGGAATTTTGGAGAGGAGACTACATTCAAAGGAGAAGCTATGGTCCCATAGTTCTCAATGGAAATCCTGTAGTACTCAGTGAGACCTAGGAAGGCTCTCACTTGGGTTTGAGTAGTAGGGGTGGCCCAGTTTTGTACAGCTTGTACTTTGCTAGGCAATGGCCTTATTTCACCTCCTCCTACCTCATGACCAAGGTAGACCACTTTGCTCTGACCAATTTGACATTTGCTTGCCTTTATGGTCGGATGGGCCTGCTCAAGAGCCTGCAAAACATATCCTAAGTGATCAACATGTTCTTTCCAAGTAGAGCTGAACACTGCAATGTCATCCAAGTATGCCATGCAGAAGTCCTCCGTCCCATTCAGAACTTGGTTGACCATCCTTTGGAATGTAGCAGGTGCATTCCTTAATCCAAAAGGCATGACCCTAAACTGGTAGAGTCCTGCTGGGGTTGAGAATGCAGTTTTCTCCTTGTCATGGTCTGTCAGGGCTATTTGCCAATAGCCTGACATTAGATCAAATGTACTGAGGTACTTGGCTGCACCAAGTTTATCCACCAGTTAATCTGTCCTTGGCAAAGGATGGGCATCAGTCTTAGTGACTGCATTTAGAGCTCTATAGTCCACACAGAATCACAACTCCTTGGATCCTGCCTTTGGTACTAGAACAACTGGACTAGACCAAGGACTTGTAGAGGGCTCCATAACCCTGAGATCAAGCATCTTGTTGACTTCTCCTTTGATGTGGGATCTCACATGTTCTGACATTCTGTAACCTCTGCTTTTCACAGGTAAATAGTCACCAGTGAGAATATCATGCTGGCCCCAAGGGGTCAAGCCTGGTGAGAGTGAAAACAGGGAGGCAAACTGATTTAACAGTAACTTGCACTCCTCCTGTTGTTCAGATGTCAGATTAGAAGAGAGATTAACTCCTTCTATGTTCTCATCTAAAGATTGTCCTCTGAGAAGGTCAGGTACAGGTTCACTCTCCTCCTCCTCTTGAGCTGAAATCAGAAGCAAAGCTCCCACTTCTGGTTTCGAGACATATGCCTCCAAACGGTTGTTGTGAAAGACTATGGGAGCCTCCTTAGGTCTGCCTAAGTCCACCAGATAATTCACCTTCCAAGTTTGCCCACAACCTTGAAGGGTCCTATACATTTGTCCTGCAAGGCCCTCTGTCTTGTTGGTGCCATAACTAGTACAAGCTGGTCTTGAGTAAACTCAACCATGCTGGCCTTCTGGTCATGCCAATGTTTGACCAGAGCCTGACCTGCTTTTAAGTTATCACTAGCTTCTGCCATCATGTGTGACATTCTCCTCCGGATACCTATCACATAGTCAGTTGTTCTGACTGGCTTGGGGGAAGGAGCACTCTCCAACCCCTCCTTGATCAGGGCCAATGGGCCTCTGACTGAATGGCCATAGAGAAGTTCAAAGGGACTGTAACCAACTCCCTCCTGAGGGACTTCTCTATAAGCAAAGAGAAGGCATGGCAGTAGAAGGTCCCACTTTCTTTTAAGGGGTTCCTCTAAAGCACCTATCCTGCTCTTCATAGTATGATTAAACCTCTCTACCAGTCCATTTGTCTGTGGATGGTAGGCTGTAGAGAACTTGTAAGTGACAGCACAGTTTTTTTCACATGGCTTGCATGTAGTGGGACATAAAATTGGATCCCCTGTTGGATATAACTTCCTTAAGAAACCCTACTCTGGTAAAAATACCAAGTAGAGCTTTATCCACAGCCTGAGCCTTAACAGTCCTCATACGTATTGCTTCAGGATACGTAGTAGCATGGTCTACTGCAACCAGGATAAACCTGTTTCCTGAAGACGTGGGAGGGTCAAGGGGACCAACAATGTCGATGCCTACCCTCTCGAAAGGAACTCCCACCACTGGGAGAGGCACCAGGGGTGCCACATTCTTGACTCCACTCTTGCCAGAGGTTTGGCAAGTGTGACAACTCCTACTGATTATGTCAACTTCTGAACCCGTCTTAGGCCAGTATAAGGAGAGCCTTTCCTTGGTCATTTTGAAACTCAAATGACCAGCCAAAGGTATCTCATGGGCCAACTGTAGGTACTGGAGTTTGTTTTCTAGAGGCACTACAAGTCTTTTGCAGTCCCCAGGGATAGACTCAGTCGGTTCACTGTAGAAAAGGCCATTTTCCCAGCTCAACCTATGCTTTCCAACTTCTTGCCCATCAAGTTGAGAAGCTGCCTATTGTCGAAGACCTTCAAGAGTAGGACACTCTATTTGTCCTCTGCTGAAGTCTGCCCTGTTGGGTCCACCTTCTGCCAGTAAAGATTGCAGCTAAGGATGGTCAACAAGATCCAGATCTCCAACTAAAACAATGTCTTCTTCTAGATCTGATTCTTCAGAGACTGGATCAACCACACAGGGTTGTACCTCACACTCTGCCTCAGCAGGTGGAGGAGTCACCGGTGTGACTTTGGACAATCCTGGGGATGTCCTGGTTGGTAGCACAGGGGTGCTATCTGTCTTTTTCTTGGAGGTCTTGGGTTTTCCCTTTGCCTCTTTCTTTCCAGAAATAGCAGTGTGCAACTCCTGTGGACTGGGGGTGATAGTTTCCTCTATCAACTCCTCTGGAGAGCCTCTCAAGGTCCACTCCCTTGCAGGCCTAGTGAGTTCCTGTTTCCTTTTACTGGGAGGCCTGGGGGTGCTAGACACAACTCCAAGAGTTTCCAGGTCATTACCCAACAGGACTCTCCCAGGCACTTCACTCTGCACACTAACAGGTATTTTGACAGTCATATCATTACACTGGATGAGAGCTGGTAACTGGCGAAGCATTTGCACAGGGCCTCCAGCTAACTTGGTCAGGTGTTTGGGTGCCTTAGCAACATCCTCCATCTTGAAAAAGGTTTCATCAACCACAGTAATGCTGGCTCCAGTGTCTCTGATGGCAGGGGTCTCCTGGCCATTCACAAGAACACTATCTTTATAATACACTTTAGTATTATCTGGGGTGGAATTATAGACATCTAAATTCTGTTGTTCCCACATGCCCAGGGACACTAAAGAAACACTAGCTGAGACTCGCATGGGTTCATCTGCCACTAGGTGAAAGTTTCCACTTGCCATTGGTACTTCTTCCTCTGGGGAGAAGGCTAAGGAGACAGTGTGGACCCCTGAAGGTTTGCCCTTACATCTGGGATCCCCTTTCACATGGTCAGTTAACCCACAAACATAACATTTCCCAAATGTTTTGATGAATGGGGGGTTGTTCTGACCTCCATCTGGTTTGGGTCCAGATGGTACACTAGCCTGATTCGGTTTCCCTTGTGGTTTACCCTTATGTTGCTGTTTGGGACCCTCTTTTGGATTGGAGGTATTGGAATTCTCCTTGTTATCTTTCTTTGGCTGCTTACCCTCATCCTTCTTCTGAGTTGCCCCAGAATCCTTATGAGTGGCCCTGTTGGCAACCCACAAGTCAGCAGCCTTAGCTAACTTCTTTGAATCTATCTCCTTAGAATCAGCCAAGTGCTGTCTGAGCTCAGGAGAGCAGGCATCATAAATTGACTCCAACATAACACGATTTCTCAAACCTCCATAAGTGTTTACTCTGTAACCCTTAACCCAACCATCTAAGTTTTTCAAACATTCACATACCTGGGTAGCCCAAAGGGTACCATCATGATTTTTGAGGCTCCTAAATCTCTTAAGGTACTGGGAAGGGATGCCTTCCCAAATCTAGCAATGAAAGCTAGCTTCACACACTCATAATCCATCCTATCCACCTCCCCCAACTCCATAACAACATCAGATGCAACAGTGGGTAGCCTAGAGAAGAGCAAAGGAAGCAACTGATTCCCTGTAATGTCTTGAATACCATGGTTATATTCAAACATTGCCAATCAATCCAAAATATCAAGCTTAGCCTCATACATACCAACAATTTCTTTAGGCATACAGGATCTCTTAGGACTGGAAGTCCTAGAAGACTCTGAAAGAGAAGCATTTTCCAAAGACAACTTTTTCATTTCTAAGGCATGATTCAGCTCCATTTCTCTGAGCTTAAGATCTTGATGCTTTTGTTCAGTTTGGGCATGTATGTGTTTAAATTCCAATTCATGCCTCATCTTTTCTTGAGCAATGAATTCAGGACTGAGTGTAGGACCAGGTGGGGTCCCAGTGGACAAAGGTTGAGGTTGCTGAGCAGGCAGAGGAGCAGTGAGGCCTACATTGTGAGACACATCTGCCTCATCTAACTCATCAATAACAGATACATTTTCATCCTCATCGTTTTCCACATTTGCTGAGGGGTTAGTTATTTCCGACCGACCCTCCAGACTTTGTTTCTCTAACAACCTTTCAATTAATTCTGACATTTTGTCTTTAACAGAGAGATTCCTATCTCTACACAGATTTTTCAGATAATCCACAGTGTAACTAAGGAGGGTCTCCTGACTGTTGCTTTCCATATCAGACATGATTAAAATTTCTTTTTTCTATTTATTTATTTATTTTTTTATTTTGATATAGCTGAAGACATCAACTTTTCAAAATCAATGAGAATCAATCAAAAGTAGTTACACATAAAATTAATAAAAACAATATAGACATACATACAATATCAAAAGGCAACATGATGGAAAAGAATGACCAAAAGAAACATAGTTAAAAATAGACCTATAGATTGAGATTTAAATTCATTAAGAAGATGCAGTTAGATCTATAGAGAATCAGAGCCATGTTAATAGTAATAATTATAATAATAATAATTCACGAGTATATAAAATAAATACTCACAAGAAGGCTAATTAAATCATTATTTCGTCAGGTAAAGCTGCTTCTAAAAAGTGAATGATGGCCTTCATTACTGAAAATCTAACCTTCTTAAATAAAATACTCCATATCTCGTTATCATTCTTCTCCATATACAAACTCAATAGCTTGTTACAATGTTTATCACGAATAGCTGTTAAGTTTGGACACAATTATGTGTTGGAGGGTTTCCTTTACATTTTGTTTCTCACAGAATCGGCAGAAGTTAAGATCCGCTGGAATAAGTTTACGTCTAGCCAGAATTTCTCTCGTCGGCCATAAATTTAACCTTATCCGCAGGAATTTATTGCGAATGTTTGCAGATGGGCATTTCATAAGATAGCCTGCCGCTTGGCCTAGACATTTAGTACCGAAGTGATTAGGATCAAAATCTCTATATTTTACACAAAGATCATAATTTGTAATCCAGTCCCAATTAAGGAACTTTCTTTTTGCACGTGCCGGATAATCGATGAGAAATTGTAAGGAGATATTTGCTCCAACTAAAGTGTCCAAAACAATGTTTCTCCACTTTAGCGAGAAAACAGATGTAGACCCAGATAGGTGACGAGCGACCGTACTCAAGATATTATTATCGGTCAGGCCGAGAAGAGTTTTACGGAAGAAGGCGCACATTCTCCATTTAACTTTGCTATGGAGAGAGTTCAAACCCAGTTCGAACCGTAGTATTGGAAGCGGTGTGCAGTTCGGAAGACGCAAAACCTTTTTCCAAAAGGTGGCCTCAAGTCTGTTCCATATGCTATCCCTAGAATACAGTTTGGATTCAACACCGTAGAGTAAAATAGGGACAACCTTTTGTTCATAGTACATCAAAATATGTTTCAGCGTAAATTTCCCGAATTTGTAGAGGAGGATTTTCGCTTGGGAATTCAGATTTAGCAATTTCGAGTCTAACATATGTAGCAGTTTCCCATCACTAACCGTGTTTTGAATAAAAACACCAAGATACTTATACTCCGGGACGATATCCATAGTTTGTTGTTGGAAAGACCAAAATCCCTTGTAAGATTTGCATCTAGTAGTAGGACTGCAGACCATAATCTGGGATTTGGTTAGGTTTACTGTTAAGGCATTAGCCTCCACATAGGTTGCTAATGCAGCTAAAAGATTTTGTAGACCTATAGGAGTCTGGGATATCAATACCAAATCGTCTGCATAAAGCAACCAAGGGATACGTTGGCCCCCCAACTCCGGAGCGTCCGCTATAATTCCACAAAATGATAGGCCTAAATCAAGAATAAAAAGATTGAACAATGAAGCCGCCAATGTACATCCTTGCTTTAGACCGATACAAGTAGGAACAGGAGCAGACAGGAGTCCTTGCATTGTAAGCCGAACTCTCATGGTAGTATCTGTGTGTAATTGAATAATTAGAGCCAAAAGCGAGGAGGGACAGCCAAGATCTTTTAGTTTGTTAAAAAGAAGGTTTCGGTTTATGGAATCAAAGGCAGAACTAAAATCAATAAACGCAAAATATAAAGTTTGTTTCCTCAATGCATATTGAGACTTCAGCATATTAATAGTAATAATGTTGGGGATCGTCCCCAGTCCGCTAACAAAGCCAGATTGATACGGATCCCTTTTGAAGTGCTTCTTTGTCCAATCATTAAGTTCTCGCAATATGAAACGGGTATAGATCTTCCCCGAGACATCAAGTAACGAAATGGGTCTATAACTAGACGGATTGGCACGATCACCCTTCTTGTATATTGGGATAACAATAGATCGTCTCCATGATGTCGGAATTTTTTGTGAGGTGTTAATTGATTCAAACATGATGAATAATATATCTGCCCATATGTTAGGAAATTGTTTAAGGTGAGCATTTGATAGGCCGTCAGGCCCGGTGCTCGCGAGTTGCTTGCATGGATGATATAATACAAGATATCTTCTTTATCGAAGTGTAGATAAAACAAATGATTAGACTTTAGCTCAGGAGCAAAGGATTGAGGTCGCGGAGTTGCAAATAAATCCGAATAATAGCGTACCCACACATCCTCTGTTACGTCATTTGTTTGGCAGGCAACCTGATGCCCTGATGTGGATTGATTTATAATATACCACGACTGAGCAGAATTTTTAGATGCTAGAGATACTAGCATATTTCTCCCATCTGTTTGGTAAAGTTTAGCTTTTATTCCCCTAGCCCAGTTTCTGTAGCTAGTTTGTATACGTTGCAGAGCAGCCCCACGTAGATCTAGCGGTAATTTTAGCGCTTGCCTTTTTTCCGCTCGAACCCTGGATTTTTTGAGTCTTATTTCATGGTTGGGGATGTGCAAATGCGATGTTTGTTTATATTTATGAATGATAGAATTTGGTTGGAAAAGCTGCATAAGATCATAAAAAAACGTGTCTGACGGCGATTGCTCTACGTCACTATTGTTTAATTCGCCATGGTAACATATCATAAAGGCCTTCAAAGAATGTTCAGACCACTTTAGTCGGTTTCTGGCAGGGTATATCTCATACCTTCCCTTAAGAAAGGAAGGGTGTGGTTTAGAGACAAACATGTTCAAGCAGAGAGTAGTACACAGGATATTACGGTCACTCATCTCTGATTCTAATATTTGAAAGGATGTGACCATGTTTGACATATACATGTTAACGTAAGTAAAGTCAATAATCCTGTGACTACATGCGCGATGCCATGTCGCTCTAGGTGGTATGTCCTGTGAATGTGCACCGTTCAACATATAAAAATTCCGTGATTTAGTGAATAGTAGCCACTTATCCAGGCGTTTTTGTTCGGATTTGAGAAAGGGGCCCAAACAATGTAGGTTCAAGTCACCCGCTAGATAGATCATATCTACAGTTCCATCCAGCGTGAGTATGTCGAAAGCCTTAGATATTGCTTCCATAAAGGAATCGTCAGAAATGCCAAGAGGGTTCCAGTAGATGTTAATTATAGCACATGTGTAGCTTTCACATACAATTCTGGACATTTGTATAAAATCATTTGGACAGAACCACGGAAAGATTTTTAAACCAGACGACTGTTTAACAGCTGTTAACAGGCCAGAGGTTGGGCGACCCATTTGGGGCTTCACGGCAGGTAATAAACATACATCATAGTTATTCCAAGACGGTGATGTGACCAACCATGTTTCTTGGAGCAATATAACATCATACTTCAACAGATGGAGGGAATGATTATTCAGTAAGTGCCGATTCCCTCTGGAATTCCGGCTAGCAAAGAATAACTCTGATGTGAAAGTAAATGAATGCTAAGGTTGCTTGCTCTGATGTTGACAAATGCAGGGTTTTCGAGGGCAAGCTTGAGGGATAGTGGAAGGTTTGATTTGAGGAGTATCTACACGCAAGGTCGATCCATCTGGGGCATCAGGGATAGGGAGCACCGTGAAGTCAAGATCAGCGATTTGTGACTTCACGGCCCAGATGGTATTAAGAACCACCCTTGAGTTAATCCATAAATTTACAACAGACTGATTAAAAGAATCTGGGAACTCCACCAAATCTATATCTATGGAGCTAATGTCATCAAGTTCTGGGATCTCACGGAATATCGAGAGAACAGAAGCCCGATTTAGATTATACTGTTTAGCCGGCAGTGGCTGGCAACTAAGGGTCAGACAGTGAATTGCCGGACGCTTCGAGCGTATAGTTGTTAGTTTTTGTTTGGGTGGTAACAGTAACTCATTGGGGTTTATGCAGGGACTAAACCCTATTTTAGGTTGTTGAACTGTTTGAGGGGCGAAAGAGGTTTCCAAAAACTTAGTGAAAGTGGATTGTAAAATTCGTTCCATATCACCAAGTGAGTCTGTTTTAGCCTTGCCAGTTCCGCCCAGGCATATAGGCACAAGAGTGCCAGAAGTTGCTACATCCACACAGACAGGGGGACTGGGTTTTTTCAGGATTGGGGCTACCACAGGCAATGATTCGGACAAAGTGGACGAGATGGGCGGCGCAAATGTTACATGTTTGGGGACTATTTTAGAGGATAAGTATTCGTCCACTGCTCTTCGTATCTCTCTCCCCATTACCCCATGATCTAATTTCTGCGCAGCAAAAGTATTACCCATAAGACTATTTGCGGTTAAGTTGGATACACTAGCCCCTTCGCAATTGCAGTTGCCCAGCGTTGGTTTAATATGGGTTTTATGAGACATCTGCTCGGCCACACTAATCAATTCACTTAAAGGGCTGTGTGCCACGGAAGAGACAATGGGAGCTGGCTGTAACTTAGCTTTTTTTGCTTGCAATTGTTGCGAGTATTTTCTTGTAATGGCTTTAGCTGCCAAAGCAGAAGCAGATGCTGGAGGTGAAAGTTTATTAATGAAAGCTTTAATTTGGGAGGTATGAGATGATACAGATTTGATATTTTTCGATTTTTTTTTTCCTGATTTGACAATCAAGTCTTTTTAGACAGATGTTTCTCAGGATTCTGAGGATCAAGCACAACAGGTTTGGTCTCAAAAAGGGAGTAGATGGGTCTCTTCTGCAAGTCAGTTTTTGTCATGACTGCATTTTCCATAGTGTCAACTATAGGTTCAGGTATGAATGGTATAGGTTGATAGACTTGATCCTTGGGTTCGTCCAAGTAAGATGTCTGTAAAGATACAGACTTCTTGCCATTTAAAGCAGCATCCGGCTGGCCCAGGCTCTCAAGTCTATTAAAAAGAGCAAATTGATTATCAAGTAACAGATCAAACTGATTTGAGTGTGTTTCTGCCTTTACGACTAAAACTTCGAACAGTTTAGCAAGAGCTAAAATAGCATTGTTCATCGATGTAAGTGCTATGCTAGTACTGGCAGTCTGGGAGTCAAGACCACCAGTAGTAGCAGGGCTCTTTCCAACCATTTTTCTGGGAGTCGGAGCTATAAAGGACAGATTTGCAACTGAGTTTGAGGCACTGACGTTTGTAAAAAGCACAGGAGATTTAGACAAGTTAGCCGAAGATGCTTGAAATGACTCAATAGAGACAATAGTATCTAGGTCAATAACAGGTATATCCTGAACAGCTGGATTCAACAGTGGATTAGCAATCAATGGGTCACTAACAGTGGAAACAAAGATATCACGGGCCTCAGGGTGAGAAGCTGGAACACCAGTTAAAACGTTTGTTAGAATGACGCTATCAGTGAGAGAAACATTTTCTTTCGCAAAGGTAACAGATAGACCAGGCGTTGTACCAGTTTTTAAAGTCTCACCAATTCTGACATCCATCACAGTAGCTAGAGGATCATTTTGGTCAGTTAATCGTATTGCAGACGTACAGGAATCCAGCTCCAAGCCCTGCGGAGTATCATTTGAACCCAAGGAAGCCGTTACTGGCTGATATAAAGAGGTTTCAACGGCGTTTCCAATAGGGCGTAAGCTAATTTTAGTGCGACTGGAATCTCTACAAAAGGGACGGATATCCATTCCTAACAGCATCTCGGATTGACTCTTAATTGCGCCTATAGCACGAGACCTCGGTGTGGAGCTAAGTCGAGGTTTTTTTTGTGGGTACAGAGTGGGAGCTCTGGGAACAACTTGAGCCGTTGGATTTATCCAGGTTAAGTAGAGTCCGCCTCCTTGTATGCAGAGCCTTATGGGAGATGAAGTCCAAATGCACAAAAGGAAGTAAAGCGGCACCAAAGCGTCTTTCCAAACAGATTTCCAGCGTCTCCAGGAGCTAAAATTTCTTTTTAGCGATGTTTAGCCTTGTGGTTAGTTGATCCAAGGTAATAGCAGCAAAGTGTAATCACTACACTTGATCCTCACCCCTGTACACCAGTGTTAGGCAGAATCATATGCATTACCCTTTGGGAACACCACACAGAATTAAGACTACAAGTGACAGTACAAATTCACCTTTGGTACAAGCCTGTGCTACACAGTAAAGTGGTAGCGATGGCTGAGCAGCCAGTCTTATCTCAAGAGTAAAGTGAGCATTATCAATAGTTACACAAAGGACAGTAATTACTATGGTTCAAGCAAACACTGACTCAAGGTTTCTGAGTAAAAGAATATACATTTATTTATACATCATTTGTAAAACAATTCACTATAGTAAAGTATCAGAAAATCACACTTTTAATATACTACACACCACCCAATAGATTCTGGACAAATTGAGCTCAAAATGAAGTGTGAGCAAAATGGCAATCAAGTAATTTAAAAGGGAGGGAAAGACAAGGTTAGACAAAAATTAAGCAGCACCAACAAGTAACTAAGCAGGGCAATCTAGAAACGCTAACTACGGTCAGGAAATCAAATCAAGGGGCCTGAGCCAAAGTCAATGGAGCAGAGTCTTTGCAGAGGATCACACAGTTCAGAGTAGTTCGCAGTTAAGTCTTTGCCAAGAGTTCAAAACGAAGTTGGTTGGAAGAAAAGTTACTTTAAAGAGTAGAGAAGGACAAGCCCTCAGATTGGCGAATGATTTCAAACACTTTCACTGCGGTCGGACGGAACGCACAACCGGGTTAGCACAGTACCTTTAGAGCAGAAGAATACTGTAGCTGAGGCAGACGTTCCTGGCAGATCCTGCCGGCTCACAGTTCCTGAAGCGACTGTCAGACTGACAAGAAGGAGGAAGACTGGAGGGTCCTACACTGCCCAGGGAAGATACCAGCAGCGGAGCAAAACGACGAATAAAAGGTGTGCTCCTTAAAACCCAAGAATGGTCCGATTCTCCTGGCTATCCGGTTCACTGTAGCTGTGCACAGCAAATTCGAACAGAGGAGGGAGGCCTGGCTTGCAGTTTGGCGAACTGGTTGGTCCCACCAACTCAAGGGGAGAAGATTCCTTGCAGATCTTCCCTGTCGTTGAAGTTTGAAGATTCAGAACCGCAGCAGGGCTTCACCGGGAGTTTCAGTTGTGGTAGAGGTGCTCTTCTGTCAGCTTCTCTTCAGTTCTCTCGATCCAGTGGCGACTCTGCCTTCCTAGTCCCAGAGACCTGCTTTTTATGCAGTTTTCCCCCATTCACACAGCCTGGCTGTCAATCACACAGCAGGGTGGCAGTCCTGGCGGGACAGTGACCACAGCCAATCATACAGAGTGCGACATGGGTCTCCAAGGAGACACTGTGCAGGGAGTCTCAAACCCCTCCCTCACATCCTGTCCCCCTCAGACATTCAGGCGCCTAAGGAGGGCTTCTGTGCAGAAGCCCACCAAAGGACGGCAAACAAAGGAACCAAACCTGGTTTGGCACGCAGAGTAAAACACGAGAAAGACCTTTACAAAAAGAAATGGTGAATAAACCCAGCGGAACCGAAATAAAATAAAAGGGGTCCAGCGGATTTAAGTTCGAGGCTACTAACTTAGCCCAAAACAGTACCAATGCTATTTAAATAGACCGCAGTAGAAAAAATAGGGTAGATACCACTGCCACCAGCCAAATCTTAAAGAAAGGGGTACGAAATAATGTTCCATGAGAGACAGACAAAAAGGGATAACTATTAACCCTTTCCAGTACTCTATGTAAGATAGTTTGTACTGGGTCTATGAATTTAAAAAGACTTAAGTCAGTGGGCCTCATTCCGAGATTGGAGGTAGCCATGGCGCAATTTGCACCATGGCTGCCTCCAATATCGGGTCCGGCACCGGTCTGGTTCAATGGGGGCTTACCAGTGCATTCCGACCCTGGAGGGACTGGTAAGTCCCCATTGAACCAACTATTCCCC
The DNA here is from genome assembly GCF_040938575.1 of Ambystoma mexicanum. Classification (NCBI taxonomy): domain Eukaryota; kingdom Metazoa; phylum Chordata; class Amphibia; order Caudata; family Ambystomatidae; genus Ambystoma; species Ambystoma mexicanum. The sequence continues at coordinate 1,470,714,426 of NC_090923.1, read as the reverse complement.
ATTCCCATTTGAACCCCCATAGGGCTCAATGTGAATGGGGAGGGCGCTAATAACGGGCTCGCAAATAGCAAGCCTGTTATTAGCGCCCTGGTCCCTTAGTGGGACCCGTAAAGGATGTGTGGTCAGACCACACGTACTTTACGGTTCCCGCTAAGGGACCTCGGAATTGGGTGGTAAGGGATTACCGGCAACGGTCTCCTTACCGGTGCCCAGTATCCCTTACCGCCCAACTTGTAATGACCCCCAAGGGCAACTTTACATGTTCTGGGAGACAGTAGTCAGTTCCAGAAAATGGAGTCTGAGTTGGGAAGTCCAAAAAAGACAACCCTGTGTCACTGCACTAAAGGTGCTGTGTGACACACAGTAAAAAGATGATGCCTGTGGAGGAGGTGAAGCTCCACAGTCTATGAACACAAAAATGTTAAACACACACAGCAAAACACATGTAAGAGTGGGAAAAAGGCTCACACTCTTACCAGGTGAAAAGGTGAAAAAAAAATCCTAGAAATCCAGCAAAGCTGCTGAGGGACTCAGTAGGTAAGGGAAATTAGCCATTCTGGAGAATTTTCCTTAACACTGTAAAACAGGACGGTATAAATGAAAACAATAAATATTAAACAAGTAACTTCACATTCACTTCCAACCCCATTCAATGGCAAGGAGTGATGGAGTTGTAAACTGTGTCTGGAAAGGCTCTGCATGACCAGTATCAAAGATACATTTGTGCCAAAAGAGCATTGTGTGGATGATATGGCTGATTCGGCTGATACAGAAGTGCAGGAAGCCCATTCTTAATTGCATATGCACACAAAGTAGCCATAAACTTTATTTGATGATGTGTCTACGCTATTTGCCCATGTACATAGAGAAAACACATGGAGGGTGTAGGCACTCCTATTTCCAAAGCTTTGATATGTTCTCTCTGTCACGCCCTTACACTCCAGAAAGGGAAGGGTGCATAATGTCATAATGATGAAGTATTTTACTCACTTGTACATAGTGAAGATGGAGGGTAATCTGTAGTCTCGCAGGAGAAGCAGTGTGGGGAGCCAGCCTTCAGTCAGTCCCTGGGATGCATGGAAACCTGAAGTACAAGAGGAACATGTGTCACAGCAGATGTCATGAAGAGTAGGTTCTTAAGACACACACCTCTCGTTGCTTGGCAATGCAAACTTTGTTTGCTCATACCTATATCTGCTTATTTCATTAACTGTTTGCTTTTCATTAACTCCATATGCTTTCTCTAACTTCTTCCTGTCACATATCACCTTTTGTTTAGCCCTCCATTCTTTTGGTTGCCCCTACCTAATTGTATTGGTCCAGTGCCCTCTGGTTGGAACTAGCTATTCTGCAGTGACTCCTCTCCCAATTGCTATCCCAATCCCCCTGTTTGTGCCCACTAACATCATGTTGGCTTAATTGTTACTTCTGCCAAAATTTTCTGCCAACTGGTGCAAACTGTTTTTGCTTGTGCTGCCTTCTACTTCACCTCACTTTGTTCGAAATCTCTCTGATTGACTCCTTAGCCCAACTTTCTACATGACTCCTTCTTGCTGCTAATGTAACTCGCCTAACCCTGCCCTCTCTTCTGAGAATGTCTCCACCTCTACTCTTCTTCACCTAACCTTCCCTGCAACTTGTCCCACCCCACGTTCATTAGTCCACTCTCTCTCTCTGCTTGTCTTTGTCAAGTTTCCTAAGCCATAAAATCTGCCAGATCACACTTCATTCTGCTTGGCCTGACCTTCATTGCCTAACTAGGCCAGGTCTCCTGTCAAATTGCCTAGCTGGCCTTCACCTCACCATCTTTCTGAATGCACACATTTCTCTGCTTGCGCTATGTCCCTCTGGAGACCATCAATTGTTCTACATGCCCTAGGCTGATTTCGGGAAGGTCACATTTTCCTTAGCATGATGCATCGGCATATGCAACGCTTTATCTAATGTCAAACAAGAGGTTTACACGATTACATGGTCCATCATTTGGTAGCAAGGTTGATTGCTCAGACAGTACTTTGTAGAAGGCATACAGAATGGCTGAATAAATAAATCAGGTAGTAGCTGGTAATTATATGATTGGGAGTGCAGTCCATTCCAAAGTCATCTGCCAGTTATGTGAAAATATAGTGTTCCAAGGTCAAGCTCTGTTCCCTAACCACCCCAGGGAACAGTGGGCGTGACTTGCTGTTGGACCAAGGCTTGCACACTGGCAACTGTACCAGTTCCCACCTTCCTCACTGGAGGCGAAGAACTCCTGTAGGTACCAGCTAGCTCCCTGGACTAGATGTGTAGAGAAAACCATGTAACCTTGTCCCTGACTCCCTGGATTGGAACTCACAGCACCAAAAGAAGTCATAGCAACTGGATTCCGATGTTGCGCTGCTTCGGGTCATCCTCAAGCCCTAGTAAACTAGGTTTGAATGCCTCCGAACCATTAAATGCCCATGATGCTGTCTTAACAATCTCTTTGAACTTTAAAATACTATGTTGCTGCAATGAACAAGTTCCCTGCCACATAGTGCCAGCAGAGGACATCACCTGTACGGCCCGAACACCAGCTCGCAGCTGCGGAGCCTTCGAACCGCCACGTGTGAAACACTGCTTCAAACCGCCAGCATCTTCGCATCTACTCCAACTACACTATTGTATTGACCCTGGTGCCTCATCAAACTGCACCGCTCAAACTGCATGGGGCCCCGCATCGAATCCAACTCAAATCTGCCTGGATAACCGTGCCTCACCTCATTCGAACCCAGTTTGACCCACATGCACAGGGTTGAGAAACCCACTTTAATGCTGTCGAACTACCAGGAAGAGACTAAGGTGCATTTGAGGTGCCCAAGCCACCTTTGTCCTTTTTTTGGATCCTAATGAGTGCTTTAATTCATGTTGTGAATTTTCTGTGTTCTTGCACAGGGCTGGGCGTTTGCTAGTGTTTTTATAGTCAGGTATTTTTGGTGCGTTTTACTAAAGTATATATTTTTTATAGAACCTTGACACACACCCCTGACCCCCCACTCTCTTAAGAGTATAGTCTATCATGGCTCAATTTACCACAAAAGTCAAAGGTGGTATATCTCTTGTCTGTGCCTGTCTCACCTCTATGATTGGGTTCAATCTTGGTTTGTAGTAGTATGAAGGTTGATTGGGCTGTTTAGCCACTACTAATCCTTGTATTCATGCAGAGCACTATTCATTTTGTCACAGTAATACCCCAAATATAATCCCCATACACCACTGATTAAATAGGCCAGGCCAAATATGCCAAAGGCTTTGCTTTAATTACTGCTGTGACTTGCAAAGCAGAAGAAAGTGGAGATGAACTGCTTCATATTTATTAACTGCCTCTACAAATGATCATCCAACTTGTGGGAGTCATCAAACGTGATCCCCAAGTAATCATATTCCCCCTTACATGCTATTGGGTTTACATTATCGTGATTCTGACCAAAAAACATTAATTTAGTTTTGCTTCTGTTTACAGGAAGACCCCTGTGATCCATAAAGAAAGGCCAATCATTCAGGGTGCACACCAACAAGACAGCATCCTCAGCGTATCGCAACATTCTAAAAAAGCAGGCACATACATTGGACACATCACCGATATTTGATAGATTTTTTCAATGTTATTAATTATGATTGAACAACAGTGGAAAAAGAGCCTGCCGTCGTCGCACCCTATGCATATATGAAAAAGGTGAGGACAATTTACTGGTAAGCCCATATCTTCCTTAAACTAATAAGTTGCAATGAAGTTCTTTCAAAACATTCTGGATGGAGAGAGTACTTCCTTTTGCCATACGGGTGACCTAAAGGAGGGTTGGTTGACGCAGTTGAATGCACTTGCTAGGTCGTCCATGCACACATTTAGAGCATGTTCGATCATGCCAAGCCTCTTACAAAAACCAAATAGAGAATGAGTAAAGTTCTCTAACCCAATTCAAAGGTTTTCTGTTTAATTGTCTGTGAAACAGCTTTGAGGCCAAAAGTAGCAAAGAGACAGGATGATAAAATGTCAGATCTCTGCAGTCACTTTCTAAAAAATAATTGGGGCCACTGTAGAGCGTTTCCAGTTGGATGTTATTATTACATGCCATGGCCGCTGGCACTTTATCAGGTATGCTTTGCATAGATGAAAATACTATTAAAATACTAATTACCAACCACTGTGAGACTTCTCAATCTGCAATAGTAAGGATATATTACTCCAAACATTGTTGACATGTTTCATTATTGCAACACTTGAAAGCAAAACATGACACCGAAAAACACTTTTTAAAAACAAAAGAAAAACAACTGTGGGCAATGACAACAGTTAGTGTACGCATGGGAAAGGCACTTGCCAAGCACAGCAGTAGTGATCTTAACTGGCAAATGGTATGAGTACTTGGGCATCTAATAGCAGTGCCTGGCAAATGCCCAGTACTTATACACACGCCAAAACTGTTGGCTTTGCCAATGCTTGTTTTTAACACAACTTCAGTGAGGGATACGCATATGTTTATAAATCAAGTGGCTGAAGACAGACCTGGTGAGATATTTTATTATTCCCTCGTGATTCCCGGACATACAAATAGCCCAAAGTTCATTTGGGCAAGTGCCCATATCAAGGCCCGAAGCTCTGAAGGCTTTAAGTCGAAGTGTCATAGCAATCACAGAGGAGGTGGCGAGCAGATTCTAGTGCTAATTCACCACAAAACCGGCAGAATCTATGTCCACTGTCAACTTTAAACCAGCACCCAGTAATCTCAAAAGTTTTAGCTATGTTAAATTTGAGGCGTAAATAGTCTCAAACGGAATGGTTGCCAATACAATTCTGGATATAGGCAGGATGCAACCGTCTTTCCATAATCTATGGGAAAAAACGTTCCGTGGTGGATTTCGAGGCAAAGTTAACTACCATCTGATCCAGATTAAAGGACTCAAGCGTTACCCTCATGGCTTTCTTGAACTGGTTAATGTTCATTTCAAGGGACGCCCTGTGAAATCTCTGGAGCTACAGGTCACAAAGATGTTTGAGTGATTGTAGAGTTGATGATTTCAAAAAGGGCCTTTTTATGGAAAGAGCCTTGTGCACTAGCCCCATAAGAGTATTGCTGGGTGCGTGAGCTAACTTCCACAATGTGAAATAAGACAACATGATTCGTTTGGGTATCGGTAGTAAATCAAACTCCAAAAAAAGCATATCAGTTAAAACATACTGCAGGAGTCTTAGTATGCGTTTGAGAGAGGTCAACTCAATTCGAGAGACAACCTCCAGTCACTGGAAAGCCCACACCTCGGCAGCATAACATGATAGGAGCGATTTTCATGGAATATAATTTAATAAGGGAACCCACAGAGTATCCTCCACCTTTGGAAGTGAATCAGCCCCAGTGATTTGGGCACAACACACTTTAAGCTTATTCAGATGGCAGAAGGACACTAGTTTTGAAAGCGACCATATCACACAAATAGATCTATTAGTTGACCACTTCGATCGGAACTCCCATGAGGTTCCATATTACTTGGGCCACCTGTTTGCATTGGGCTTAAACACCATAATTTTGGTTTTGGCCAAGTTTACTTTGGTCTTTTGAAAACATATGAAGGTTGTCTAATGCAGTTTGAAGGCCAGCTGGGGTGAGAACGAGGACAACAATATCATCAGCCTAGCCAAACCACAGTGTGGCTTGGTCTCCCAGTTTTGGTAGTGAACAACGTGGGTCCGTCATGGCCAGCCCCATGTCGGACTGGTACAAATTAAACAGCAGGGCAGCCAATATGCACCCCTGCCTAGTGCCCATGTTTGTACTAGTGCAGTAGGAGGTGCCACCATTGCTCTCCAACCGTACCTTGACCTGTGTCTTGTCATGTAGTAACATGAATATCTTCAGTAAACCGGTTGGAATCCCCCAGCTGAGCAGCTTCCCCCATAACCTTGCACGATTGACCCTATCGAATGCGGCACTGTAATCTACAAATGCCGCATAGATAGGACTTTGGCGGATCTGCCATGACTGGTGGAAAATGGCTGTAAGGGCTAGCACATTGACTGAGGTAGAACAGCTTTTTCTAAACCCAGTTTGGTTCCAATGAATAATAAATATTAGCTCTCTCTGCCCAGCTGGTTAGTTCCTCAAGTAGAAACCTTGCAAATATCTTGTCAGGCACATCTAGCATCGCCAACAGGTGATAATTATGGGTGTCCATATGGGAGCCCTACTTTAAAACTGGGACCAAAATACTATCATGCCACGACGGGGGAGAATTTGGGTGGCAGCTATGCAGCCGAAAAGATGATGTAGAACATCAGCCCGCAGACCAACATCAGATTTTATCAGTAGATTACAGAGGCCGTCAGGGCCAGAACCCCAGGATAAATTGCTAGTGTTAATCAGTCGCGCCACTTCTTCTTTACATTCCCTGAATTCCCAAACTCCGACCAGTGGGAGGATAGGAAACTTAACCGAATTGGTATTTCCCAACGTGTCATTGATGAACTTGATCCAGGCAGACTCAGAAATAAAAATATTAAAGAAACCTACTGTGTCCAGCAACGTTAATACGGATCTGTTAGCTCTGGTATCTACCAGACAGGTTAAAGCTTTACCCTCCACCTGACACTGTACATATGTGCCCTCCTGATCTATGGGATTAAAGGGGCTTCTGTTGATTCACTATCCTGTTCTTCCTGCACGTTTTCCTGCTTTTCTGTCTCCTGTATTATCCAGGGGCATAGATGGGTGTGACAAATCCACTTTTGTTCTGCAGGAGTTCAAGGATGAGTAGAGGCTAAAACGCCCACTCGTCCCTCTCACTTCTGCAGACCAACAGCCAACACAATCATTAAAAAAAAAAAAAAAAACATGTTATTGTGGTTTTATAACAAATAGCAGTATAACATTAAACTCATCTCCCCTGCCCCCTTCCCAGCCCGATCCCCATGTGCAGTAAGCGTCTCTTCCTTTCTACAGCTTTACCGTAGGCCAGGTTCCACTCAATCCAGTTCCTGTGTCCCAAGGACTGTCTTTGCTCGGTCATATAGTCCCATCCTGCGTTGGCATAATCGATTGTCCCCTTCCTCCTCTCTCCCCCCTCTCCTAATCCCCCCAATCTTCTTCCCAGCTCTACTCCCGTTTTCCCCTACCTTCTGCAGGGAGGTAGATCATCCGAGGAGGTTTGTAGATCGTTCCATAGGATAGTCCATGCTAGCCCTTTACTTTCTTCCCCCTCATTCCTCCCCAATGCCTGCACTAGCCCCTGTTCTGCTGCCACCAACCTCTGCACATCTGCCACCCACTGCGCCTAGGTCGTGCCCCTGGGGCATTTCCATGCGATTGCTAGCCTTATCGCAAGGATCAGCAGAAGGGCAGCCATTCTCTTTCTTTGGCTTCTCTGATTCCCTCCAGGCACCACCCCCGGCAAACATATTCTAGGAGAGCAGTCCATCTGACATTCCAAAAATGCATTAACCTTCAACATTACCCCTTGCCAGTAATCTACAATTACCAGGCATACCCATATCATGTGCCGAAAACCGGCCCTGTGTTGACCACATCGCGGGCATTGGTATGAGTGGCCCGGGTGCATCATATATAGTTTTTGAAAATGAACTGGACCAGCTTGAACCTCGCGTTCCTGGATACTTCACCACAGTCTTACATATTTTACGCCACTCCGATTCCTCAAAAGTGATTCCCAGGTCCTGCTCCCACTTTTCCTTAATGTTAAGCTGCGGGAGGACTCCTAATACTCTACAAGGCTGGGCAAAATTTGGAGACTGTCCCCCTCTTATTGCCTGCATTAAGGACTGCCTGTGGATCAGGGGTGGTTGGGGGTTCCTTAGGCATTCCTGCCAATTTAGCCGCCAATGCGCTCGTCAATCTCACGTAAATCATGAATTGACCCATGGGTATTTGGTGTCCTTTTGCCAATGTGCGGAAGGGTAGTAGAGTTCCTCCTTCAAATAAGTCACCCAGTGTCTGACACCCCGCTCTAGCACATTTTGCATCTCTGATGTCCCTTATAATCTCAGCTACTTTAGCGTCAGCCCTTAAAGGCGTCTCTGGGCTGTATCCTGTCCCAGTCTTAAGTTTGGTCTGCGTCCTTTTCCAGGCCAGTCAAAATGTTTCGCTCAGGCAACACCTCTCCTCCTCTCCTGTTGTCCTCCATAGCACTCTCTAAACTGTGTGTAGTATTTCTTGGGTTTTCCCATTAGCCATCAATTTATGCCCTCTCCCTCGTCGTCCCATTTAGTAGCGTGCTGCAGTTGAGCTGCCAGAAAGTACAATTCATAATCTGGAAGCATTAGCCCTCAGCCGTGACACTCTGTGCCATTTTCCGCTCCATATCAAGTCTGCTATTCTTCTATCTAGCAATCGGAAGAAGGGTGCTCTGGCCATATATGGAATATTTGGCCAGAAATACAGCCACCTGGGGTGTATGACCATTTTGTAAATTGTGATTTTACCCATTAGGGAAAGAGGCAGCCGATTCCAGAATATTATCCCATCTTCTATTCGCTTAAGCGCCCTCCCCACATTATATTTGAACGTCTCCTCTATCCTGTGGTGTATTTGTATCCCTAGGTACAGAAAGGACACTTCCTCCCAGCATAGTCCCACCTCTCTCATCTTCAGCGAGCCCAGTGGGAATATCAGAGATTTGCATTAGTTGATTTGAAAACCTGTGAGGTCCTCCAGATGGCTTAGCACTTCCAGCATGTATGGGACATGTACCCTAGGATTTTGCACGTACACTAGAACATCATCTGCATAGTGGGAAACAACAAAGCGACGGCCCCCCACCTCGATGCCGGCTTCCCGAAACTCTGATCTAAAAATACATGCCAGAGGTTCCATCGCCAATACAAATAGGACCAGAGACAACGGGCACCCCTGCCGGTTTTCCCTTCCTAATTGGCAGCTCTGTGAGATCATTCGCCCCAGCGGTTCCTGGTACATCAGCCTCATCCAGCGCATAATATTTGGGCTCAAACCGTTCCTCTGAAGCACCCGGAACAGCCATTCCCATTTCACCGAGTCAAAGGCTTTGGTAGTATCCAGGGACACTACCGCCATCTCTGCACCCTCCTCCTGCACCTTTTCTATGATGTACTGGAGTCTCCTAAGGTTCATTGTGGTATTTCTCCCCCCCACAAAACAACACTGGTCCTGATGAATCAGACGGGGAACCCCCTGTGTGAGCCGAGACACAAGCGCATTACCCAATATTTTAGTATTGAGCTTCAAAGGCAAGACAGGACAGTATAACCCACTGCATTGCGGCTCCCCTCCCGGCTTCAACAGCACCACAATGATCGCTTCTCTCAGTGATGTGGGTAGACGCTCTTTCTGGAAGGCATCCTCGTACAGCCGGCAGAGCCGAGGAGCCAGCAATTTTGCATACTCTTCATAAAATTCAGCCGGTAGCCTCTTACCCTCTGGTGTTTTCCCTGTCCCCATAGACGCTATCGCCCCCTTAACTTCCTCCTCAGATATGGGTTCCTCTAACTTTGCTACCTCCTCTGTCTGCAGCCAAGGAAGGGAGACCTGTCCCAGCACATCCTCCAAATGTTCAACATCCACCGGGCACCTGTCTGCATACAGCCTCTCATAGTACCACTGCAATACTGTATATATGCCCTCCGGTGTCCTGACCAAGTTCCTAGTCTCATCCGCAAACTGCGTAATCAGGCACTGTGACCGTTCCTTCCTGAGAACCCACACCAGGAGCCACCCTGCTTTGTCCCCTTCTCCGTGGATTCTGGCTTTGTAGTGTGCATAGTCATGTTTCCCTAACCGGCCCTGCACTTGCTGTTGGTTGGCCCTCACCCACAGGAGCTGTGCCCCACATGACAACCCTTGTGCTATTTCCCCTTCCAACTTTCTGATCCTCTCCTCTTCCGCCTTCAGTGTGTGAAGCTGGGTCTTGCGGACCCCATGATAAGTGGCTGTACACTTACCCCTAATTGTCACCTTAAACCCCTCCCAAACAACTCCATAGTCAGTAACCGACTCCTTGTTAAATTGAAAATAATCTACAATAGCCTTCCAGATTTCTGAGCCAACACAATAAAAGGCATAAAGGTAAAACAGGTACAGTTAAGAGATACACCTCCTTTGCCTTTTGTGGTAAAGTGGGCAGAGGGAAGGCTATACTCTCAAGAGTGAGATGTGAATGTGGTTCAGTAGCAGCCCAAACAGCGAAGTATAACAAATCAAAATAAAGGAATGTCCAATCAAGTTTCTATGAATACAAAATATGTATACTTTCATTAAACACACCATGTGCAATAATGACTAACTAGAAAAACATTATACAACTCACCATAAGACAATACAGATCCCCTTCCTGCATTCAACTTCTTCCTCTTCCACCTTCCCCACCAGGGTTACAAAACACACCCCTAAATGAGGCAACAGGACTAGTTGCATGAGTGGTCAAGTAAATCGCCTCAACAATGCTTTATTTGGCAGGAGTTAACTTGCTGGTGCTTCGTATCCCACCACTGCCTCAGAGATTCTGAGCTGGGCTTGGCGTCCTGTCTCTTAGACCGCACCAGGAACAATAGTTTCTTCTTTTGGTATTTTCTAAAATGTCCTTAACTTTACAATCTTTTCTGATCCCATTTTGTCCAAATCTCAGAATGGCCTTCCCCACCCCCAGTGCTTCTACACACTTGATTCTATCTTTCTTCTTTGGGTTTTGTTCCCATTTGTTCTTAGCAACTTGTTTGTTCAATCTTATGATTCATCTGCCAATCCACCTGCAATCTTGGGGGTGGAAAGTTCTTCCATCCACCTAGGACCCTCCCTGTAGTTCCTGGGCTTCCCAAAGGTCTTGTACCACTGGGCGCCTTATTTCAAAACTGTTGTCTGAGCAGTACCCTTGTTGTTCTTGTCAGTACTTTTCTTAAGGGATGCACCCTCTAACTCCACCAAAACTTGCTGATGCTTGCCGCTGCCAGTGAGGTCCCCCACACTATCTAGACCTGTTTGTATGAACAGAGCTCTAGTTTTACTTTCTTAGCCTTGAAATCCTATTCATTAACGAGATGGCTAATTAAGCCATGAACTCTTGCGCTCTTCTTGGAAGACTGCTCAATTTAACCAAATGTTGTACAACCTCACACAAGCGATCTTAACCTGCAGCCTTCAGAATGAATGGCCAACTGCTTGCAACAGTGGCAAGTTGAGTCCAGGTGAGATCTTTTGCCCTATCCCTTGAGAGGAGGACTCAGTGGCCCTTCGTAATGTGGCTGTGCGATGATAGTCAGCACAGGCATTCTTATGTTGAATTTGGGGCAATTGATCTCACCACCCAGCTACTTGCATTTGGTGCACCTAATGTGGCTTTTCCTCTTTCCCCTACTTGCCTTTATTTCCCCTTTCTTAATTTTACCGCATTATTTATTCAACATCCCTCTTCTACTCTCCCCACCCCGAGCCATGCATTCTGCCTACCTTCGGAAGCCGAGAACATGCCTTAGTTTGTTCAGGGAGTTCCAACTTATTTAACTCACTTTTTTCTTACTGAGTATTACTTAAACTGTAAGTATAATTAAAGTACTTGAGAAAAAATAAATACATTTGCAATTCTGGCTAAGGTTTTAGAACCCATACATTTCCACATATGGTGCAGTTATTTCCTTTTACATTTCCTTAAGTGAACTCATCACTCTGTTCCTGCTAGCATTAGAGAGGGGGTTTAGTCTATTAACGCCCCATTAACTTGTAAATCAATCAGCCACCTATACTGTTAACCATGAATGGAGCACTTGTCTTCCCTTAGGCATCAGGGAGGAAGGGATCCAGTCTAGCCAAGCTAAACTAGGTCCAGAGCCACATACTACGTCTCTCTTGTTATCCCCCCTCCCTTCCCTCATAAAATTATTATTATTTGTTTTCCTCCTTTTAAAAAATTGTATTTATTATTATTTTTTTTCTTCTTTCCCCCACCTTCCTTCTTTCTCTCTACCTCCTATCCGAGGGGTCTGCAACCTTTGGCTCTCCAGATGTTTTGGACTACAACTTCCATCATTCCTAACCAGGATAGTCAATAGCCAGATATTATGGGAATTGTGGCCCAGCACATCTGGAGAGCCAAAGCTTGCAGACCCCTGTCCTATCGCCTCCTTTCTTTACTCCTTTTTTGTCTGCTCTTCCTCTCCCCCCTTGGGCCTACTTTCTCTGATGGGCATCATTTGGGGGTAGCAATGAGTTCTAGTTGCTTTCCTAGCATTCCCCCTGATACTGCTCTATTGCGCTTAAGGCTGAAATCCAACCTCTAAGTGTGAGACCGTGCTTCAAACCAGTGCTGCTTGGCATTGTTTTGCTTCCAAGACAAACAAGTTTCCCAGGAAATATCCTCCCGAGCCTTGTCACTACCTCTGCGGTGCCTGGCCTACTGCCCTCCCGTTTCCTGTCACAGATGAACAAGTTACTTACCAACTGGAAACGTTCTTTTGACTGGATGTTCCTCCAACGCATTCCACATCATTGACATATAATGTCCACAGCTGTGCACTTCGGAAACTTTTTCGGCAGAGGGCGTCCTGCGTCAATGACATCAGGTCCATGTCCCTCGAGGGCCTCTGTCGAGGACTATGTCACAGGAGGTTATAAATAGGACGCACGGCACCCATAACCTCAGTTTAAGTTTTTTCCCCCAGAACGTGCGACACCCGTCTGATGCCTGATGGACTGCATTTAGCCTTGCGGAAACGGAAGCTGCAATCACACAGGAAATTCTCCTGAGGGGCAGGCTGGGAGGGCGATGTGGAATGCGTTGGAGGAACATCCAGTCGAAAAAGAACGTTACCAGTTGGTAAGTAACTTGTTCTTCGAATGGATTGTGTCCTCCAACGCATTCTACATCTTTGACAGACTCCCAAAGCAGTACCAGTAAATGGAGGAGAGAAAAGAATTTAGAATACCCAATTAGATTGCGGAATAAAGAACCGCCTTACCAAAGGCCATATCCTGACACTGGATTGTATCCAGGGAATCATGTTTTACAAATGTATGAATTGAAGCCCAAGTAGCGGCATCACAGATATTCCTAATAGGAACACCCCGCTGGAGGGCGGTGGAAGTAGCCACGCCCCTAGTGGGATGAGCTCTCAACCCTTCAAGAGGGTATTTACCTGCCAACCGGTAACACTCCGTAATGGTAAGGATAATCCACCTGGACAAGGTCTGTTTGGTAACAGCCTGGCCCAATCAGTGTCCAGCATATCCTACAAAGAGTTGATCGTCCACTCTGACCCTGGACATCCTAGAAATGTAAAAGCTAAGAGCTCTCCTAGGATCTAACTGATGGAGACGCTCCTCTTCCTTACCAGGATGGGGAGGAGGGTAGAAAGATGGAAGAACTACCTTCTGACTCAAATGATATTTAGAGGCTACCTTAGATAGAAAAGAAGATGTACTCGCAGTACAACCCTGTCCTTGTGAAACACAGTAAAGGGTGGCTTAGCTGAAAGTGCATGCAATTCACTCACTCTGTGAGCAGAAGTAACCGCAACCAAGAACACAGTCTTGAAGGACAGTAATCTCAAAGGACAAGAGTGCAAGGGTTCAAACAGAGCACCCTTGAGAAATCTCAAAACCAAATTCAAATCCCAAACCGGCACCTGGAAAGGGGACGGCAGTAATACATTAGTCAGTCCTTTAAGAAACTGAGAAATCAAAGGAATCTTAAAGAGCATTCTTCAGACGAGACCTTAAAGATAGACAGCGCTGCCAGGTAACCTTAAATGTACCTACTTGAAGGCCCCAGTGTCCCAAAGGAAGCAAGAAAGACAAAACCACAGGAATGGAGCACTGATAAGGATCAAAATTGTGATCATTGCACCAGTTGCAGAATTTACACCAACGGCAACAGTACAGGGATTTTGTTGCAGGCCGCCTGGCCGAAAGCAACACCTCCAACACGTCATCCGGGAGGTCCCAATCCTTATACCTCAACCTTTCAGATACCAAGCATGAAGGTTGAGAGTCTTGACCTCTGAATAGAGAACCTGACCCCCCTCGCGCAAGAGCAAATACTCTCGGTGGGGAAGACGGCATGGAGGGCAGATGGACATTTCCAGAAGGTCCGGGTACAACGCTCTCCTGGCCAAATCCGGAACAATGGGGATCATGTGGGAACCGAACCTCCGTAACCTCACAACACTTGAGAAATGACGGGGACTGGAGGAAACGCGTACAGCAGTGGGAATGACCAATCCACCATGAACGTGTATCCTAAGGCTCCTCTTGGAGGAAATTCCCTTGAGCAAAATCTCTCGCACTTCCGGTTGACACTGGTGGCAAAGAGATCCACTTGCAGGGTTCCCCAAAGGGCAAAGATCTCCTGAAGGACTTCCTGAGCCAACTCCCACTCGTGAGAGACTGTGCTCTGTCTGCTCAGAGCATCCACCGCCACATTTCCATCGCCGGCCAGATTAACATTTTTGTTGAGCTAATGCATGGCCACTGTGTTGTCCGTCATGACCAGGACACTCTTCCCCCGTACCGAGGGCAGAAAAGCCTTCAGGGCTAGCCTGATGGCTCTCATCTCTAACAGATTGATGTGGAGTCTGGACTCCGACGTAGACCAACAACTGCTGGCGGTCAAGCTGTTGGCACGAGCGCCCCATCCTGTGAGGGAAGCGTCTGTCACTACAGTCACCTCCGGCCACGGTTACCAAAACGGTTCCCCCTTCATCAGGTTCCCTTTGTTCACCCACCACAGTAGATCCTGGGAGACCGAGCGTGGGATCTGAACAGGATCCGTCATCTTGCCGGAGAACTGCAACCACTGCATCTTCAGGACCCATTGCAGGCATATCATCCGCAGTCTTGCCTCTGGCACTAGAAAAATGCAGGAAGCCATGAGGCCGAGCAACCTTAAGAACTCGAAAGCCGGGAGACTCTGAGCATGTTGAAACTTGTCCACCATCTGCACAATTTGATGAGCCCTTACCTCGGGAGGCGAACACTTCCACAAGGATGTGTCCAACACAGCCCCGATGTACTGGAGCTGTTTGGAAGGTGTCAGGTGCGACTTCTTTAAATTAGGGAGAAGCCCAGCCTGTGGAGGGTGCGGCAGGTGACACCGAGATGATCCAAAGCTAGCTTGGGAGAGCGCACCCGGATCAGCCAGTCGTCCAGATTGGGGTAGACGTGAATCCCCCCCCCCCCACCTGAGGTACGCTGCCACCACCACCATGAGCTTGGTGAAGACCCTCGGGCGGAGGTCAATCCGAACGGCAGGACCCGAAACTGAAAGTGTGAGTCGCCAGCCGCAAACCTCAGGTACTGCCTGTGCACGGGATGGATCAGCACATGGAAGTATGCATCCTGGAGGTCAATAGACACCAACCAATCCTGAAGTTGAGGGGCCTGGAGGACTTGAGAAAGAGTGACCATCTTTTTCTCAAAAACTTTATTTTTGCATTTTGGTAAAACATGCATATAAACAAGCCCAAACAGTGGGCTTCAACCTAGCCGCCGTTGCCTCCCCCCCCCGCACCCGTTTGTAGCGAAGTTTCCCATCTTGCTTTTGTTTTGGGGTTTGATGGCCGTGTGTCCGTGAGCAGGGTTTTGTAGATAGATGAGACCAGTTTGCCCTCCCCTTGTGCCTGAATTACTCCGTGCAGTAGCTGCCAAGTGGGTGGTTGTTGTGGGAACGAAGGAATGAGGTCTTGTAGGGTATAACGAACTCTAAAGTATATAAAAATATCTAGAGAGGTGGTGCTACCTTTCTCCTTCGCTTGCTAGGGTGTTATGAAGGTTTCTTGTATGAAAAGGTCGCCTAGTGTGCTTATTTTGCATTTGTCTGCCCCGTTTAGGAACACTTTCTCAGCAGTAAGTGGGACCCCGGGGATGAATTTGATGGGGAGTAGAGGCGAGTATCTGAACTGTATCTTATACGTATGGGCCATTTTCCGCCATATTGTGTATGTAGATTGCACTATGTTCAATGTTGTGTGTGGCACGGCCTGTTTACAGATGATCACGGCCCTCAGCAGGTTGGGTGAGGCCAATGCCCGTTCAACCTGTAGATGTGGTTTTACGAACTGGGGCTCATAACAGTGACTGAGAAACTGGGTTTGGGCTGTCCAGTAGTACCGTTCCAAATCGGATAGTGCTAGGCCTCCCTTGGTGACAGGGAGGACGAGGGACGTGTATGCCACCCTTGCGGGTTTGCCTGCCCAAATGAGGTCTAGAACCAGACTTCTCAGATTCCCCAAGAAGCGCTGTGCCAACAAGATAGGGATGTTGGAAAATAGATACAGGAGTTTGGGGAGAATTACCATTTTTACCAATGAGGCTCTTCCCCAGAGAGTGAGCGGGAGAGTTTTCCACCTGTTCACCTTTTCCCTTAGTGTTCTCAGTGTGCGTTTTCGTAGTTGTCTTTGAATATGTCGTGGTGGTTCAGGGACATCAGGATTCCTAGGTATCGGACGTGAGCTTTTTCCCAATGAAAGTTGAAATCATCTTTAAATGTTCTGGTCTTGGTATTTAAGGGAAATACGATTGATTTGGATTGATTAATTTTCAACCCTGATACCAGCCCAAACTTTATTATTTCACGCATGATCGGGTTGAGGTTTTCGCTGGGGTTTTGCATGTACAGGACTATGTCGT
This sequence comes from Ambystoma mexicanum, assembly GCF_040938575.1. Lineage (NCBI taxonomy): Eukaryota > Metazoa > Chordata > Amphibia > Caudata > Ambystomatidae > Ambystoma > Ambystoma mexicanum. Next base: position 1,470,697,807 of record NC_090923.1, on the reverse strand, counting down.
CGGCATAGAGGGATATTATCAAACAGTGAGGTCCTATTTTGAGCCCTCTCTGAATATGGCGTTCTCTGAGGCCCGCCGGTAGGGGCTCCATCACGAGAGAAAATATCATGGCGGATAATGGGCATCCCTGCCTGATGCCGCGTTGGAGATTTATATATGCCGAGCGAGTCGACCCGAGGGTGATTGCTGATTGGGGCTGATTATAGAGAAGCGAGACCAGCTTAATATACTGTTTACCAAGTCCGAGCTGCTGCAGCACGGCAAACAAGAAGGGCCACTCGACGGAATCGAACACCTTTTCGGCATCCAGCAGCACTGCCACTTCCTGCTGATCAGGGTCGAGTGCTGCCAGAACTCCGAACATTCTACGTATCCCAAATGTTGTGTTTCGGCCAGGCACGAATCCCACCTGATTTGCAAGTACCAAGGCGGGCATTAGCGGGAGTAGTCTGTTTGCGAGAATCTTTGCCAGGATTTTATTATCGAGATTGATTAGTGATATTGGGTGATAGGATTTACATTCTTCGGGAGGTTTGTCTGTTTTGTGTAGGAGAATTACGTTGGCTTCCCTTAGTGTTTGTGGGAGAATGCCGGATTCAATCGCTTCTTCGAAGACATTTATGAGTGGGGCAAAGTATTTATATAACTCGCCGGTTAACCCGTTGGGTCCTGGGGCTTTGGATGGCGGTAGACTTTTTATTGCATCTTGGATCTCATCAAGTGTAATGGGTTCGTTCAGTGGCTCGCAGAGTTCCCCCTCCACCCAGTACAGTTCTGTGTCGTTGAAATAGTTCTGAATCGCCTCGATGTCTGTTGGGTGCCTGGTTCTTGGTAGAATTCTCTGAACACCTCCAGTATGTATTCTTCTTTGAGCAGTTTATTTCCCTGCGGTGATCGGATACTATCCACCCTTGTTGGTCTCCTATCTGCAGCTATGAGACGTGGAAGGAGGGCTCCAGGTTTCTGGCCTTCGCCATATTGTCTAATTCTGTGATTGTGGCACCAAAAATTTTAACTTACGTTCCGCTAGGTTTCTGAAATTGAGGAGTTCTTCTTTCAACATTGCCTGGATGTGGTCTGAGTTATTAATGGCTTGCTGCTTTTCCAGGTCTTTGAGGTGAGTTTCGCTGGTGCCTAGATCTCGTCTGATAAGTTTCAGAATTCCGTTTTCTTTAGCCAGACAGACGCCCCTTACATAGCATTTGAGTGATTCCCACAGCACCCCTGCGGAGTTGACGGTGCCCTGGTTAGTTTCAGGTGCTGATTTCCTCACGTAGTTCTGTGGCAAATACTTGATCCGCAAGAGATCTGGGTTTAAAGCGCCACTGGGGGGGCCGTGGTCTGGTCGCATTCGAGTATTACCGTGGCGTGATCCGAGAATGTTTTGGGGAGTATTTGGCAGCTGCCTCATTGCCAGTTGCTGTGTGAGGAGACTAGCAAATAATCTATGCGAGAGTTTGTATTATGGACGCTTGAGTGATATGTGTAGTCTCCGATTTCCCAGTTCTGGTTCTTCCATATATCAGATAGGTCAAATGCTTTGCAGATCTCCTGCACTTGTAGGCTGGCCTTGGATGGGTTCGCTGTTGTTGGCTGTGACTTGTCTTTCTGTGGGTCGAGATGTGTATTCAGGTCGCCTCCCCAGAATATGGTTGCGCTGCGCACTGGGGTTGGGACAGCGCCCAGTCGAAGTTGTTTGCGCCGTCTGTGTTAGGGGCGTAGGAATTGACGAAAACCACCTCCTCTCCCTCCACAATCCCTTGAACCAGGAGTGCTCTTCCATCGTTGTCCCTTTCTGTTTTGATCAAACGAAAACCTAGCGAAGAGTGAATGAGGATTGCGACTCCCCAGGCGCAGGATGAGACGAGAGCGAGTCTATCTTGCAGTCCAAGCCGCCTATCCCTGCTTTTAGTTCCATTAAGATTTCCCTAATGTCTGGTTGTTGCAGGTGTTCTTCCTCCGATGGATTAGTTGGGGATTCTGGGCGGTTATCCGGTCTGGGCGTTTTGGGTGCTGGGCCCACGTCAAAGTTGAGTTTTTTCTGGGACTTGTCTGACTTCCCCATCTTGGCCTTGGCGTATATGTGGGTGCCGTTCGGCTGTTTGTCCTGTGCTGTCGGGGGCAGGGTCGGAGCACCCAGTTTTTGCGTTTTATGCCTTGTTCGTGAGGCAGGATGGATTAGCTGTGCCCGGTTGCTGCGTGTGCCCTGTGGGGCGCTGGCAAAGCGTGCACGTGTGATGGGCCGCAGCGCGGTCATGCCGGAATAATCTCACATGGAGGCCTGGTGGGGTTTAGTAGCTATCCGTCTTCGGACCAAGTTCTTTTCCCCAAGTTCTTTTCCCTTTTCCCTTAAGAGGTGTCGCTGGTTTCTGGTGTTAGGCAGATTCTTGCCGCTGTGTGCCGCACTGGGAAGGGCCGGGACCGGGCTCCGTGGAGTGTCGTTATGGTCCGTCTCTTAGCTGAAACGGCGGGAGTGCCTCGGGGAACGGAGAACTCCGCGGGGCATCCCCTTTCTTGCCAGCCCTGCTTAGCGTTGTTGGCTTATTGTCCTGTTTGTTTTGCCTCCCTCTGTGTGCTTTTGCACGCCTCCCGCCTCTCACCTGCTGGTGTCCGCTCCGACACTGTCTTTCTGCTGAGTGTGGGCTTTGTAGCTGCTCTGCAGGGTCGGGGAAGCGCCACCACTGTCCCGGGCGTCTCCTCCGCGCGTTCGGGAAGGCAGGCTGGATGTGGCTTGGCTCGGGCAGAGGCTGGGGAGCCGCTCGGCACCGCAGGGCGTGGAGGGTTGCACGCAGCGGTCCAACTCCCGTAGTGCTGCCCACCGGTGCCACCTCCCCACTGCTGCTGGATCTGGCAGGTCTCACGGGTGAGTCCGCGGCTCCTCCTACCATTCCTCGGAGGTTTGCTGCCAAGCGGCCCGGTGCTCCAGGGCCCATGCGGTTCTCGATTGTGTGGCCTGTACCACGCTGCAGATATCTCACGGAAGGCAAGGCCGATTTGCTCCGGATTTTCGGCAGGGATGAAGTGCCGCGCTGGAATAGTGTAATTCTTGTGTATTTGGTGATTTCGCCTCAGGATTGCCGCGATTAAAAAGGATTCATGTGGGAGGTAGCCGAGAGCTTACAGGGGAGCCGCCATCTTGGTTGGCCCTTTAGCACCCTCTAGAGTGACCATCTTGAACTTGTCCTTTCTGAGAAGTTTGTTCAACCAACGCAAGTCCATGATGGGTCTCAATCCCCCGTCTTTCTTTGGGATCAGAAAATAAGGGGAATACCATCCCTTGTTCCTCTCCGCTACAGGCACCAGTTCTATGGTGCCTTTCTTCAGCAGGGACAAGATTTCCTGTGCAAGGAGTGGAACCACACTCTTCAAAGAGTGTTTCCCCGGAGGATTGTCGTGAGGACGCTGAAGGAAGGGAAGGCAGCAGCCATGTGCTATGGTATCCAGAACCCACGCATCTGAAGTAATGGCACGCCATTCTTCGAGATGCTGAGACAGTCTGCCCCCAACTGGTGAACCATGGGACATGGCCTCATGACTGTTTGAAAGTGGCTGCGGCAGTGCCTGAAGGCAAAGAGGCAGCTGCCTGGGCGGCTTTTGGCACCACGATTTCCCCGACCATCACGGGTACTTTTTCGCTGGCCTCTTTGACTGGCGGCCCCGCTCGTTCTACCAAAAGAGGAGTAGAAATGAAAGGAACCTTCCCTCCACTGCTGTCCCCTACGACGAAAAGGCAGAGGTTGATGCACCACAGCACTTAAAGACTTTGATGCAGCCTTTGAGGTCTGCAGCCTCTCAAGGCTCTCGTCAGGCTTGCTGCCAAATAAATGTGCGTCATCAAAGGGCATGTTCAGAAGACGGGCTTGCACGTCTGGAGAAAACCCTGACTTCCGCAACCACGCAAATATGCGTATAACAGTGCTCGCAGCCATGGACCGGCTCACACTGTCAGCCGTATCCAAACCCGACTGAAGGGCCTCACACATGGCATCCTTGCCATGCTGCAAGATAGCAAGGAAACCATCCATTTCTTCCCCCTCGGGAATACGCTCAGCCGCAAAAGCTACACAATTCCACAGAGTATGTGTAAACTTTGCCATGGCACACGTGGAGTTGGCCGATTTCAAGGCCATGCTGCCAGCCGAAAATACCTTCCGGGCCCAACCGTCGAAGCGCTTGTCACCCCTATCTGGAGGGATGGTAGGGTACGCCGCCTGCCTCGAGATTGCCGTAGCTGACTGAACCACCAAACTCTCAGGAGTGGGGTGAGTAGACAAATAGCTGGGGTCGCTAACGGAAGGGCAGTATTTCTTAGTTAGATTTTTATTCACAGCCGGAAGAGATTCCAGGGACTGCCAAGCAGCTGCCACCCTTTTTTGCAAGGTAGAATGAAATGGCAAAACACGGTCAGAGGACAGACCTTGATCCAAGATGTTCGTCAGATCGTCTTGCACAAAGTCTTCTGGAGGACTAGACCAGCACAGACACTCCGAGACTCGTGCTATAAGAAGACTCCGCATGAGCCCCAGGCTCAGGTCTACCAAACTCAACTTCCGAGGAAGTGTCCAGTCCACTTGCATCATGGAGGGTCTGCGTCAACTCCTCCAGCTGACTGTCCCCAGAAAAAATTGGTGCATCATCAAGGTCACCAGGTTCCTCAACCTCAGACCTTTCCTCCTCTTCAGAAATATCCAGAGGGAGTTGAAACCCAGGTCTGGGGACAGAAGAGGGCCTGGAGGCCAAAATCGGCCTCACCGACTTTCGATGTAGCCTTCTTTGGAGGATCCACGATGTCTGGGTACTCCAATGGCAAATTTTGAGAAACAATTCCGAAGGTGCCGATAGCGTCGAAGGCTTCGACGATGAGAGCGTCGACAACCTTGAGGTCGAGATCGCCGAAGGCTTCGGCGTCGACATCGACACAGGTGCCGACGCTGCTGTGGGCTGGTACGACGGCAAGGCGTCGATGTCCGAATCGGACGGACATGGCGCTGAACGAGTCAACTCCGGCCCGAGCCCTCAAGGTTGCTGCAATCTCGCTGGGGACAAGGACCGAGACCTAGAGACACGTCTCTTGCAACCTTTCGAAACCTTGTCCGTACAGGACCTCGACAGCTCCCGATGTGTGTCGCGTCTTGAACCCGAGCCCGAAGGTGTGTGATCCACAGACCGAGACCGATCCAGCCCGGCTTCGTCAGAAGGGGCGTTCGGACCCGTGGTCTGCGATTGAAAAATCGCCATCATAGCTTTCTTGAATGCAGCCCATTCCTGCAGAGTTGAGGACTTTGTAGGGCACGTAACCTTCCTCGAGCACCATCCTCTGAGGAGGATGGGGAAGGCGACCATTGACGGTGGGTGCCGGGAGTGCCGGGACGAGGAAGAAGAGTGGCGGGAACCACTCCGAGACCGAGATCCCCGGAATTCCTTCCGACGTGGAGAGTAGCCCCCCGAGTCATCGGTGGTAACCCCCTTGGACTTGGACCTAGAAGTCTGGGACTTAACAGGCTTCGAGCCCCTACGTGCCTGGAGCTTCCCCTTCCGCTCCTGCAAGGCCTTTGCAGTCAGCAACCGGCATTTCGAGTAGTCGTCGGTGTCGTGCGACTTGCCGAGGCACCACAAACAAATGCGGATGGGTCGGTGAGTGACATATTAGACTTGTAGTACCGGCAGGTCTTGAAACGGACCGCAGAGTCGGAGGGGTCGAAGAGAAAGACATCTTCAATGAAGAAAACACACGAGGAGCGCCAAGTCTCACAAGTTAACACGAAGTTAACAAGTTCGCAGAAAAAACAGAACTGAGGCGACGGGCGCTGTGCGTCCTATTTATAACATCCTGTGACATCGTCCTCAACGGAGGCCCACGAGGGACATGGACCCGACGCCATCGAAGCAGGACGCCCTCTGCCGAAAAAGTTTCCGAAGTGCACAGCTGTGGACATTACATGTCAAAGATGTGGAATGCGTTGGAGGACACAATCCATTCTAAGTATTATTGCTTAGTGAAAACACTGTTGGCAAGAACTAAATCTGGCTTCAGGATAGAGCAGTGCTTCAACCTATGGAGTTGCCCCCTCCTTTCAATTGAAAATATAAGCAGTTATAGCTGCATGGGGATGGGGTGAGGTGGCTCAGCATAAATGTTTTAACACCACTGTGATATTATAAAAAAAAGGGGGCCAATGTAACAAGTAATTCCTGAATTAGTCTGTGCTTTGTGCATATTGACAAGGAAACTAAACATGCCCACTGTTGGGATGAACATCCAACTTCCCAAACACGAGAGAAAATACAAACTAAGAAAGCCCCTAAAACACGAGACTGAAACCACACAGAAAGCCAGTGGCCCAGACATTATGCACAGCATCCAGGCCTTAGATGAAGTCGATAAGAGAACAGACCCAGCTCTGAGAACCCTCCTAGATATGAGATAGACAGTAGCCAGAAGTGCACACACACGCGTATAGTTAGAGTTCAGTATATGTAGGATGATGGCACACACACACACACACACAAAAAAAGCAGGACAAAGATAAGAGGAGTGCTTCAAGTATACATATAAGCATTCTTTAGAAACACTAAAAGGTAGCAAATGTAAGATATTATATACATATATCTAACATCCTTTAGGTGTGTAACACATAGACTAGCCCTCAAAATAAAGGTAGTTTCATAGGCCATTTAGATGTACTAGACGTCAGAAATATATGGACAATTCCACACAGTAAAATGCATACAATTTCAGCTCATGTTAGAGACACACACAGAAAAGGCCAGCAGCCCCGGACAGGGTGTAAAATCGGGCTGCGATTGGTCAAAGCAGAGAGGCGAAGTTCATTCACAAGATATGGACGAGGATCAGTGACGTAATCAGGTGTTAAAACATTGTGGAAAGTACATGAGAAAGAGTGTAAGAGATTACCATGGGATGGGCAAGGAGCAGACAAACAGCAGGTTCCCAGGCCTGCAGCAAGTGCAAATTGTAACAAATAATGTGCTTGATCATTGCTTTAGAAACTAGCAAGACGAAGGTCACAGCTGCAGAGAATAAGAACGCTAACAAGAGGGTGCATAGACAAGTTGATCAAGGGAAAGACACAGACTGCTCCTCGTAGGAAACAATCCAACTAGGAGTGGAATTACAAATACAGAACAAAATGAGCAGACCAACCAAAGAAGAGGTCAGTATTTAGGACCAAGAGAAGCCAAGAGGTCCAAGTACATAATAGGCAATACATTTTTATTTATTTATTTATTTATTTATTTATTTTGTTTTTGATGCTTACGCATCGTTACAAATTTAAATCACATTCAAAATTACAATAAAACTTTTTACAGCAAATTTACCTCTATTTTAAGATAAATGAATAAAACATAGTTACTAGACAGCAAGACGTTAGAAACATAACGAATATGTACGCGTACATTTTTGGAAAATATTCATACTGCACAAACAGCTTCTCCGACTGGAGTTTTCACAGTTATACAGACTACATAGTTCATAGCAAAAGAGCTAATAAAATCATTCAATTAGACAGTCAAGCAGTTATTCATGAACAAGCCTTTCTGCAGTCTTAAAAATATATACATTAGCAAAAATTCAATGCAATATATCAGTTTTTATGAGTGTGAGGTCTCTCGCTGGAGAGAAATTGCTGCATCAATGATTTTTATCAACCGCACTGTTGCCAAAATTATTGCTTTTGAAGTGCCCCACATACAGCGCGTCCAAATTAAATCTCTTCCAAGTTGGGTATTACAGGGACTAAAAGCAGAAATGATTCTCTGTCTATCTGCTTCAAAAACTGGACAAATCATAAAGAGATGTTTTAAGGTTTCACTATACTCTCCAAGTTTACAAAATCTGCAAGTAGTATCAGCAGAGATATGTTCGTTGTAGGACCAAAATTGAGTTCTTGATTTAGTGTGAATAAGGTCAAATCGAAATCGCATGTAGATTTCCCGGGTCTCAGCACTAGGACACAGCATAAGATAGGGTAGACGTGGAACTTGTGCGTGTCTATAGGATGCATATTCCATATATGATACATATTGAGATATTTGTAAACAAGTTGCTGCCCAATCGTTATTGAAAAGCCGTTTATGGGCAATATTTAATTTGATCTCTAAATCTTCGGCAGGAAGATTAATCCCAGCTAGAATGTTAAATATTCGCTGTCGAAAGTGTGTAATCGATCTAGGCTGCGATTCTCTCAACATGATGTGGAAATCTTCATAAAGTGAGTTTTCTAGAGGGAAGTTCATTTTGAGATAGAGTTTCAAGAGACGCCACTGATGTCGAGATGCCAAAGAATTTAGGCCTAATTCATGGCGTACAAGTGCATTTGGCAAAGAAGTAGGGAGATGAAGAGTCACTTTCCACAGTTTTGCTTGTATTTTGTTTAAGAAGACCGACAAATCCACCAAGCATATATCCAGACCATATAGTAAAATGGCCTCTACCTTTTTGGAATAGAACTCAAACAGGGGCGCCAAAGTAAATTTACAATATTTACGATAGATTATGCGCATTTGATTTTGCAACGGCAAGATTTTTTCAACAATTGCTCTTTTCCAAAAGCTGGCGGAAGCATTATTTGCCAAGTTGTAACCAAGATAAGTCGCTTGATTAACAATTTGAAGGTATCTGGAATCGATTTGCCACTTAAATTTACGAATTTCTTTTTTGGAGCATAATATGAGAATATTTGATTTAGCAGCATTGATGGAGAGATTGTTTTCTTTACAAAAGGAGGAAAAGGTATCTAGTTTGCTCTGGAGCCCCGAATGTGTGCTATCGAATAGAAGCACATCATCAGCATAGGCAAGCCAAGATAATTGAAGCTTGCCAATATGGACCGAATTAGATTTAGAGAAATCCCAGATACCCTCTATATCCATCAAGTATAAGTTGAATAAGACTGCTGCAAGGTTGCAGCCCTGCTTGACACCAGTAGCTGTGGGAATAGGTGGGGTCAGAAGGCCATTGCTTGCAATCCGTACCCGGAATGAAGTATTATGGTGTAAAAGAGCAATAAGTGCCACTAAATCAGGGGGGAAGTCGAGCAGCAACATTTTAGCCCACAGTCTGCTGCGAATTACAGAGTCAAAAGCAGATGATAAGTCCAGGGAAGCAATGAAAATTGGTCCGTTAGCAGGTTCATGGGATTTAGCAATCAGATGTGCAAGAATGGTGGCATTTAATTGGGTCCCCATATGTTTTCTGAAGCCAGTCTGTACTTTATTAAGTATCTTACTTTCTAAGATAAATTTTTCAGTATCTTTTAGAAGTAATAAGGCGAAAATCTTTGCAGCCACATCTATGAGCGCAATTGGCCTGAAGTTAAGTGGATTGTTTATGGGACCTGATTTATGCAAGGGAATAATAATAGAGCAGGTCCAGGAAGGAGGAATGCTTTTTGATTTAAATATATTTTGAAATGCCTTCAAAAGTACATTGGCCCAGAATAAGGGATCATCTTTTATCACACATGGGGGCAGGCCATCTGGGCCTGCACACCTAGAAGATTTTAACTTTGAGATTGCTAGAAGAATATCATCTATATCCCATGGACAAGTCTCGGGTATATGTTTGGTTAGATCTAGTAAGTTTACTTTATGAAAGCGCATAGGCAATGAATATTTGTGCTCAAAGAAGTTAAACCAAGAGACACCGTCAATTGCTGATTCCATGTGAGGATGGTCCGAATTGGACGAGGCTCTAAGAATTTTCCAAATATCCCTGATGTTCTTTTTGCAGATTAGGCGAATCATGTTTTGATTGTCAATTAGATGAGAGTTAGCACGGGCCAATTTAATTTGCATTTTGAATTTTCTTTGAAGAGTATTTTTAGCTTTTATGTAACAAGTGGAGCTCATATTCAACAGATTCTTTCTAAGAAGACGGATGGCAGAGTTTTTTTCCTTTTTTATGTTAACAAGGCTAGAAGCTAAGCTTGACGCTAAGTTAGGAATAGTGGATTGCATAGGGGAAGATTCTGCTATGTCTCTAAGGTGATTCTGTATCATCTGAGTATTCCATGATAATAAAGCTTGTGAAGAATTATCATCAATATGCGGATCCGACCACCAATCACGATTGACTAGAAAAGTCAGTCGTCGACATGTGGAATGGTTCCAGCGTATTGAGAGAAAAGGCCTATCATTTTGGACTAAAGCCAAAGCAGGTAACTTAATAAATGCGTCAGTTTGGACTGAAAAAGTGCTCACTAGGATAGCATGATCGCCATACATTAAAGATTATATATTTATTCCTGACAACCCCAAAATTATAGGTAGTCCTAGGCAATAGGGCCATTCACCTTCACGCATACATAAATAAACTATTTAGACGTGCAGAACGTCCCAGAGCAATAGGCAACGAAGCACACCCCATGAATCATGTAGGTACATCATGAGACAGGAAGTAGAAGGGTAACATGTTTCCAATGAGAAGTTGCAATATTAACTGTCAGTTGAATAGTCACAAGGGTGAGAATGGTAAGTCGATGCCAACCTTAAAGGCCGCATGAGAAAGGATGTGAAGTATTCTTTTTTGCTGCCACACTGTGCACACCTCACAATTCCATTGGCTAATTATAATGAAGCAACCCACCCCAGGACATCCGAAGGGACATAGCCAATCAGTAATGAAGTTGTATTTGAAAAATGTTAGCCTGTCAACTTTCCAATCAAAACTGTGTGAGACTAGATGGCCCCAATATGAGATCATTGTCAAGAGGTAGTCATTAGAATGGTCACGAGGGATAGGATAGTCCAATATACTAGGTATTGTATAGAATCACCTTTAGCACAACCAATACTGTGCAATCAGCAAATGTGAATTTACAGGCATCTTGAAACATTGTTTAAGACTCCACTCCACTTCTCATTATATAAACTGCCATTTATTACTGTAATGTTGAATGATTTGTGAATGGTTCCGAGATGCGGTAGCATGTAATAAACTTTTGTTTTCCTTGCACTTTTATTAGCTCATTGGATTATTTTTCATAATATTGATTTTTGGGCCTTACCCTACATTTAGTGACCCAACCAACGTGATTCTAGAATTTTCCAGAGGGCAGGAGCCCCTCTGCCACAATCTCCTGGGTAAGCGCTGGCTCCCTTTTCAGAAACTGCACAGACCACGAGGAGGCCAGCCAGCACCAGGATTGTCCAGAGGCTAGCCTGATTGCTGAAGGCTGTAGCACCACCCCCAGGTGTGCAGGCCTTCTTGAGGACGACAGATGGCATTGCAGGACCTCAGAAGAAAATAGAGAGCAGAGTGCACCTGACCAAGAACAACAGACGAGAGAGTGAGTATTGGAATGAGAGTGTAGTGCATGAACAGTGAACCATGTAGTATAAACTTGTATTTTTACGTTTTTTATTTTAGGTGAAATGGAAGAGGGCTCCCGCAGGGAGGAGCAGTGATGTCACAGTAGTAGTAGTAGTGGATATTGAAGTATAACATCCCTCGAGGAGGAGGGGAGGGTAGCGCTGTTTAAAAAGAGTGGGAAGTCCTGCACTAGCATGGACTGTATCCCTCTGTTCCACAGGTAAGGGAATGAGAGGAGGAAAAATAAACCATTGTGTATATAAGTGTTGATTATTTAACTATGTTGTATAAAGAGTGGATAGAAAAGGTGTTATTTGATTAGAGGTGAGAGTAGTTTGGTGTGAGTGACTGTAAATTATGTCCTTAGATGTTGTTTCCACGCCTTTGTCAGACTTCATCATCTTTAAAACTTGCTTTGGTTTTCATTCCATTGGCTGGTCTTAAGGGGATGGGGGAATTTAGAAATAATGGTATTTACTCACCAGCCAGAGAGTGATGCATAGAAAACTGAAGTATGCAAAGCATCCGTGGGGGTAAGAGATGAGGGGGGGTGTAGCATTCTAGTTGTACAATAAAGTACTTTCCTGTTTCTCTGTCTGAGGTCAAGATAGGAAACACGTGGTGCGAGGCACAAGGACAGGATATTGTTGGTTACAGAGAAATAAAGACGTGTGTTCAGAAGCTCCTCTGTGTGCTTGGCCTTCTTGCAGCGTACCCTGTATTTAATCCGGCCTGGTCTGCCCCGGGTCTGCAACATAACACTGGCGACGAAAGTGCAGGCACTCAAGCCTGCTCCAGCTGCTGCAGCAATGTGATTCCGTACATCACTGCCCTGTGCCTCCTCACACTGCTCAGGCTCCCAATCTAGGTAGCCCTCAGCTGGCGAGACCAGCCAATCTCGTTGGCCCTCAGTAGAGACTCACCGCTAAAATTCAGAGCCACCCACGGCTACTCCTACAGCACTAGCCCCAATCTGATTACTGCATTAAAGATTTTATAAAGAGTCAGGCCCATACCCCGCCTCATCTTTATAGAGTTCTTTATAGAGGTTATAGAAGCAAGAGAGGCCTTTGAGAGCAAAATAAATGCTACTCATTAACAACCCCATTTGTCATTGAGCCTACCCACAATGCCCTAACAATAAAATGAACAGATTTTGAGAAGCGTTCTCTCAAATAATCAAATCTTCCCATCAGCCAGGAGAACGAAATTCACACTTTCATAGACATGATATCTGACACGAAGGTCAGACTATCTGCCCGGGACCTGCCCGGCGGATCTTCCCTTAGCGCTGGCTTTGAGCCAGCCAATGCCATAGCTCCCTCCCTGTCCTGACCCACACAAGCTTCTAAGGCCGTGTCGGCCACACTATCCCTTTCGCCTATATCTAGCAGGAATTTGACTCCTTCCTATTCCGGGGACAACCTCCCTGGTAACCTTTTCCGCCGCATTAATGCAGCTCACTATTTTACTCTCCATTACGTCCAAATAGGAATCCAAGGACCTCTGTGAGGGGTTGGAATTAAGTTTTGGGGGAACTCTACCCGATTTTGCAGTTCTAACATTTTTGGGTTTCTTGGCTCCTTTTCCCACTCCTCCCATTCTCCCCTCATCCACAGCTTTCCTTTTCCCCATATTAAAAAAATAAAGGTAGACGTAGAAGTAATGAGAATGGTGTGCAAATTACAGAAATTAAGGAAGTTAAGCAAATAATGAAATTGGTGTTCACGTTGCAAAAATAATGCAGTGGAAAGGGTTAGAACAAATTAAAACAATCTAGTATAAAGATGAATAAAATATCCTAAGGATTAAAAATTCTAAAAGCGCCTAATATCTACAATGTATACTCAATTCAAAAACAAATATTCAAGGGAAGGTTTAAAAAAATATTTCAGAAGATAAAAAATGTAGCCAGGGTAACCAGGCTTTAAACCGCTGCCAGTCAGACACTCTTGTCAGGCTCACCGTGAATGTCTGTGAAAGACCACCCAACGAGATCCCAACAGTGGGGGGGAGGAATTCCTCGCAGCCCACACAGGAAGAATGCAGACGGCAATCAATCCAGTGGCAATGCTATGGCAGTATTACACCCTGACCAACAATATGACTGGCGGGGAGAGGAAGTCCTCGCAGTCCTGTAAAAAGAAAATACAGGAAGAAATCAATCCAGTGGCAATATCCAGTGGCAATACTATGGCAGTATTACACCCCGAATGAGAACATGAACAGCGGGGGACAGGAAATCCTTGCAGCCCCCACAAAAAAGTGCAGTCAGCAAGCAGCAATCAATCCAGTGGCAATACTATTGCACTTATTGCTATTACCCCCCAGACTGGCAATATAAACAATATGGACAGCAAGGGAGAAGAAACCTTTGCACCCCCACAGCTCAGGTCCTCCAAGTTAAAACTATCCGTCACTTTTCAGAGTCTAACAAACAGAGATCCAGGGTCCCCAGAGATCAGGCTGCAGGCCTCCTCCCGACCTGCTCACAAACTACCAGACGGATGCCGGGGGCGAGACACGCCCGACAGTTTAAGGAGCTGCCTGAGTCCGACTCTCCCCCCGCACCCCTCTGCGTCTCAACAGCGATTCAACAAGTTTGCACAAAATTGCACAAAAGTCTCACTTTGTTTGTTTTCCTTACTATTCCTTCCTTACTGTTCGTCTGACGAATAAAGCTGTCTTTCTCCGCCTGCCGGTGTGAGTATTAGCACACGCCTCCACACCGATCACCAAGGACTCTGCAGGACTTCGCTCGCTCTGATCCACGGAGGTCTTTTTGAATGATTAACTTCTCCTCTGCTCCTCCTCTGCTGTTAACCCATTCACAACCACAGCAGACAAACTGAATGAAAGCGGACACCAAGGACTCTGCGGGACTCTGCTCCACGGAGGTCTTTTTGAATGACTAACTCCTCCTCTGCTGTTAACCCATTCACAGTGTAGAGAAGGAGCCAAGTGCCACCACTTAAGCGTCTCGCCCATATTGCCTATATGTTGGAAACCAGAGTGTGAGACACGTGCAGTACCAGTGAAAATACTGATACCAAGGAGACTCCTGGAAGTGAGGTTCCCATTGAGAAAGCCATACCTGTATACACGACAGTATGATGGCCATTTGAATGAAATCCCGGAAGAAGTGGAGCAAATAAATGGAAGAGAAGAATGGTGATGTCATAACACGAAACCGAGCTGGCTGTCACGACCCTTGACCCAAAACCCCACTGGCATGCCCACATGTCAGATAGGGCCAGGACTCAGGGTTCAATTGGGGCCTCAGGGGCCTTGCACAATCTTCCTGGACTCTCCTGGAGTCAGTCCTGGTGCTTTTGGCGCCAGGCTCATGTTCAGAATATGAAACCTCCTTGACAGGACTACTTTTTCTGTGGGGGGCCTGCAGCCAACATGGAGGCACCCACACAGTCTGGTTCCTAGAACCAGACTGTGCAGTGCAGTGTTTTCGGGTGTGGTAGCCCAGACTACTTTACCTGGACTACTTTCAAAGGGCTATATAAACCACACCCAAGTTACAGAACGTGCTTCACGTTATTCTGCAGCCAGCAGCGTAACGCTCATTGTGTCCAGCCACCTGATACCGGCGATCCTTGAACAATGGACCTGCAGAGGAGACAAAGAACATCATTATTAGTCTCTACTTACCTGCAAATCCCATCCGCCTCTGTTAGTCGTTCGTCCATCCTTCTGCTGCTCGCGGTCATCCATCCAGTCTTCAGCAGCTCTGGAACACCACGAACGCACCGGAACGAAGCAACCTGGAGAGAAAGAGAGAAAGACAATGTTAAAACAAGTCAAGCACAGTGCTTGCCACAGTCATCACGAGAACCTTACCTGGTTGTGCATTTCTCAGCCGGCATCATTCCGGAACACCTCGCACGCCAGAAAAGACCATTGGGACCTGAAAAGGAAGAGGAGTACAAGTTAGCAAGCAAAAGCCCAAGCAGCGCCGCACTTGGCGCATTACCTACCAAAGTTGTAGTACGCTCTTGCGTCCTCCATTCTGGCAAGATCCCAATCCCAGCTGCGCACTCCTGAACCTCCGCTCACCAATGGGGGAATAAAAAAATACATTATTCACAAGAAAGAAAGGCAAGGACATATAAAGACTGCTGCAATCAGACTTGCCTACCTTAAAAGACACTTGAATGGGCTCGCACCAGTGAAGTAAACTCGGTCACTCAAGCCCGCAGAAAACTACGCACCCCTGCAAAGAAGGCAGGACGGAGAGCAAGCCAGACATTACAACAAGGTGAGGAGAGGGCCATCGGGTCGAACCCAGGGCAGGTAGGAGGAGACTGAATCTGATCCTAAATCCAGTCCTCATGTGCTTTCAGGTCTCACTTCCATCGAAGGCACCATCCGGGATCGGGTTGGGGTCCAGGGCGAATCCAGCAACCAGGGCTGAGTGGCGTCCCCGTGGATACCAGGTGAGCGTAACACTGACGTACATAAAAGAGATGCAGAGACAAGAGGATTTAGA
Organism: Ambystoma mexicanum; assembly: GCF_040938575.1. Lineage (NCBI taxonomy): Eukaryota > Metazoa > Chordata > Amphibia > Caudata > Ambystomatidae > Ambystoma > Ambystoma mexicanum. The sequence goes on along the minus strand of NC_090923.1, from coordinate 1,470,681,971 downwards.
TATTCTATAAGACATCAAGAAAGTATCAAAGATAAGTGAAATCATGGGCCCAAGATGAAAGATCTTATGCTACAGAAACAATGAAGATATCAAGTAATTTTATATGTGTACATATTCAAAGAAACACAAGCAGACGAAGTATTCTTGAGGCTAGCTGTATAGTGAATAGATTGCAGCATGCACCAACGTATACATATATAGGAATAAGTAAAGAATGGATGGTTCCACTACCTGATATAGCAGAGCTGGACCAGAAAAGAAAGGCCTTTTTTCCAATGTGTCGCAGCTGAAAAAGCAATTGAATTACAGAAGTGAATCTCAGAAAGGCGAGGCTAGAAGAGCCCCAGGAAGCCAAGGCCGTTCGGGGCTGGGACGAGCAGACATTAGTTACAATTGTGTGAAGGAGTGAAACTCCTGTTCAGAAGGCCTGCACAAAAACAAGCCGTCAGAGGTCTATTAGAAAATAGTATTTTTTAATACACTAGAGCTCGGTTTTGTGGTCTCAAGTCACATGGAAGGATGAAGTTGGGCAAACATGACGAACCACACATACGCATGGGGCAGAGCGTGCCTTCACTCCCATGAATTCTCTAGAGCAAAGAACATTTCCAAGGTCAAGTTCAAAGCCTTCATTGACAGCAGACCACTGAGGTGATGATGGATGATATGCTAATAGGTGGGAAGCTATGGTTATGACCAGCTCACCAGCACCTGGAAGCCCAGCCTGCGTGCTGCTAATGTAGGTGGAAATGTACTGACGGGTATAAGAGAGCCAACCAATTATAGGGGGCCGCGTGATTAAGGGTCCTATAGTTGTGTAGCCAATATGACATTGTGTATTTAGTGACGTTCATAGTGACCTGTTTGAGGGGAGGGCGTAGTTGCCCCACCTGAAGTTAAGGAGCCTATCACTCTCCTAGACTAATATGGAACATATACTTAGATGTTCTCCCAATCCTATCACTTTCTTTAATAGGTTTTTGTAGTTTGCCACGTAGGATGACGTTAGTAGATACGTAGGTTAACGTCACCTATGACAAGGTTTTGTTATAAAAGTACGCTTTTTTTAGATGCATTGAGCGACCATGCTGTGCGACGTTCGTTGATGTCCATTGTACTCCCTGTTTTAGATAATTGATATTAAAACAGTTAACTTTTGCCAACTACCTGAGTCGTTTTGATTATTGATCTTTGAGTAACTTCTGCATCACCATTCATCTCATAAATATTGCTACCTTGTCTTAAAGGGCTGAGGGTATCTTAGTTCACGTTGTAGCAGAGAGGATGGTTAAAAACCCTTCGAGATAGTAAGCTTTGGGGTCCCGGAAATATTGAAAGTCCTCTGCCTTTTAACTGGAAAGACATGAAGCTCCCTGTAGATAGCGGAACCAGTTTGTTAAACATCAGGCTTGCTAGCACAGGTTAGACAGATCCCTTGTTTTCAGGCAACAATACCCCTCCCGTAGTCTACAGGAAGCTGAACGGACGGCAGGTAGAATCGATTGATAAAGAGGCGTCGATCCCGAGAGTCGGAAGTCGAAAAAGCAATGGTGAGTAAAAACTGAGTGAGGTGTTAAAATTGTGAATCGGTAATAAGTGAAGAAAGTGATAAGGGGAAAAATGAGTAATGTAGGGAGGTTGGGGTGAAAAAAACTCAAGACGATGAGGGTCAAGTTATTAAGTAATTGACTTGAGGAGAGGCCAAGCAATTTGAGAAATCGCAAGGAAAGGAGCCACAATAGAGTGCGGCCTGTGTCCTGTGTCATAAAGACGTAACAGAAGGAACCGTACCTAGAGCCCCATTTGCGGGTGACATAGGCAAAAAACTAGTTTACAGACAGTTTAAGGAGGACGATTCACATCCTAATTGGGGTATTTTTTGGGGCATAGATAAGTCTTGAGGATATAAGACTGAGATATATGTAGCCGGTCGAGTATGTCACTTTGTCTGTTTGTTTTATGTGATTATAAATGGTGAAGAAATATTAGAGGAATTGAGAAACGTGGAAAAGGAAAACACAAGATTCAAGAGTTAATTATTATTTATTAAGAATTGAATTGATGGTGTTTAGTGAATAAAGTAGATTGAAGTAAAAAACATGATATAGAGGGTTTGGAGCTGCAACGATTGGTGCATGCTCATATTGTGTTGTGTTCTTGAAATGTATTTTTTGAAACTTGCAAAGTGTAAAGGTGAGTACTGACAGCTAAGAGTGACGTGTCAAAATGGAGGATATTACTGCGCTTACACATCTCTGCAAGCAACTACCAAAACACGCACCCAAGCTCAGTCAGTATAGGCCGGAATGGGTTAAAAGCGGTGCAGATAAGATGTTCATGCCCTGGCCACAAGGGGGATCTCTGTCGAAGGCAGTTCTGCAGCATATGATGACATATTTGCATGCAGCATACATGGGAAAAAAGTTAGATAAACGACTAGCGAGCTTAGTGCTCTGGAAAATTTACCAGGAGGAAAGAGAAGAGCTGTCTCCTGAAGACTGGATACTCAATGTATGCAAAGAGGGGGGCGAGAAGCCTTCTGCTCCTCCCGCTGTGCCTGAAATAGACGGCGATAGTAAAAAAGATGACGGGTTGCACCCATTAAGGGAGCTTAAGGCAGCAACAGGGTGCAGCAATTCGGCATATGAGTTGCCTGCGCAAAGCAGCAATGAAGGTGCAGAGAAAATTCCCGAGAGAGATGTGATCTCTAAAGTCCTGAGGGACTAGGATAGACGCGACAAGGAGAGAAGTGATTGACCAAGTACATCCTCAGAGATAGGACAAGAAATAAAGAGATGGAAAGGAGAAAGAAATAAAGCTGATGAGGTAGCGCTCATACAGAACGAATAGATGGGTTGTCAGATTTTGCTCAAACTCGAGGGTAAGAGCATCGAGGACATAAGGCAAAAGGAAGATCGAAAAGAACAGGACGAAAAGGATAGAGTGAGAGAGAGAAAGAGAGAGAGAGAGGAACGATTAAAAGAAGATGGGACAAAAAGGAAAGAAAGGCAAAGACGGGAACAGTTGTATCAAGACGAACAATTGAAAAAACAGGAAAGAGCAGAAGAGCAAAGGAAATATGACAACAGACAGAGGGTAATCGAAGAACGAGAAAGGATAGAAAAGAAGAGAATGGAGGAAGAGGAACAGAAATGAAGGGATAAAAGAATGCAAAGACATAGAGATGGAGAGATACAAAGCGCAAGTGAGAGAAGAGATATGAAAAAGAAGGAAGAGATAGGGTGAGAGAAGAAGCAAGGAAACAAAGAGAGTTTGATGATGAAATAGAACGAAAAAGAGGGCAGAGAGCATGCGATATTGATCGTATGGATAAGGAATTAATGAAGCCTAATCCAGTAGTGGCATGGGAGGATATAGAAAAATTCTTCCCAATTCTTCCCAGCACATGAACCAAGGCCAGGTCTGTTTAGAGCAAATCTAGAGGATGAGTTTGACTCTAGAAGTATTGGGGACACAATCGATAAAGCATATCATGATATGAGGACTAAGAAAGAACTGACAGGAAAGGGCAAAAATGATCGACTCGAGAGTACACAGTTGTACGATAAAGAGGGAGGCTCATGTAGTTTTGAGCCCAAGGAGCTGTCCTTAGACAGACTGGGCCTCATTCCGAGGTGGACGCAAAAGGATACCGGCACCGTTAAGGACATCGGTGCCGGTAATCCCTTTGCGCCCTATTCTGAGGTCCCTTAGCGGGAGCCGCAAAGGGACCAGGGAGCAAATAACGGTACCGCAAATTGCGGTAGCATTATTAGCTCAGCTCCCCATTCCCATGGATCCCTATGGGGGCTCAAATGGGAATGGTGATTGCCTTTTTCAATGGGGACTTACCGGTCCAGCAAAGGTTGGACTACACCAGTAAGTCCCCATTGAACCAGGTCGGAGTCAGTACCGGTATTGGAGGCAGCCATGGTGCTAACAGCACCATGGCTGCCTCCAATCTCGGAATGAGGCCCACTGACTCTGAACAGAGACGAAGAGGAGAGACGCTGCACAAGTTATGATATGATATGATGTGGCATTTAGTTGTGGCCAGGATATGTCAAATGAGGACAGAGAAACCTTCCGTGGGGAGGAGGGCGGTAACGCATGTGGTCCTGAGGGATGTTTTTCAATGGATAAGGAAGTAAGATGGTCGGATCTAGACCTACCTATATCTCGGGGCGTCATAATCATTGATGCGGCTAGATCAACCTAGAGAGCGACCCCATGGTGAGAGGGGGGACTCGCCACCTTATGTGAGCAGGTTAAGGTCGCTGCCAGGAAGAAGGCGATGCAGAACCATTGTCCCTGCTATGGATAGACAGACAATGGGGAATGAATGTGAGTTTGGGATGTCACAGTTTCCTTTGTTAGAGGAAGGAGGAGCCAGACCACAGTATATACCTTGGCCACAAATGGATAAGGACAACTTAAGGTGTAAACTCCTGAGTTTAACTTCCTGCGCTGGGAAATGTATACATGAGTTAGGAAAAATGGCAGGAGGAAACACACTAGCTGTAGGGGACATTAACATTTTAGTTTACTTTTTACTTTAATCTATTTGTAATGCGCATCCATAAACCCGTGGGTGTGAGAGCGCAGACAGGACAAACAAGACAATTAACATGTGGGAACCAGTCGGTAGGGGAGTATCCCCCCGCCCGGTAGAAGAGAAGAATATGCTACTTATCAAAACAGCCAGGTCTTGAGCTCTTGTTTGAACAGGCTCAGAGACGAAGAACCGCTCAACGATGCTGGTAAGGTTTTCCATAATATAGGGGCTGCGACAAAAAACGCTCCACCCTGCGCCTTCTTAGTTTTACATTTAGGCAGGAATAAGAAGTTTTGGTTGCTCGATCTCAAACTTCTGTATTTAGGTTTTTCCCTAATGTGCTCTTGTAGGTAGGTCAGCATGGTCCCCATTTGACACTTGAATGTGATGACCAGTAGCCTGAAAGTAATTTGTTCCTCCACAGGGAGCCAGTGAAGTGCGCGTCGAGACTCCGTTACATGGGAGCGTAAGGTAAGACCTGTGACAACTCTCACGGCACCATTTTGGGTCACTTGGAGTCTATTGATGGTTTCTTTGCTGGCTCCCGCCAGGAGACTAGAACAGTAGTCGATTTTTGCACCTATTATTGCTCGCGCAATCACTTCCGCATTGTCTTGAGAGATATATGGTCTCAGATGAGCTAACAGTTTGATATAGTATGTTGCCGAAGCAACGGTGTATCCTACATAAGGTTTCATATTCAGTACCTGGTCAAGAACAGCTCCCAAGATTTTAACCTTAGGGAGTATGGAGATGCCTACATCCCACAACTGAAAGTGCTTATGAGCTGATTCCAGCTTGGCAAGAGTGCCTACTGAACCCACAACCATAAGTTACGTTTTGCCACAATTGAGCGCCAAATTGTTCTGCATCATCCAGCGCTCAATAATAGCAAAGATTCTATTCAATTCCATTTCTTCCTGCCAATGGCACCCTGTGAGCGGAATGACACATTGTGTGTCATCCACATAGTTGGAGAATAGGACCCCTTCCTGTTCAAGATGCGCAAAGAAAGGGGCCATAAAGATGTTATAGATACACAGCGAGGTGCAAGCACCCTGTGATACTCCAAAAAGAACGGAGGTAGGCAGAGCCATCGCATCATCTGCACTAACCCTACTGACTCTATTGGAAAGGCAGGATAGCATCCATTGAATTGCTGACGATGAAAAATGTGCGATTTCCTTCAGCCGCTCGGCCAAGATGGTATGATCGACAAGGTCGAAGGCCGCGGATTGATGCAAAGTGATAAGCAAGTAGGCAAGACCTTTGTCCATTCTCTTTAATCATTTCGATTTTAGATCTAATAACGAAGTTTCGGTCCCAAAACCCTGTCTAAAACCCAATTGCAGATGGTTTAAAATAGGATAAAGATTAAGGTGTTGAGCAATCTGTGAGTAGGCCACTCGATCCAGGATTTTGAGAAGGAAGAGAGTGTTAGTTATAGGCCTATAGTTAGCAGGAATACTTTGGTCCAGGCCAGGTTTTTTTAACAGTGGTGTGACCCAAGCTTGTTTCAGCTCATCAGGAACCATACCAGTTGTAAGGGATGAGTTAATAAATGTACAAATGGACTGGACTAACGTGGTAGGACAGGTCTTAATGATACTAGAGGAGTAGGGATCGCCAGTGCATTTAGTGGCCTTAAGCTTGGCAATTACCAGAGCTAAGTCCTCAGTAGTGAATGGCCTAAAGTTAAATATAGGGATAACCTTGTCTCTAACAAAGGCTTTGCAATCTCTAATGTCCCCATTGTCGGTAATGAAAGCTTTTTTAATTGAGACCTTCTCGAATCCCCTCCAATTTCAGAGACATCGCTTTCTAAATATCAAGACACCATTTATCGTCTTTAATAATAGTGGAAGACTTTGGTTGGGGTGTAATCCCCTGCTCTTTAAGAATCTTAAATAATCCCCTCGAGTCTGAGGTTGCCTGAGAAATTCTTAGATTATGATACATCTTCTTAGCTGCCACTATGGCCACCTTATAGTTCTTAGAGGCATTTTTAAATTTCATTAGTGCTGAAGGTGTTTGATTGGCCTTCCAGATATAAAATAGTTTGAGAGAAGAGGCTTTTAAGGTTTGTAACTCAGGAGAGAACCATGGTTTGCTTCTTTTAATCTCAGCGGATTTCTTTTTAAGTTTGGGAGGGGCCAGGGTATTCACAACCAGTTCCAAGGTAGTCTTCAGTTTCAAGGCCATAATGTCTGTTGTCTCTGCATCTGAGACAACTGGAGAGTGCATAAGCACAGGTTCAATTCTTTCATAGGTCAAATGCTTGACATTACGTACTAATACTGAGTGTACATATTTCGGCTTAATTTTGGTAGGGAAAGGTACTGTAAAGGAAAAATGCACAAAGGGTCTTCTAGTCGCTATCCTTGGGGAGAGAGCTGATAACGTTTGGTCAAGGGCAGAATATTCAAGTGTTAATGCATTGAGCATTGCTCATTACGGAGCACTGTTCAATAACTGTAGGGTGGGAGTCTGGAAAGCACTTAGCGTGCTGTATCTGGACAAGTCAGAAATGGGAGCTATAATGGAGAAAAAGATGCAGGAAGGGGATGATCTCTTGTTTACATTCAGAATTTTCAAGAGCAGTGGGCTTTGGAGACATGCGAGCCTTGGGTAAAATCTATATTTTTATCATATACTATGTCAAAGGCTGCCAGAGCCAGTACAGAAGCAGCTCAGGAAATTGGTGGGCATGGAAGCAAAGCCATGGTCAGAAATTCAGCTGACCATTGCGCATTATTGCAGACGGTTGCAGGAGAAGAATCGAAAGAAAGACAATAATAGGAGAGAGGCAAAATTAGTGCTGAAAAGATTATTGAAGTACACCATTGAAGGGGCAATGTTGACTAGCGGAGACAGGGAAGGTTCACAGCAAGCAGCAGGTATGCCACAGGTTAATAACCAAAGGCAGTATGATCAAGGTAATAATTGATTCGTACCACGAGGAAGGGGAGGCTTTCGAGGTAGAGACTTTCAGAATAATCAGGGACATTTCCAGAATAACCAAGGTGGGTTTCAAAACACACAGAATGATAGTCAAGGCATGCAGGAAGGGCAAGTTAAGAGACCTTCCCCTATATGTTGGACATGTGGTATGACAGGGCACTTTGCTCGCACATGTAGAAGCCAAGGGTTAGTGGAAAACAGGCAATTTTCAAGAGGGGGAACCACATGCCCGCCTGCATACACTCAGCAGAATGGAGATGGGTTTGCTCAGAATCAAACAGTGCAGCAGACACAAGCGCCGAGAGTGCAGCAAGATTTACAAACACAGCAGACAGCAATGAATCCGCCGCAAGAGCAGTCACAGCATTCACCCATGCAGATACAGCAAAGCACAAGCACAGGACAATTGATGACTCCTAGGATAGGTGGTGTCACTGTTGATGGAGGGAATCCTTTCACAGGTACAGGGATGAGAATGTATCCACAATAGGACAGCTCACTGGGAGACTTGATGTGTTCGATACTATCTGTGACGCCTAATCCTCAAGAGGAACCGAGGGTTGACGTCAATATAGTAGGCAAATCTTTTTCTTTTTTAGTAGACACGGGTGCAACACGCTCGTGTATACAAGAGGGGAAATTTACAATGTCTGGAAATTCCATGAATACTCAAGGGTTCACAGGAACTACAAGTAGAGTTCCTTTTACTGAAAAATTGCCATTCTCTATAGGAGAATGTGACATGGCTGTGCCGTTATTATATTCAAGGCAGACACCTGTCGAGATTTAATGACTAAGTTGAACATGACGATTTTGTTCACTGATTAAGGCATAGTCTGTTCAACACCAGGAATTCATTATTTAAATGTGAATGAATTTATTATGGCATTTGCAGGACAAGTGGCCATACGAGGAGTACCGTTAGAACCAGAAGTTTTTCACTACGGGGTACTCATTCTGTTAACATGGCTACCAGGCTTAGTGGGCAGGACTATGAGAATACCAGATTAATTTTTATTCAGGCCAAAGATACCTATGGATGAAGAGGAAGGACAAGTCTTTCCTTTAGAATTACAGCAGCCATAGTCCGAGGGGAAATGTCTTTGCTTGACGGAAATGATTGTGAAGGCAGACGATGGAGCACAGCGATTGCCATTGGGGGAAGTTATAGATTGACTGACGTCACTGATGAGGATGTGTTTGGAGATCATCTGTCAGATGACGAAGTGATATTCGAGATGAGTATTACTTACTCAGTGAGAGCAATTAAACATGAGGTTCCTCAGGAAATGATGTTAGCACAGAATCGCCACAAGTATTTTGATGAAGATATGGCAAAAGTGACAGTTTCATTATGGACAACAGGCCCCTATGACGTAAGCCTATTGAAGGGGGCTGGAGAAGTGAAGATTAAATTGAAACCAGGAGCAATTGTACCTCGAGCACAACAGTATGCCATGTCTCGAGAGGCAGATGAAGGTATTTTCAAGACGAGATCTGCCATGATGGAACAAGGCATCTTAGTGACATCAGAGTCACTGTGTAATACGTCAGTGTACCCTGTGAAATAAAGTTAAGCGGGGAAGTGGCATTTAGTGCAAGACCTTCGCCTGATTAACCAGATTTCAGGGGCCGAGTTCCCCCTAGTTCCCAATCCTGCGACAATCTTATGTAGTATCCTTGTTGAAGCACAATACTTTACTGTGATTGACTTGAAAAATGTGTTTTTCTCAATCCCATTGCATAAAGACCTGCAGGTTCTGACGTCATTTACTTTCCGTCAAACTCGACTGAAAAGCACTCGCCTGCCCCAGGGGTAGAGTGAGTCTCCATTGATTTTCAATAGGGTCCTGCAGATGGACTTAAGCAATATTCATTTGGAAAGTGTTGTATTTCAGTACGTGGATGACATATTGGTCTGCAGCACCTCAGAGGAAGAGTGTAGACGCGATTCAGTTCAACTGATGATTATTCTTGCAGCAAAAGGATATAAAGTAGACAAGGAAAGATTGCAGTATAGTCAAGAGGAAGTCTTGTACATAGGTCAGTTAATTTTGCATGAAGGAAAGAAAGTTACACCTGAGAGGGCTGAAGGTATTTTGAAAACAGTAAAGCCACACACGATAAAGCACATGCAGAGATTTTTGGGATTATGTGATTACGTGAGAGCATGGGTCTTGGACTACAGTTCATACATAAAGCCCTTGTTGCAAGCTCTGAAAAAGCACAGGGAACTCAGGAAAACATTGTTTGGACTGAGAAAATGGAAGAAGGGTTTAATGAGTTGAAAAAGGCAATTTGCACAGCTCCAGTTTTAGGGATTCCCAATTATGCTGAGGAATTATTTTTGTTCTCGCACACGTATGGCACTGTTATGACAGCAGTACTTACGCAGAGAACCACGTTGGGGTACAAGCCCCTTGCATATTACAGTGGGATTTTAGACCCAGTAATGATGGGTCACTTTCTGTATGAACAGTCTTTGGCAGCCACCACATTCGCCATTGAGAAGGCTGCCAGCATAGTGATGGGGTGTCCCATGACATTATTTGTTGAACATGCATTGTTTGCCATTTTGGAAAAACCTAAAGGCACGTTGACTTCTCTCTCAAAGGGCTTCTGCCTATGAGGTAGTTACATCGAATCCAGCGATTAAAATAGTTTGATGCAGAATGGTGAACCCTGCCATGTTTGTAGCAGAGCCACTGGCAGAGAACGAGCATGCACATGATTGCTCGAACTATGTGGAGTTCTATGATGAGCTCCCATGGGTGAAGGAAAATGCATTGGCTGCAGGGGGGATTCTCTTTATTGACGGTTCTCCAAGAATCAATCAAAAGGATGGACAAAGATATACAGTGCCGCTGTGGTAAAGCACGCGGCCAATGGGGAGTTTGAAGCATTGATAAGTGCCCGACTACCGTCTCACTTTTCGGCACAGGCTGCAGAATTAGTGGCGCTGATTGTCGCGTTCGAGAATGATGCAGACCAGGAAGTAACAGTGTACAGTGACTTTGCCTATGTGACGTCGACGGTAAACGCAGGGGTAGCATGTTGGAAAAGGAGGGGCTACCTACTAGCGGACGGCACTCCAGTGCAGTACACAGCCTTATTCAACAGGCTCATTAGAGCACTACAACTCCCAGTAGCCATCGCAGTCGTTAAATGCGCAGCTCACACTAAAAGGGCAGACTTTATCTCACGTGGAAATCAAGCAGCAGACGAGGAAGCAAAACGTGTCACATGTTTAGAAGAGATTATGACATTTGATACGCCTGATGTGAATGAAAGCATGGTGGTGATGATGATTGTGCCTGATTGTTATAGTAATTTGTCTAGGACTCAGATAGTAGAAATTCAAGGGGAAGTGCCTCAGGATGAGAAAGACCTGTGGACGCGGAGAGGGTGTTCTTTGAACCCTTCCGAAGCATTGTGGCGACAAGACAGCACTGGTAAACCGGTGATGCCTGTAACCTTATTAAGGGTGGCGTTGGAACAGCTACAGTACCCCGCACATGTCACTAGAGAGAGCCTCACCGAAACAATTGCTGAGGATTGGTTAGTTCCAAATTTGGTAGAACACTTTGCATTCTATGCAGTAAACTGTATCGCATGTCAAAAGATTACCGCTGGGCAAACACTGCGCACAGTTAGAGGAGTCATTCCGAAACCTAATGGTCCTTTTCAACATTTACATAGCGACTATGTCGACATGCTGCAAGTCTGTAATGGATATAGATATATGGTTGTAGTAGTATGTCCCTTCTCAAGGAGGATTGAGACTGGTCCATGTACATATCCAGATTCCACCTGCGCAGCAAAATTCTTAGTAAGTGTTTTCTAGATGGGGAATATGTGAAGTATTGAGATCAGATAATGGCCCTCATTTTGTTAATGAAGTCTTTGAACAAATAAGCGTGTTGCTTAGTATAAAGCACAAGTTTTCATCGGCTTATCGCTGTGATGCTGGAAATGCATTGGAGGGACAGGGCCTCCCTGTCCTTGTCCTGTCGTCCTTTTTCATTTGTGTTCTGTATTGTTTTCTGCCCAGGAGTCCATGTGGGACTCCTGGCAGTGCAGCTCTTCCGGTTTTTGGTTTGGTCTACAGACCCGCTGTCATGGCCACTGGACAAGGGCCCATGTTTCTACCACCTACAGGGTCCAAATGGACCCAGTCCTGGTGCCTCTGGCACCAGGCTCAAGCAAAAGTGTGCTTTGCACACTTTATTCCTAAGGAACGTGCATCCAGGCCGGGCGTGGCCATAGGAGAACATTGGGGAGCACGTGCAAGAACCTCTGGGAGTGGCAAGGTGGAGCCACAAGGCGGTGCCAAAGGGAGGGGCCGGGGCCAGCCTATTTAAGGCCAACCCGCCTGCATACTGGCGCTTCGTGTTAGTCTGTTTTCTGCAGCGGAATGCTTACCGCCGCCTGCAGAGTCCTTACCTGTTTTCCAGCTCATCACCTCGACACGCATCCTCCTGGTTCCAGGCCATCACTGAAAGTGCATGTTACCTGACTCCAGCTACACCATCGCTGAAAGCGCATCTTATCTGGCTCCAGCTTCACCATCGCCTGCAGCGCATCACATCTTACCTGGTTCCAAAGTCATCGGAGTTGGAGCGCATCCTTACCAGTTCCGGACATCTTGCTATGAGGGAGCTTCTTCCATCCTGCAACCGTGGGCAGGCCTTTGGACAGCCGCTTCCCGCTTGACGTCGCCAGGCCATCCCTGCAAGAGAAAAGAACAGACAAGGTTAGAAACTGCATAGATAATTTACGCTTGGCAGCGCAACACCTGAGCCTTGCATTCTACCCCGAAAGCCAATTTACCATCTACTTGAGAGCTTCGCCATTCTCTTGGGCTTAATTGGGGCTCGCTCTAAACATTGCGACTCCATGCAGTCATCTTCACACCTATAGGCGAGAGAAAAGACATTGCAAGAATTACAAACTAAAATCACGGCAAAAAGACATTGCAATAATTACGAACTATAATCACAGCAAAAACGAGATTGCATTAGAACACGGACAATAATCATTGTTAAAAGACTCTTACCTTCCAAGTGGTCGGTCGCAGCTGGTCTGGGCCGCCACATCCACGGACCAGTGAAGCAACTAGGTCCACCCAAGGCGCCTCTGTTAATGAGAAGCAGGACAGAGAGCTCATCCTTACAAGAAATCAGGTGAGCGTACATGGGCAAACGGTTGCTCATCTCGTTTTGGAACAAAGGGTTCTGGGGGAATCACAATACCACCACACCATTCTCATTGCCTCTTGTATTCCCTCAGAGGCAGTACCAGCAACTGGAGCAGTCAACATTGCAGCAGCTGGGGGAAAGAACCGATACAGGGGAGCCAAGTCAAGGGAGGGCTCTAACCGTGCCCCAACATCCCCGCAGAGACCAGGTGAGTGTAACAGAACGCGAAGCCTATCCGAATCTCTGCCTGGGCATTATGGCCACCTCAGAAACTGACCAGTTGGCCCAACTACTGGGGGAGCTGCGGGCTGAAGTACATGCCTCTAGACAAGAGACCAATCCCTTGAGGAGAGACCTTATTGTAGCCCGTGAACGGACAGATGATTTGGCAAGACAAATGCTTCAGGCACACGCAGGACAGGTTCCATTACCCGGGATTGCACCAACTCCTTTGCCGCAGCCATCACCACCAGTGCAAGTGGTGCTTCCAGGGGCAGTTTCACTGGCCCCACCAGAGCGTTTCACCGGTGACCCCAACAAAAGTGGCATATTTATGAACCAGTGCTGCCTTCATTTTTTGTGTCGACCTGGGGCCTTCCCTAACGATAGCGCCAGAGTTGCCTTTGTACTTTCATATTTGGGAGGCAGCGCAGCTGACTGGTCCATACCATTAGTAAATCAGGATGATCCAATACTTCGAGATGTTGGGGAATTCCAACGGGAATTGGAAAAATTGTTTGTCAGACACACCCAAGGACAAGCTTTAGATAATGAACTGTTGTCTCTCAAACAAGGAATCCACGATTTGATGATTTATATTGCCACCTTCAAACATCTCGTAGCGCAGACTAATTGGCCTGAGGAGAAAAGGACCACACTGTTTTACCAAGGGCTACGTGGTGAGCTAAAAGATGTGTTAGCTCAAGTAGTCAATCCTCCCGAGTGTTGTGCGTAGTATATCAATCTGACGGTGCAATTGGACCATAGGTTACAGGACCGAAAAATGGACCGCACAAGAACCGAAGGGAGGTCGGTTTACATGCAACCCCGAGATCACCAAACCAAGGCTCATGAACCCACTGAGCCAATGCAGATTGGGGGATTATGAGCCCTTATTTCCAAGGCTGAAATGGAAAAGAAAAAAAGGAGGCAGCAACAACTCTGTTTATATTGCGGAAAAGCTGGATATTTCCTCTGTGATTGCCCCATAAAACCCCCTAAGAAAATAGTATGTGCCACAGACAACAGCAACAAAGAGAAGGAACAGAATCCGGAAAACTCGGACGCCCGGCAAGTGTAGGGGTCCACTTGTCGAGCGGAATAAAGAAAGTTGTACAGACCTCACACCTGGTCATCCCGGTACTAATGATCCACCATCAACAACCATCAAAGGTGCATGCTCTAGATGCCTACATTGATAGTGGAGCGGTGGGGAACTACATCGATCAAAATCTGTCCACCCGGATAGGCCTTCCTCTCCAGCAAAAACTACAATCGGAAAACATCACTGGTAACTCAACATACCGACAAGGTGATGCTAATGTGTCAGGATGGTCATCGGAAAGACATCTCTTTCGATCTTATTGGGGCCCCCCAGTTCCAAATGATCCTAGGAATGTCATGGCTAGAAGCCCATAACCCTAGGATTGACTGGCGCACAAGGGAGCTGACCTTTCCTCAAGAATGTGCAAAGAGTTGCTACCACAGAGACGTGAGGAATCTACAACTCAAGGCGAAACCAATCCTAGGAATCTCTGGTTCGATACCCCCCGAATATCAAGACTATTCAGATTTGTTCCAAAAGGAACAAGCAAACACCCTGCCTCCACACAGACCTTTCGACTACCAAATCGACCTGGTTCCTTTCCTGGAGCACAAATCCCGTGCAGTCGAATTTACGCTCTGACTGAGCAAGAAAATCAGCACCTGAGGACATACGTAGACCAGTACATAGCCAACGGATTCATCCGCCCATCCAAGTCTCCTGCCTCCTCAGCTCTCTTCATCGTACCAAAGAAGGAAGGGGACCTCATAACTTGTATAGATTATAGGGCATTGAACAAGATCACCGTCAAGAATAGATATCCTCTGCCGCTCATCCCCAACCTACTAGATCAGGTGAAGAATGCTCAAATCTATACAAAATTGGACCTATGAGGAGCTTACCATTTGGTAAGGGTTAAAAAGGGCGACGAATGGAAAACCGCATTCCGAACCAAATACGGGCTCTTTGAATATCAGGTTATGCCCTTTGGGTTATGCAACGCACCAGCAGCATTCCAGTTCTTCATGAACGATGTACTTCACGAATTGTTGGATGTTTGCGTTCTCGTGTACATCGACGACATTCTTATCTCCCCATTGTCCAAGGAGGATCATGTTGGCCATGTAAGGGAAGTTTTGGAAAAGCCTTGTAAGCATCAGCTGTTTGCCAAACTAGAAAAGTGCTTCTTCCATGTCACAGAAGTCAAATTTTTAGGCTTCATGCTTACCCCACGAGAGGTTCACATGGACACTCGCAAAGAAGGATGCTATTCTTCAGTGGCCATCCCCAACATCGACCAAGGGAGTGCAGAGCATACTCGGATTTGCCAACTTTTACAGGCGGTTTATTTCGGGGTTTTCTCAGATCGTTCATCCAATCACTTCCTTATTAAAGAAGAATACAATGTTTTCCTGGTCCCCCCAAAGCTGAAAAGGCCTTCCAGGAATTAAAACTGGCCTTCACCTGGCTATAACAAAACCATGCGCACAGCCTTAGACTCCATTGCACCATTAAAACTAAGAAAATGTAAACCGAAAAAGCATCTCAACCATTGGTTCTCTAATCACCTTAAAACTCTTAGATTAGAAAAACGCAAAAAGGAACAAGCCTGGAGACAATCTCCCACAGACCACAACAAAATATTGCTCAATAAAATAACGTCCAACTACAAAAAAGAAATCATAGCTGCCAAACAAGAGTCTTACAATCAGAGGATTGCACAATCCAACTCCAACACCAAAGAGCTGTTTACGATCTTTAAAGAACTGGAAACACCTGTGCTAACTGCAGACACTTGCATGAAGGACAAACAATGGTGCACCAGTGTCCAAAATGCCCTAAACAATAAAGTCACAGGCCTTCAAACTAAAATTAAAAACAAGAAAGATCCCATAGCCAAACCAACCAACTCCACTAACACGACCCTGCGCCCCACACACCAACACCCTTTGCCCAACCCCTCTCGCTTTAGCTTTTCCAAAGTCTCCACTCTTGAAGTGGAAAAAATCATTCTCAGCCTAAAACCATCTAACTGCCAGGGTGACCTTTGCCCCTCACAAATTATTAAAGATGCAGCAAGAGACTTCTCGCCATTCATCACAAGACTCATCAATGCCTCCTTCTCCTCAGGTACCGTGCCCAGCAACCTCAAAGAGTCCTGGGTCCTGCCCCTCCTCAAAAAGCCCTCTCTTGACCCCTCCATTCCCACCAACTACAGACCCATTACCACTGTCCCCTTCCTGCTCAAGATATTAGACAAGACAGCCTACCAACAAATCCAAAAATCCTTGAAATAAACCATCTCCTCGGTATCCGGCAATCAGGCTTCAGACCCCAACACGGGCTCAAATTGACACTCTGAGAGACAATGGGAAAACTGCTTTATTGCTTCTCCTTGACCTCTCTGCGGCATTTGATCTAGTTGATCACAAAATATTATGCAATCACCTGGACTCAGCTGCCCACTTTTCCCAAGAAGCCATCGGCTGGATCGAGTCATTCCTCAGCAACAGATCCATGCATGTATTCTCCACCACAGCTGCCGCCGACCCCATTCCCATCACTTGCGGAGTCCCCCAGGGTTCATGCGTCTCCCCTATTCTGTACAACGTGTTCACGAAGCCCCTGTTTGATGATCTAGATGGTCTGGGTATCACCTACACTAATTATGCCGATGATACCCAGATCCTCATCCCATTGATGGGAGATTACAACCATGATTTGGCCTTGGTGAACAAGGTGTACCTCATCATCCAGGCATGGATGGCATCTCACAGTCTATGCCTGAATGATGACAAGACTGAACTCATCATACTTGGTTCCACCGCAAACCTAACCAAATTGGACCACAACTACTCCAGCTTCACAATAGATGGGAACCCGATTAAAGTAGCTAAGAAGTGAAAACCTTAGGAATATACATTGACTCCTCCCTCTCCTTCCATAAACAGGTTAGCTCCATGGCATCCTCCACGGCCTACACATGTAAGCTTATAAGAGCAGCCAAACCCTTCTTTCTAATGTAATGCAGCTCTGGGTGGCTTTCTTATCCACCCAGAGCTGCATTACATTAGCCAGAGCCCTTGTATTATCAAAACTGGACTATTGTAATGCCCTTTACGTAGGAGCTAGCAAACAGGTTACTAACAAAATACAGACGCTACAAAACAACTCTCTCAGAGCAGCGCTTAGCATCACCAAGAGAGAACACATCTCTAACATTAGGAGAGCCCATAACTGGCTCAACACTACTGATAAAATCCTGCTCAAAGTAGCCTCACTAACACACAAATGCCTCAACAACGCTGCCCCCCGCTACTTAGTCGACAGAATAAGTAAACACACTTCCAATAGACCTACTAGAACCTCTAACGCCAATCTACTCACAGTTCCTAGGTTCAATCGCACCAAAATGGGTGGCAACAGCTTCCAGGTGAAAGCAGTCCAACATTGGAACTCCCTACCACCCTCCCTAAGGACACCCCAAACCTACACACACTTTAGACGCAACTACATACATTGGATAAAGAACAACGACCGCTAGTACCATCCAACCCTCCACCGACACCCACTATGTAAATATGTATACTTGTAAATCTGCAAACCTTTGTCTTTATCGTGACTGCTGTAACCATCTATGATCCTTTTGTAATTATTGTAATGCATTGTAACGTGTAACTAAGCTGTGAATAACCTTGCTGCTCCTGCACCCTCATACCCTCGGGTCTGGTGCGCAATACAAATGAATAAACTAAACTAATAAACTAAACCTCAGCACCAGTTCTCCGGCACCCCCAACCTGACCTGCCATATGTAGGTGAGACAGATGCCTCCAGTGTGGCCATGGGGGCAGTGTTATCACAAAAGGACCCGGACACGGGGCAATTACATACTATAGCCTTTTGGTCCCGTACGTTTACTGCACCAGAAATGAACTGACAAAGAGCTACTGGCAATTAAAGGAGCTCTTAAAACCTGGAGACACTACCTGCTAGGAGCAAGACATACAGTCACAGTTATCACAGACCATCATAGTCTGCAATATTTGAAAACTGCTAAAGCCCAATCTTTGCGTCAGCTTCGCTGGGCTCTTTTCTTCGCAGAATACAACTTTGTTATCGCTTACAGACCTGGAGTGCGTAACGGAAAAGCAGATGCTCTGTCATGCATGGGAGAGGACAAAGACACGTTTATACCATCTGAGCCAGTAACCATGATTCCCGAAGAACGGATTCAAAACTAGATGGCAGTAACCGCCTGCTGGGAAGACTTGAAGGTCGATCTCCAATCTCACATGGACCAAGCAGCCCAACGAAAATGGTTAGCTAAAGGGGACCAATACTCCATTAAGGAGAATTTACCTTATTTTCAGGGAAGACTGTATATTCAAGACAAGGAAATACAAAACAAAATTATAGCAAACTACCACGAGTCATTAGTGGAGGGACATCCTCGAATTACCAAGACTCGGGCCAAAATTCAGAAGAACTATTGGTGGCAAACCTGGAGAAAGGACATTGTCCAGTTTATTGCAACCTGTGGTGCTTGCGCACAAAAAAATCTCAAAAGCTAAGTCCTGCAGGGTTATTGCGTCCGTCGGCTGTACCACCAGCACCATTGCATACGCTGTTCATGGACTTCATTACCGATCTACCACCCTGCGACGGCTTCAACACAATTGTAGTCCTAGAAGACTTATTCTCCAAAATGGCACATTTTATTCCACTAAAGGGGCTTCCCACTGCTGCAACCCTGGCCACTGTATTCTTGGAACAAATAATTCAACTACATGGCTTTCCTTCGGTACTGGTTTTGGACCATGGAACTCAATTTGTTTCAGCTTTCTGGAGGAGACGTTGTAAGATAGCGCAAATCGATCTTCGCCTATCCACAAGTCACCATCCCCAAACTGATGGTCAGACTGAAAGGAGCAATCAGACGCTAGAACAATACCTGAGATGTATATTGCAGCAGACAGAAGGGTCTTGGAAAAGGATTCTCTGGTTGACTGAATTTGCTTACAATAACTCCATTCACACCAGTACTGTACAAACCCCATTCTATACCATGAATGGCTGGCACCCTCGGACATCCTCGTTTGATCCACTTGATGAACTAGAAATGCCAGCGATTACCTCCTTACATAAAACCATTACTCAAACTCTTAAGGAAGCAACCAAGAACCTAATCAAGGCCAAGGAACAACAAAAAAGGTTTGCAGACAGGCATACAAAGGGAGCCCCGCATTACCAAGTTGGTGATAAAGTATGGTTGGCATCCAAGAACATCCATTGAAGGGACCGTGGGTCTTCCGTCCAAGATACCTCAGACCTTACCCCATCAAGGCCATCATTAATCCTGCTGCAATAAAAATTAGATCTACCTGCCAATTTGCGGATCCATCCAGTGTTTAATGTTTCCCTCCTAAAACCCGTGAAACTAGAGACTAGGATTAAAAAACCACCTGAGCCTGAGATCATAGAGGGAGAACCAGAGTATGAGGTTAAAGACAGTCTGGACTCTAAGATAGTATGATCAAAACTGTACTACTTGATCGACTGGGAGGGTTACAGACCTCAGGATCGCACATGGGAACCTGTCGAATGTGTCCATGCACCTCAACTAATCAGATGGTTCGACCGTAATAACCCAGCCAAACCAGGACCAGGGAGAAGAACGCCCGTGAGAGGGGCCTTGAGGGGGAGTGCTGTCATAGCCACTGGACAAGGGCCCATGTTTCTACCACCTACAAGGTCCAAATGGGCCCAGTCCTGGCGCCTCTGGCACCAGGCTCATGCAAAAGTGTGCTTTGCACACTTTATTCCTAAGGCACTGCATCCAGGCTGGGGGTGGCCATAGGAGAACATTGGGGAGCATGTGCAAGAACCTCTTGGAGTGGCAAGGTGGAGCCACAAGGCATGGCCAAAGGGAGGGGCCGGGGCCAGCCTATTTAAGGCCAACCCGCCTGCATACTGGCGCTTCGTGTTAGTCTGTTTTCTGCAGCGGAATGCTTACCGCCGCCTGCAGAGTCCTTACCTGTTTTCCAGCTCATCACCTCGACACGCATCCTCCTGGTTCCAGGCCATCACTGAAAGTGCATGTTACCTGACTCCAGCTACACCATCGCTGAAAGCGCATCTTATCTGGCTCCAGCTTCACCATCGCCTGCAGCGCATCACATCTTACCTGGTTCCAAAGTCATCGGAGTTGGAGCGCATCCTTACCTGTTCCGGACATCTTGCTATGAGGGAGCTTCTTCCATCCTGCAACCGTGGGCAGGCCTTTGGACAGCCGCTTCCCGCTTGACGTCGCCAGGCCATCCCTGCAAGAGAAAAGAACAGACAAGGTTAGAAACTGCATAGATAATTTACGCTTGGCAGCGCAACACCTGAGCCTTGCATTCTACCCCGAAAGCCAATTTACCATCTACTTGAGAGCTTCGCCATTCTCTTGGGCTTAATTGGGGCTCGCTCTAAACATTGCGACTCCATGCAGTCATCTTCACACCTATAGGCGAGAGAAAAGACATTGCAAGAATTACAAACTAAAATCACGGCAAAAATACATTGCAATAATTACGAACTATAATCACAGCAAAAACGAGATTGCATTAGAACACGGACAATAATCATTGTTAAAAGACTCTTACCTTCCAAGTGGTCGGTCGCAGCTGGTCTGGGCCGCCACATCCACGGACCAGTGAAGCAACTAGGTCCACCCAAGGCGCCTCTGTTAATGAGAAGCAGGACAGAGAGCTCATCCTTACAAGAAATCAGGTGAGCGTACATGGGCAAACGGTTGCTCATCTCGTTTTGGAACGAAGGGTTCTGGGGGAATCACAATACCACCACACCATTCTCATTGCCTCTTGTATTCCCTCAGAGGCAGTACCAGCAACCGGAGCAGTCAACATTGCAGCAGCTGGGGGAAAGAACCGATACAGGGGAGCCAAGTCAAGGGAGGGCTCTAACCGTGCCCCAACATCCCCGCAGAGACCAGGTGAGTGTAACAGAACGCGAAGCCTATCCGAATCTCTGCCTGGGCATTATGGCCACCTCAGAAACTGACCAGTTGGCCCAACTACTGGGGGAGCTGCGGGCTGAAGTACATGCCTCTAGACAAGAGACCAATCCCTTGAGGAGAGACCTTATTGTAGCCCGTGAACGGACAGATGATTTGGCAAGACAAATGCTTCAGGCACACGCAGGACAGGTTCCATTACCCGGGATTGCACCAACTCCTTTGCCGCAGCCATCACCACCAGTGCAAGTGGTGCTTCCAGGGGCAGTTTCACTGGCCCCACCAGAGCGTTTCACCGGTGACCCCAACAAAAGTGGCATATTTATGAACCAGTGCTGCCTTCATTTTTTGTGTCGACCTGGGGCCTTCCCTAACGATAGCGCCAGAGTTGCCTTTGTACTTTCATATTTGGGAGGCAGCGCAGCTGACTGGTCCATACCATTAGTAAATCAGGATGATCCAATACTTCGAGATGTTGGGGAATTCCAACGGGAATTGGAAAAATTGTTTGTCAGACACACCCAAGGACAAGCTTTAGATAATGAACTGTTGTCTCTCAAACAAGGAATCCACGATTTGATGATTTATATTGCCACCTTCAAACATCTCGTAGCGCAGACTAATTGGCCTGAGGAGAAAAGGACCACACTGTTTTACCAGGGGCTACGTGGTGAGCTAAAAGATGTGTTAGCTCAAGTAGTCAATCCTCCCGAGTGTTGAGCGTAGTATATCAATCTGACGGTGCAATTGGACCATAGGTTACAGGACCGAAAAATGGACCGCACAAGAACCGAAGGGAGGTCGGTTTACATGCAACCCCGAGATCACCAAACCAAGGCTCATGAACCCACTGAGCCAATGCAGATTGGGGGATTATGAGCCCTTATTTCCAAGGCTGAAATGGAAAAGAAAAAAAGGAGGCAGCAACAACTCTGTTTATATTGCGGAAAAGCTGGATATTTCCTCTGTGATTGCCCCATAAAACCCCCTAAGAAAATAGTATGTGCCACAGACAACAGCAACAAAGAGAAGGAACAGAATCCGGAAAACTCGGACGCCCGGCAAGTGTAGGGGTCCACTTGTCGAGCGGAATAAAGAAAGTTGTACAGACCTCACACCTGGTCATCCCGGTACTAATGATCCACCATCAACAACCATCAAAGGTGCATGCTCTAGATGCCTACATTGATAGTGGAGCGGTGGGGAACTACATCAATCAAAATCTGTCCACCCGGATAGGCCTTCCTCTCCAGCAAAAACTACAATCGGAAAACGTCACTGGTAACGCAACATACCGACAAGGTGATGCTAATGTGTCAGGATGGTCATCGGAAAGACATCTCTTTCGATCTTATTGGGGCCCCCCAGTTCCAAATGATCCTAGGAATGTCATGGCTAGAAGCCCATAACCCTAGGATTGACTGGCGCACAAGGGAGCTGACCTTTCCTCAAGAATGTGCAAAGAGTTGCTACCACAGAGACGTGAGGAATCTACAACTCAAGGCGAAACCAATCCTAGGAATCTCTGGTTCGATACCCCCCGAATATCAAGACTATTCAGATTTGTTCCAAAAGGAACAAGCAAACACCCTGCCTCCACACAGACCTTTCGACTACCAAATCGACCTGGTTCCTTTCCTGGAGCACAAATCCCGTGCAGTCGAATTTACGCTCTGACTGAGCAAGAAAATCAGCACCTGAGGACATACGTAGACCAGTACATAGCCAACGGATTCATCCGCCCATCCAAGTCTCCTGCCTCCTCAGCTCTCTTCATCGTACCAAAGAAGGAAGGGGACCTCATAACTTGTATAGATTATAGGGCATTGAACAAGATCACCGTCAAGAATAGATATCCTCTGCCGCTCATCCCCAACCTACTAGATCAGGTGAAGAATGCTCAAATCTATACAAAATTGGACCTATGAGGAGCTTACCATTTGGTAAGGGTTAAAAAGGGCGACGAATGGAAAACCGCATTCCGAACCAAATACGGGCTCTTTGAATATCAGGTTATGCCCTTTGGGTTATGCAACGCACCAGCAGCATTCCAGTTCTTCATGAACGATGTACTTCACGAATTGTTGGATGTTTGCGTTCTCGTGTACATCGACGACATTCTTATCTCCCCATTGTCCAAGGAGGATCATGTTGGCCATGTAAGGGAAGTTTTGGAAAAGCCTTGTAAGCATCAGCTGTTTGCCAAACTAGAAAAGTGCTTCTTCCATGTCACAGAAGTCAAATTTTTAGGCTTCATGCTTACCCCACGAGAGGTTCACATGGACACTCGCAAAGAAGGATGCTATTCTTCAGTGGCCATCCCCAACATCGACCAAGGGAGTGCAGAGCATACTCGGATTTGCCAACTTTTACAGGCGGTTTATTTCGGGGTTTTCTCAGATCGTTCATCCAATCACTTCCTTATTAAAGAAGAATACAATGTTTTCCTGGTCCCCCCAAAGCTGAAAAGGCCTTCCAGGAATTAAAACTGGCCTTCACCTGGCTATAACAAAACCATGCGCACAGCCTTAGACTCCATTGCACCATTAAAACTAAGAAAATGTAAACCGAAAAAGCATCTCAACCATTGGTTCTCTAATCACCTTAAAACTCTTAGATTAGAAAAACGCAAAAAGGAACAAGCCTGGAGACAATCTCCCACAGACCACAACAAAATATTGCTCAATAAAATAACGTCCAACTACAAAAAAGAAATCATAGCTGCCAAACAAGAGTCTTACAATCAGAGGATTGCACAATCCAACTCCAACACCAAAGAGCTGTTTACGATCTTTAAAGAACTGGAAACACCTGTGCTAACTGCAGACACTTGCATGAAGGACAAACAATGGTGCACCAGTGTCCAAAATGCCCTAAACAATAAAGTCACAGGCCTTCAAACTAAAATTAAAAACAAGAAAGATCCCATAGCCAAACCAACCAACTCCACTAACACGACCCTGCGCCCCACACACCAACACCCTTTGCCCAACCCCTCTCGCTTTAGCTTTTCCAAAGTCTCCACTCTTGAAGTGGAAAAAATCATTCTCAGCCTAAAACCATCTAACTGCCAGGGTGACCTTTGCCCCTCACAAATTATTAAAGATGCAGCAAGAGACTTCTCGCCATTCATCACAAGACTCATCAATGCCTCCTTCTCCTCAGGTACCGTGCCCAGCAACCTCAAAGAGTCCTGGGTCCTGCCCCTTCTCAAAAAGCCCTCTCTTGACCCCTCCATTCCCACCAACTACAGACCCATTACCACTGTCCCCTTCCTGCTCAAGATATTAGACAAGACAGCCTACCAACAAATCCAAAAATCCTTGAAATAAACCATCTCCTCGGTATCCGGCAATCAGGCTTCAGACCCCAACACGGGCTCAAATTGACACTCTGAGAGACAATGGGAAAACTGCTTTATTGCTTCTCCTTGACCTCTCTGCGGCATTTGATCTAGTTGATCACAAAATATTATGCAATCACCTGGACTCAGCTGCCCACTTTTCCCAAGAAGCCATCGGCTGGATCGAGTCATTCCTCAGCAACAGATCCATGCATGTATTCTCCACCACAGCTGCCGCCGACCCCATTCCCATCACTTGCGGAGTCCCCCAGGGTTCATGCGTCTCCCCTATTCTGTACAACGTGTTCACGAAGCCCCTGTTTGATGATCTAGATGGTCTGGGTATCACCTACACTAATTATGCCGATGATACCCAGATCCTCATCCCATTGATGGGAGATTACAACCATGATTTGGCCTTGGTGAACAAGGTGTACCTCATCATCCAGGCATGGATGGCATCTCACAGTCTATGCCTGAATGATGACAAGACTGAACTCATCATACTTGGTTCCACCGCAAACCTAACCAAATTGGACCACAACTACTCCAGCTTCACAATAGATGGGAACCCGATTAAAGTAGCTAAGAAGTGAAAACCTTAGGAATATACATTGACTCCTCCCTCTCCTTCCATAAACAGGTTAGCTCCATGGCATCCTCCACGGCCTACACATGTAAGCTTATAAGAGCAGCCAAACCCTTCTTTCTAATGTAATGCAGCTCTGGGTGGCTTTCTTATCCACCCAGAGCTGCATTACATTAGCCAGAGCCCTTGTATTATCAAAACTGGACTATTGTAATGCCCTTTACGTAGGAGCTAGCAAACAGGTTACTAACAAAATACAGACGCTACAAAACAACTCTCTCAGAGCAGCGCTTAGCATCACCAAGAGAGAACACATCTCTAACATTAGGAGAGCCCATAACTGGCTCAACACTACTGATAAAATCCTGCTCAAAGTAGCCTCACTAACACACAAATGCCTCAACAACGCTGCCCCCCGCTACTTAGTCGACAGAATAAGTAAACACACTTCCAATAGACCTACTAGAACCTCTAACGCCAATCTACTCACAGTTCCTAGGTTCAATCGCACCAAAATGGGTGGCAACAGCTTCCAGGTGAAAGCAGTCCAACATTGGAACTCCCTACCACCCTCCCTAAGGACACCCCAAACCTACACACACTTTAGACGCAACTACATACATTGGATAAAGAACAACGACCGCTAGTACCATCCAACCCTCCACCGACACCCACTATGTAAATATGTATACTTGTAAATCTGCAAACCTTTGTCTTTATCGTGACTGCTGTAACCATCTATGATCCTTTTGTAATTATTGTAATGCATTGTAACGTGTAACTAAGCTGTGAATAACCTTGCTGCTCCTGCACCCTCATACCCTCGGGTCTGGTGCGCAATACAAATGAATAAACTAAACTAATAAACTAAACCTCAGCACCAGTTCTCCGGCACCCCCAACCTGACCTGCCATATGTAGGTGAGACAGATGCCTCCAGTGTGGCCATGGGGGCAGTGTTATCACAAAAGGACCCGGACACGGGGCAATTACATACTATAGCCTTTTGGTCCCGTACGTTTACTGCACCAGAAATGAACTGACAAAGAGCTACTGGCAATTAAAGGAGCTCTTAAAACCTGGAGACACTACCTGCTAGGAGCAAGACATACAGTCACAGTTATCACAGACCATCATAGTCTGCAATATTTGAAAACTGCTAAAGCCCAATCTTTGCGTCAGCTTCGCTGGGCTCTTTTCTTCGCAGAATACAACTTTGTTATCGCTTACAGACCTGGAGTGCGTAACGGAAAAGCAGATGCTCTGTCATGCATGGGAGAGGACAAAGACACGTTTATACCATCTGAGCCAGTAACCATGATTCCCGAAGAACGGATTCAAAACTAGATGGCAGTAACCGCCTGCTGGGAAGACTTGAAGGTCGATCTCCAATCTCACATGGACCAAGCAGCCCAACGAAAATGGTTAGCTAAAGGGGACCAATACTCCATTAAGGAGAATTTACCTTATTTTCAGGGAAGACTGTATATTCAAGACAAGGAAATACAAAACAAAATTATAGCAAACTACCACGAGTCATTAGTGGAGGGACATCCTCGAATTACCAAGACTCGGGCCAAAATTCAGAAGAACTATTGGTGGCAAACCTGGAGAAAGGACATTGTCCAGTTTATTGCAACCTGTGGTGCTTGCGCACAACAAAATCTCAAAAGCTAAGTCCTGCAGGGTTATTGCGTCCGTCGGCTGTACCACCAGCACCATTGCATACGCTGTTCATGGACTTCATTACCGATCTACCACCCTGCGACGGCTTCAACACAATTGTAGTCCTAGAAGACTTATTCTCCAAAATGGCACATTTTATTCCACTAAAGGGGCTTCCCACTGCTGCAACCCTGGCCACTGTATTCTTGGAACAAATAATTCAACTACATGGCTTTCCTTCGGTACTGGTTTTGGACCATGGAACTCAATTTGTTTCAGCTTTCTGGAGGAGACGTTGTAAGATAGCGCAAATCGATCTTCGCCTATCCACAAGTCACCATCCCCAAACTGATGGTCAGACTGAAAGGAGCAATCAGACGCTAGAACAATACCTGAGATGTATATTGCAGCAGACAGAAGGGTCTTGGAAAAGGATTCTCTGGTTGACTGAATTTGCTTACAATAACTCCATTCACACCAGTACTGTACAAACCCCATTCTATACCATGAATGGCTGGCACCCTCGGACATCCTCGTTTGATCCACTTGATGAACTAGAAATGCCAGCGATTACCTCCTTACATAAAACCATTACTCAAACTCTTAAGGAAGCAACCAAGAACCTAATCAAGGCCAAGGAACAACAAAAAAGGTTTGCAGACAGGCATACAAAGGGAGCCCCGCATTACCAAGTTGGTGATAAAGTATGGTTGGCATCCAAGAACATCCATTGAAGGGACCGTGGGTCTTCCGTCCAAGATACCTCAGACCTTACCCCATCAAGGCCATCATTAATCCTGCTGCAATAAAAATTAGATCTACCTGCCAATTTGCGGATCCATCCAGTGTTTAATGTTTCCCTCCTAAAACCCGTGAAACTAGAGACTAGGATTAAAAAACCACCTGAGCCTGAGATCATAGAGGGAGAACCAGAGTATGAGGTTAAAGACAGTCTGGACTCTAAGATAGTATGATCAAAACTGTACTACTTGATCGACTGGGAGGGTTACAGACCTCAGGATCGCACATGGGAACCTGTCGAATGTGTCCATGCACCTCAACTAATCAGATGGTTCGACCGTAATAACCCAGCCAAACCAGGACCAGGGAGAAGAACGCCCGTGAGAGGGGCCTTGAGGGGGAGTGCTGTCATAGCCACTGGACAAGGGCCCATGTTTCTACCACCTACAAGGTCCAAATGGGCCCAGTCCTGGCGCCTCTGGCACCAGGCTCATGCAAAAGTGTGCTTTGCACACTTTATTCCTAAGGCACTGCATCCAGGCTGGGGGTGGCCATAGGAGAACATTGGGGAGCATGTGCAAGAACCTCTTGGAGTGGCAAGGTGGAGCCACAAGGCATGGCCAAAGGGAGGGGCCGGGGCCAGCCTATTTAAGGCCAACCCGCCTGCATACTGGCGCTTCGTGTTAGTCTGTTTTCTGCAGCGGAATGCTTACCGCCGCCTGCAGAGTCCTTACCTGTTTTCCAGCTCATCACCTCGACACGCATCCTCCTGGTTCCAGGCCATCACTGAAAGTGCATGTTACCTGACTCCAGCTACACCATCGCTGAAAGCGCATCTTATCTGGCTCCAGCTTCACCATCGCCTGCAGCGCATCACATCTTACCTGGTTCCAAAGTCATCGGAGTTGGAGCGCATCCTTACCTGTTCCGGACATCTTGCTATGAGGGAGCTTCTTCCATCCTGCAACCGTGGGCAGGCCTTTGGACAGCCGCTTCCCGCTTGACGTCGCCAGGCCATCCCTGCAAGAGAAAAGAACAGACAAGGTTAGAAACTGCATAGATAATTTACGCTTGGCAGCGCAACACCTGAGCCTTGCATTCTACCCCGAAAGCCAATTTACCATCTACTTGAGAGCTTCGCCATTCTCTTGGGCTTAATTGGGGCTCGCTCTAAACATTGCGACTCCATGCAGTCATCTTCACACCTATAGGCGAGAGAAAAGACATTGCAAGAATTACAAACTAAAATCACGGCAAAAATACATTGCAATAATTACGAACTATAATCACAGCAAAAACGAGATTGCATTAGAACACGGACAATAATCATTGTTAAAAGACTCTTACCTTCCAAGTGGTCGGTCGCAGCTGGTCTGGGCCGCCACATCCACGGACCAGTGAAGCAACTAGGTCCACCCAAGGCGCCTCTGTTAATGAGAAGCAGGACAGAGAGCTCATCCTTACAAGAAATCAGGTGAGCGTACATGGGCAAACGGTTGCTCATCTCGTTTTGGAACGAAGGGTTCTGGGGGAATCACAATACCACCACACCATTCTCATTGCCTCTTGTATTCCCTCAGAGGCAGTACCAGCAACCGGAGCAGTCAACATTGCAGCAGCTGGGGGAAAGAACCGATACAGGGGAGCCAAGTCAAGGGAGGGCTCTAACCGTGCCCCAATATCCCCGCAGAGACCAGGTGAGTGTAACAGAACGCGAAGCCTATCCGAATCTCTGCCTGGGCATTATGGCCACCTCAGAAACTGACCAGTTGGCCCAACTACTGGGGGAGCTGCGGGCTGAAGTACATGCCTCTAGACAAGAGACCAATCCCTTGAGGAGAGACCTTATTGTAGCCCGTGAACGGACAGATGATTTGGCAAGACAAATGCTTCAGGCACACGCAGGACAGGTTCCATTACCCGGGATTGCACCAACTCCTTTGCCGCAGCCATCACCACCAGTGCAAGTGGTGCTTCCAGGGGCAGTTTCACTGGCCCCACCAGAGCGTTTCACCGGTGACCCCAACAAAAGTGGCATATTTATGAACCAGTGCTGCCTTCATTTTTTGTGTCGACCTGGGGCCTTCCCTAACGATAGCGCCAGAGTTGCCTTTGTACTTTCATATTTGGGAGGCAGCGCAGCTGACTGGTCCATACCATTAGTAAATCAGGATGATCCAATACTTCGAGATGTTGGGGAATTCCAACGGGAATTGGAAAAATTGTTTGTCAGACACACCCAAGGACAAGCTTTAGATAATGAACTGTTGTCTCTCAAACAAGGAATCCACGATTTGATGATTTATATTGCCACCTTCAAACATCTCGTAGCGCAGACTAATTGGCCTGAGGAGAAAAGGACCACACTGTTTTACCAGGGGCTACGTGGTGAGCTAAAAGATGTGTTAGCTCAAGTAGTCAATCCTCCCGAGTGTTGTGCGTAGTATATCAATCTGACGGTGCAATTGGACCAT
This sequence comes from Ambystoma mexicanum, assembly GCF_040938575.1. NCBI lineage: Eukaryota > Metazoa > Chordata > Amphibia > Caudata > Ambystomatidae > Ambystoma > Ambystoma mexicanum. Next base: position 1,470,652,162 of record NC_090923.1, on the reverse strand, counting down.
AGGTTACAGGACCGAAAAATGGACCGCACAAGAACCGAAGGGAGGTCGGTTTACATGCAACCCCGAGATCACCAAACCAAGGCTCATGAACCCACTGAGCCAATGCAGATTGGGGGATTATGAGCCCTTATTTCCAAGGCTGAAATGGAAAAGAAAAAAAGGAGGCAGCAACAACTCTGTTTATATTGCGGAAAAGCTGGATATTTCCTCTGTGATTGCCCCATAAAACCCCCTAAGAAAATAGTATGTGCCACAGACAACAGCAACAAAGAGAAGGAACAGAATCCGGAAAACTCGGACGCCCGGCAAGTGTAGGGGTCCACTTGTCGAGCGGAATAAAGAAAGTTGTACAGACCTCACACCTGGTCATCCCGGTACTAATGATCCACCATCAACAACCATCAAAGGTGCATGCTCTAGATGCCTACATTGATAGTGGAGCGGTGGGGAACTACATCGATCAAAATCTGTCCACCCGGATAGGCCTTCCTCTCCAGCAAAAACTACAATCGGAAAACGTCACTGGTAACGCAACATACCGACAAGGTGATGCTAATGTGTCAGGATGGTCATCGGAAAGACATCTCTTTCGATCTTATTGGGGCCCCCCAGTTCCAAATGATCCTAGGAATGTCATGGCTAGAAGCCCATAACCCTAGGATTGACTGGCGCACAAGGGAGCTGACCTTTCCTCAAGAATGTGCAAAGAGTTGCTACCACAGAGACGTGAGGAATCTACAACTCAAGGCGAAACCAATCCTAGGAATCTCTGGTTCGATACCCCCCGAATATCAAGACTATTCAGATTTGTTCTAAAAGGAACAAGCAAACACCCTGCCTCCACACAGACCTTTCGACTACCAAATCGACCTGGTTCCTTTCCTGGAGCACAAATCCCGTGCAGTCGAATTTACGCTCTGACTGAGCAAGAAAATCAGCACCTGAGGACATACGTAGACCAGTACATAGCCAACGGATTCATCCGCCCATCCAAGTCTCCTGCCTCCTCAGCTCTCTTCATCGTACCAAAGAAGGAAGGGGACCTCATAACTTGTATAGATTATAGGGCATTGAACAAGATCACCGTCAAGAATAGATATCCTCTGCCGCTCATCCCCAACCTACTAGATCAGGTGAAGAATGCTCAAATCTATACAAAATTGGACCTATGAGGAGCTTACCATTTGGTAAGGGTTAAAAAGGGCGACGAATGGAAAACCGCATTCCGAACCAAATACGGGCTCTTTGAATATCAGGTTATGCCCTTTGGGTTATGCAACGCACCAGCAGCATTCCAGTTCTTCATGAACGATGTACTTCACGAATTGTTGGATGTTTGCGTTCTCGTGTACATCGACGACATTCTTATCTCCCCATTGTCCAAGGAGGATCATGTTGGCCATGTAAGGGAAGTTTTGGAAAAGCCTTGTAAGCATCAGCTGTTTGCCAAACTAGAAAAGTGCTTCTTCCATGTCACAGAAGTCAAATTTTTAGGCTTCATGCTTACCCCACGAGAGGTTCACATGGACACTCGCAAAGAAGGATGCTATTCTTCAGTGGCCATCCCCAACATCGACCAAGGGAGTGCAGAGCATACTCGGATTTGCCAACTTTTACAGGCGGTTTATTTCGGGGTTTTCTCAGATCGTTCATCCAATCACTTCCTTATTAAAGAAGAATACAATGTTTTCCTGGTCCCCCCAAAGCTGAAAAGGCCTTCCAGGAATTAAAACTGGCCTTCACCTGGCTATAACAAAACCATGCGCACAGCCTTAGACTCCATTGCACCATTAAAACTAAGAAAATGTAAACCGAAAAAGCATCTCAACCATTGGTTCTCTAATCACCTTAAAACTCTTAGATTAGAAAAACGCAAAAAGGAACAAGCCTGGAGACAATCTCCCACAGACCACAACAAAATATTGCTCAATAAAATAACGTCCAACTACAAAAAAGAAATCATAGCTGCCAAACAAGAGTCTTACAATCAGAGGATTGCACAATCCAACTCCAACACCAAAGAGCTGTTTACGATCTTTAAAGAACTGGAAACACCTGTGCTAACTGCAGACACTTGCATGAAGGACAAACAATGGTGCACCAGTGTCCAAAATGCCCTAAACAATAAAGTCACAGGCCTTCAAACTAAAATTAAAAACAAGAAAGATCCCATAGCCAAACCAACCAACTCCACTAACACGACCCTGCGCCCCACACACCAACACCCTTTGCCCAACCCCTCTCGCTTTAGCTTTTCCAAAGTCTCCACTCTTGAAGTGGAAAAAATCATTCTCAGCCTAAAACCATCTAACTGCCAGGGTGACCTTTGCCCCTCACAAATTATTAAAGATGCAGCAAGAGACTTCTCGCCATTCATCACAAGACTCATCAATGCCTCCTTCTCCTCAGGTACCGTGCCCAGCAACCTCAAAGAGTCCTGGGTCCTGCCCCTTCTCAAAAAGCCCTCTCTTGACCCCTCCATTCCCACCAACTACAGACCCATTACCACTGTCCCCTTCCTGCTCAAGATATTAGACAAGACAGCCTACCAACAAATCCAAAAATCCTTGAAATAAACCATCTCCTCGGTATCCGGCAATCAGGCTTCAGACCCCAACACGGGCTCAAATTGACACTCTGAGAGACAATGGGAAAACTGCTTTATTGCTTCTCCTTGACCTCTCTGCGGCATTTGATCTAGTTGATCACAAAATATTATGCAATCACCTGGACTCAGCTGCCCACTTTTCCCAAGAAGCCATCGGCTGGATCGAGTCATTCCTCAGCAACAGATCCATGCATGTATTCTCCACCACAGCTGCCGCCGACCCCATTCCCATCACTTGCGGAGTCCCCCAGGGTTCATGCGTCTCCCCTATTCTGTACAACGTGTTCACGAAGCCCCTGTTTGATGATCTAGATGGTCTGGGTATCACCTACACTAATTATGCCGATGATACCCAGATCCTCATCCCATTGATGGGAGATTACAACCATGATTTGGCCTTGGTGAACAAGGTGTACCTCATCATCCAGGCATGGATGGCATCTCACAGTCTATGCCTGAATGATGACAAGACTGAACTCATCATACTTGGTTCCACCGCAAACCTAACCAAATTGGACCACAACTACTCCAGCTTCACAATAGATGGGAACCCGATTAAAGTAGCTAAGAAGTGAAAACCTTAGGAATATACATTGACTCCTCCCTCTCCTTCCATAAACAGGTTAGCTCCATGGCATCCTCCACGGCCTACACATGTAAGCTTATAAGAGCAGCCAAACCCTTCTTTCTAATGTAATGCAGCTCTGGGTGGCTTTCTTATCCACCCAGAGCTGCATTACATTAGCCAGAGCCCTTGTATTATCAAAACTGGACTATTGTAATGCCCTTTACGTAGGAGCTAGCAAACAGGTTACTAACAAAATACAGACGCTACAAAACAACTCTCTCAGAGCAGCGCTTAGCATCACCAAGAGAGAACACATCTCTAACATTAGGAGAGCCCATAACTGGCTCAACACTACTGATAAAATCCTGCTCAAAGTAGCCTCACTAACACACAAATGCCTCAACAACGCTGCCCCCCGCTACTTAGTCGACAGAATAAGTAAACACACTTCCAATATACCTACTAGAACCTCTAACGCCAATCTACTCACAGTTCCTAGGTTCAATCGCACCAAAATGGGTGGCAACAGCTTCCAGGTGAAAGCAGTCCAACATTGGAACTCCCTACCACCCTCCCTAAGGACACCCCAAACCTACACACACTTTAGACGCAACTACATACATTGGATAAAGAACAACGACCGCTAGTACCATCCAACCCTCCACCGACACCCACTATGTAAATATGTATACTTGTAAATCTGCAAACCTTTGTCTTTATCGTGACTGCTGTAACCATCTATGATCCTTTTGTAATTATTGTAATGCATTGTAACGTGTAACTAAGCTGTGAATAACCTTGCTGCTCCTGCACCCTCATACCCTCGGGTCTGGTGCGCAATACAAATGAATAAACTAAACTAATAAACTAAACCTCAGCACCAGTTCTCCGGCACCCCCAACCTGACCTGCCATATGTAGGTGAGACAGATGCCTCCAGTGTGGCCATGGGGGCAGTGTTATCACAAAAGGACCCGGACACGGGGCAATTACATACTATAGCCTTTTGGTCCCGTACGTTTACTGCACCAGAAATGAACTGACAAAGAGCTACTGGCAATTAAAGGAGCTCTTAAAACCTGGAGACACTACCTGCTAGGAGCAAGACATACAGTCACAGTTATCACAGACCATCATAGTCTGCAATATTTGAAAACTGCTAAAGCCCAATCTTTGCGTCAGCTTCGCTGGGCTCTTTTCTTCGCAGAATACAACTTTGTTATCGCTTACAGACCTGGAGTGCGTAACGGAAAAGCAGATGCTCTGTCATGCATGGGAGAGGACAAAGACACGTTTATACCATCTGAGCCAGTAACCATGATTCCCGAAGAACGGATTCAAAACTAGATGGCAGTAACCGCCTGCTGGGAAGACTTGAAGGTCGATCTCCAATCTCACATGGACCAAGCAGCCCAACGAAAATGGTTAGCTAAAGGGGACCAATACTCCATTAAGGAGAATTTACCTTATTTTCAGGGAAGACTGTATATTCAAGACAAGGAAATACAAAACAAAATTATAGCAAACTACCACGAGTCATTAGTGGAGGGACATCCTCGAATTACCAAGACTCGGGCCAAAATTCAGAAGAACTATTGGTGGCAAACCTGGAGAAAGGACATTGTCCAGTTTATTGCAACCTGTGGTGCTTGCGCACAAAAAAATCTCAAAAGCTAAGTCCTGCAGGGTTATTGCGTCCGTCGGCTGTACCACCAGCACCATTGCATACGCTGTCCATGGACTTCATTACCGATCTACCACCCTGCGACGGCTTCAACACAATTGTAGTCCTAGAAGACTTATTCTCCAAAATGGCACATTTTATTCCACTAAAGGGGCTTCCCACTGCTGCAACCCTGGCCACTGTATTCTTGGAACAAATAATTCAACTACATGGCTTTCCTTCGGTACTGGTTTTGGACCATGGAACTCAATTTGTTTCAGCTTTCTGGAGGAGACGTTGTAAGATAGCGCAAATCGATCTTCGCCTATCCACAAGTCACCATCCCCAAACTGATGGTCAGACTGAAAGGAGCAATCAGACGCTAGAACAATACCTGAGATGTATATTGCAGCAGACAGAAGGGTCTTGGAAAAGGATTCTCTGGTTGACTGAATTTGCTTACAATAACTCCATTCACACCAGTACTGTACAAACCCCATTCTATACCATGAATGGCTGGCACCCTCGGACATCCTCGTTTGATCCACTTGATGAACTAGAAATGCCAGCGATTACCTCCTTACATAAAACCATTACTCAAACTCTTAAGGAAGCAACCAAGAACCTAATCAAGGCCAAGGAACAACAAAAAAGGTTTGCAGACAGGCATACAAAGGGAACCCCGCATTACCAAGTTGGTGATAAAGTATGGTTGGCATCCAAGAACATCCATTGAAGGGACCGTGGGTCTTCCGTCCAAGATACCTCAGACCTTACCCCATCAAGGCCATCATTAATCCTGCTGCAATAAAAATTAGATCTACCTGCCAATATGCGGATCCATCCAGTGTTTAATGTTTCCCTCCTAAAACCCGTGAAACTAGAGACTAGGATTAAAAAACCACCTGAGCCTGAGATCATAGAGGGAGAACCAGAGTATGAGGTTAAAGACAGTCTGGACTCTAAGATAGTATGATCAAAACTGTACTACTTGATCGACTGGGAGGGTTACAGACCTCAGGATCGCACATGGGAACCTGTCGATTGTGTCCATGCACCTCAACTAATCAGATGGTTCGACCGTAATAACCCAGCCAAACCAGGACCAGGGAGAAGAACGCCCGTGAGAGGGGCCTTGAGGGGGAGTGCTGTCATAGCCACTGGACAAGGGCCCATGTTTCTACCACCTACAAGGTCCAAATGGGCCCAGTCCTGGCGCCTCTGGCACCAGGCTCATGCAAAAGTGTGCTTTGCACACTTTATTCCTAAGGCACTGCATCCAGGCTGGGGGTGGCCATAGGAGAACATTGGGGAGCATGTGCAAGAACCTCTTGGAGTGGCAAGGTGGAGCCACAAGGCATGGCCAAAGGGAGGGGCCGGGGCCAGCCTATTTAAGGCCAACCCACCTGCATCCTGGCGCTTCGCGTTAGTCTGCTTTCTGCAGCGTACCGCTTACAGCCACTCCAGCTACACCATCGCTGAAAGCGCATATTACCTGGCTCCAGCTACACCATCGCCTGCAGTGCATCGCACCTTACCTGCTCCATAGTCATCGGAGTTGGAGCGCATCCTTACCTGTTCCGGACATCCAGCTACATGGGAGCTTCTTCCATCCATCCTCTTCATGGAGTCTTCCATCCTGCAACCGCGGACAGGCCTTTGGGCAGCCGCTTCTCGCTTGACTTCACCAGGCCATCCCTGCAAGAGAAAAGAACACACAAGGTTAGAAACTGCATAGATAACTTACGCTTGGCCGCGCAACACCCGAGTCTTGCGTTCTAACCCGAAAGCCAGCTTACTACCTAGTTGAGAGCTTCGCCATTCTCTTGGGCTTCATTGGGGCTTGCTCTAAACACTGTGACTCCGTGCAGACATCTTCACACCTATAGGGGAGAGAAAAGACATTGCAAGAATTACGAACTAAAATCACGGCAAAAAGACATTGCAATAATTACGAACTATAATCACGGCAAAAACGACATTGCATTAGAATACAGACAATAATCATTGTTAAAAGACTCTTACCTTCCAAGTGGTCGCAGCCGGTCTGGGCCGCCACATCCACGGACCAGTGAAGCAACTAGGTCTGCCCAAGGCGCCCCTGCTAATGAGAAGCAGGACGGAGAGCTCATCCTTACAAGAAATCAGGTGAGCGTATATGGGCAAATGGTTGCTCATCTCGTTCTGGAACTAAGGGTTTGGGGGGAATCACGATACCACCACACCATTCTCATTGACTCTCGTATTCCCTCAGAGGCAGTACCAGCAACCGGAGCAGTCAACATTGCAGCAGCTGGGGGAAGGAACCCATCCAGGGGAGCCAAGTCCAGGGAGGGCTCCAACCCCGCAGAGACCAGGTGAGCGTAACACCTATGGGAAACCCTTATGGCACCCATGGGTGGGGGTATATCCCTGTGCCCCTAGTGTATGTTTTTGGGCACCTGTGTGTGGCCCACAGAGCACGGTATGGGCTGGTGTCAGCTCCATGCTGAATTTGACAGGTGCTCTGAGTATCCTCCATTTTGGGCTACCCAGGCCATGCCATTGGAGTCAGTTGATTCCTGATAGGAAACAAGATGGCCCCTGTGGACTCTTGCTTTCTATTGCCGGTTACCTTGTTTTCCAAAAGTCCTGGGAAGCCCTGACTCTGTCCCTTCCCCCTGACTGGCTGTTGGATGGAAGTTCCATATATGGTGTTGTTGTGAAGTCCAGGCCAGACTGGCTGGAGCCTTCCCAGTGACTGTATGTTGTGGGTACACCCTTTGGGCAGGACCTGGGTGAAAGGAGTGTGTGACCAATATACTCTTCTTGTTGTGGATGTCTGGTTTCTGGTGTTTGACACATTGACTGAGAAAGCCCAGCCCGAAACTGGTATGAATGCAGTGTGTAGTGTTGAATGGCTGGGTACTTGTCCCAATACACATTTCTTGTTGTGAGTGTCTGAGAGGGAGGAGAATGGCCTGAATGCACTGTATGCCTGATTGGCTGACTGACTGCTGAATGCCCTTCTGAGAGATTGGTTGCCTGAGTGTGACCCAGCAGAAAGAATGAGAGATCAACTAGTATATCTGGGGGCCTCTCACTGCGAGAAATCGTTCAGAAGCTGAAGATGAAACTGACGCTTAATCTTGAAGCCGAGCCTGAAGAAGAAGGTTGACTGCTGTCTCCCTTTGCCGAAATCCGAAAGCCATCGAGACTGATCCAAGAGAGGACCTGTTTAGCTGCCCTCTTCCCGTGCTCCGAGGGACCATCGAGCACCGCTAACCTTTGCCGAAGCGCCCTGGAAGTCAGACCCTCAAAAGGCTGCCGACCGGAGACTGGGACCGCTGAGTAGAATGAAGATCAGCACCAGACATTCCGTCCACCGTCGTCGACCAGGGTTCGCAGGTTTGCTGTAACCTCTGGAGGCCCGTTGAAGCAATGTTGCCCAGAAGCAGGGACCGCTTGATGCCGTGCCACCGACGACTGGAGCCACACGCTCCTTTGCCTAAGACCTTTGTTTCACGGATGCGCTCATCTGCACCGCCGCCCGCCTTATCCCACCGGAGAAGGCCAAGCCGTCAACACGACGAGGAGCATCTGCCGGTGGGTTTCCCACCACCCAACGACCGTAGAGACGTCGGACGACTCGACGCCCTTGCTGGGCCACAGTTCTTCACAATCTCTTTGCGGTCATGAGCTATCGACATCGAGATGCCCCGCACGCCTCTTCCTTGCAGGACGTCTTTGCTCTGGTGTCGACGAGCACCGCTGGGACCGAAGCTGCCGCCTCAACGCCGAGTTCACATTCTCAGAGGGATCTCGATGATCCATGGCTCCTGCTTTAAATGGAGTCACTCAAGAAGGAACTGTCGACGACTCATCGTCGAACTCTGCTATTCCAGGTACATTGGGGTGGTAGAAACATTATAGAAGGAAATAAGACTTAAGTGAACAATGTATGGACTGGGCTTGTGATATAGCTTTACTTGCCTAGGTGGGGGGATCTCCACACAGAACTATGTCTAGTGGTAGGGGCTAGTATTCTGCCAATTGTTCTAACACACTGCTTTCCTCCTATATCTATTGTTGGTTACCTTTATTAAGTGATTTGTGTGACATTTAACCAGAGTACAGTTGATGCACTTTAATGAAATCTAATAATAATTGTGGTACCACTTAGAACTGTATATATTTGCAATTGTAGATTTTCTGAACACAAAGTGAGTTATTGTGATTGTGTACATAACCTTGAACTTAATTATATAAAGAATGTGCTTTAACTAATACAGTGTGCGGACATTTCTTTGTGGGGGCTTGGGGACTACACTGTCCTTAAGAACTAGCCTGCATCACCTCCTGAGAAGTTAGGCCTTGATTGCTCGACTATGTTACCAATAATAGAGAATCTTGGCTGGGGTCCTCTGTGCCTCTCCTCTACCATATAGAGAGCAGAAGTACAGACCCCCCTCCAGTCTTTACAGTCACCTGCAGGCGAACAGAATCTGTGAGAGACTCAACGGCCTGCTTAAAGAAAGAATAGCCAAATTGAAGCTTACCTTGAAGAAAGGGTGGTTGCATTGCCTACCACTGGCATTGTATGCGTTGATAAATCAGCAAGGTTCCGACCACCAGTTTAACCCCCATGAAATAGTGACAGGGAGGCAGATGAGGACACCCCTCACACCTCCATCTAGAACTAGAAGTGATGCCCAGTCAACTGCAGAATTGTTAGAAAAGGAGTTACGAGATTATTTAACATGCATGACAAGTATCTATGTCATTTCAGATCAGCTCAAGCAAAAGGGGTGTGGGGCAGCACAGAACACAGAAGGAGATGTTACAGCAACCGGATGTGAAGAACTACGTCTTCCCAAACCTTTTCCCGGTAATTCGATCCTAACTGCAACTTCACTAGGAAATGGCATGAGCCACGCTTTAATGGGCCATTCATCGTGGAGGACGTAACGCTATCAGCAGTAAAGGTGCAACGCAGACACGCTTGGATATTTCTTGGAGATGTAAAGATCTATGCTAGAGAACCCCCTTCACCCCCACCTCTGTCGGAAGCAAGCATCGGGGAAGAACCTCAGCACGTGCAGACTAGATCCATGACGAGGAAGAAGGATGCACAGACTGTTGAATAAAGACAGGCAAAGAGTACATTGGACTTTGGCTTGTTTTGGGATACTCCTTTTCAGCTACTAAAAAAGGAGTTAAGGGAAGATATTTGTTCTTGAGCCACAGGAGTTTGCTGACATTGGACTAAAACATGTTTATGTCTTGATCAAGAAAGAAAGCATGCCACATTTGGAGTTCCTTTTCGACGACTGGAAGAGGGAGCAGTTCCCCAATTCCTTTCTCACTGAGATTCTTTTCGGAGGTGCCTGTGGTGGTACCCAATGACGACATTCATTGGATCATCCTTGCTGTTTTTGTCTACATTCTTCGTTCATGGTCTTCGTTGGTGGGGGGAACATTTGACATTCACAATTTTCTGCAAGATCCTAAATCTGTTCCAATCGTGAGGTCTCCAGTTTCCTGGATACAGTGGGGAAAGCACAAATGCCCCTATCGGATGGTAATGCGCATAGACTGGTCGGCTTGGTATTCTATTACCTAATCGAGGAATGCCCGCATCTTGTTGGCAGACAAACTGATGTTCAAAACTTCATGAGAGACCCGAGGAATAGCGTGGCACTTAATGAAATACTGCGAGATCTCATAACAGAAGTTAACCTGTATTCTGAGAGAACACTGAGAACTGAATGAGACATTTGGAGGAAGATATCCAGAGCCTACTAACTGTGTTCTTTTACTTCTCGCTGAGGAGAGCATCCGCATTTCGTCTGGTGAAAAGGACGATTCCTTTTGTCTTCATTGGGAACTTTGTTTATCGTCCAGTAGCAGCCAGCTGAGGGCGAAATGTATGGAGCAGACTCAGCAGCTTCCTGAGTACTGCATGATGTTGCCGGATTAAAGATTTGTTTTTTCTTCCTTAAAAAAGATTAAGAATGGGCAGTGCCAATAGCAATAACATTATGGCAGACAACGAGAGATGTCCATGATGTGCAAGAAGCTATTGCTGTAAGAAATGGATGTACTTATATGTTATTTACACTTGCATCTTGTTTATAGTGCTACTTCTTTGACTAACAGTGCAAACTGCTTACTTTTTAGATCTTAATAGAGCAAATATTCTGGTGTATCTTCCTATGCAGGAGTAGGGTACAGATGTGGCAACTACAAGGCAGCCAAGACCTTATGTAATTGTTCCTACTCTAGAGGTACACACGAGAGCACCTGGTCCTGTGATAGGTAAACCTGGGTTACCTTTTAGAGGAAGGTCCTGTATGGAGATTTTACAGGACTCTTTGATGCCTGCATATTATGTTAATAGGATGAGGCTCTTGGAACTTTCTCCTACACAGTTAGCACACGTAAACGCACCAAGTCCACTGACAAATGGTTCTATGATTGGTCCAGCAAGAAAGAGTTATGCTGACATACTTCATGAAATGATCATAGAAGCTCATAAGAAAATAACAAGACCTAAGGGAAGTGCTAGGGAGGATGATCATGAGTTAAATGATTACCTAGATAGTACAGCTCACTTGGGGAATAACATATGGTATCAGCATATGAAAGCAATGGGAAGGAGGACCTCAAAGGAGGAATGCTTTGTATGTGCACGCCTGCCTTATTTCATGGGAGGTCTAAAATCTTCATAGCTATTGAAATAGACCTCCAGACAGCGCATTGTCTATTACACATAACACTCTGCCGTACAAGAGGTCAGTTCATGGGCTGAGATGCCTATCTCAAATGGGCAACTGAATAGACAGACCTAGATGAAGATGATTATGTCCCAGACACGAAGACAAGAAAGAGGGCGCGCACCAAGAATCATGTGATCAGATATGAACACCTGGAGTGAAAGGATCTGAAATCAGATGGGAAGTAAACAGAAGACTTGAGAGTCCAGGAAAATCTGCAGAAGAAATTTGTAGATGGAAGAACAGGGGCCAGATGCAGATTTGGGTATCCGTGCTATCACCAGATACATGGGAAGAAGGAGTAGTAATCTACAGTGCCTGGGTGGTCATTGGTTGTTATCAGCCAATCATTGACATAGTACAGAATGGGTTCAAGCCTCTATGGCCTAGACTTGCTAAACTACTGACCTGGGTCGAAGATAGAGGAGGACCTTTGCAGATAGTGGCTTTGGAAAGTGCAAAGCTGTGCTTCAGAAACAATGGCACACGAAAAGTTGGAGAGAATCAGAACTGTGGTCGAATCATTGATGTACCAGGAATGAAACTTGGAACAGCAGTAATCATGGATCACTACTGGACTTGTGGATCCGGAGCTTATATGAAGCTACCCAAGGATTGGGGAGGAAAATGCTCACTAGTGAATGTTCATGTTCCAGCGTTGGTGATTCCTAAAAGTGACTTAAGCTTTGGCAGGTTTCCAAAAGCAGATGCTCACCTGAGGAAGAAGAGATCTGTAGAGCTGATTCATCGAATGAAGCGGGAGAACTATTTCTCTGCCAAGGCAATAGAAGCTTTTGACTCCATCCCATATGAACACAGACTGTTCAGCCAGACTTTGTTGGTATTCACGTTGATCTTCATGCCAAGAATCCAAGTTGGAGCAAATACTAAATGGCTACAGATCACCAGATGGGAATTGCTGCAGACAATCAAAACTACCATAAAGGGATTCACAGCTATCAGAGAAGAGATGAGAGACATACGACTGATGACCCTTCAGAATAGATATGTCCTGGACATGATTACAGCTATGGATGGAGTTCCTTGGAGCCCTGATAGTGTTGGTGTTGCTCAGATTTTGTGTGATCAGGGTAATACTGTCACAATGCAAGAAAACTTCAAAGAAATCCATAGGGATGAAAATCATGATTGATGTTGAATCAGGATGGAAGGCCAGAGATTTGACAGATTTAGAAATCAGAGAAGGCCAGCATTCATGCACCTGAGGGAACAAAGTTCCTGTAACCAAAGAACCATAAGAATTATGTGGGAAGATAAATTTATTGCAGTCCAAGTGGACAATGCATGCTCATGACTTGGAACAAAGATGAGCATGTGAAATCAGCAAGAGGCCTGAAGGGAGTCATAAAGATATGGATCCCATAGAAGCATTTCTTCAGACAAGGATGTCTAGACATGAGTGATGATGGGAGAGTGGTCGATGAATCGCCCAGAGTGGGAGTGTAGAGAAGGAGCCAAGTGCCCTCTCCCTCAAGCGTCTCGCCCATATTGCCTATATGTTGGGAAACAGAGTGTGAGACACGTGCAGCACCAGTGAAAATACTGATACCAAGGAGACTCCTGAAAGTAAGGTTCCCATTGAGAAAGCCATACATGCATACAAGACTGTATGATGGCCATTTGAATTAAATCCCAGAAGAAGCGGAGCAAATGAATGGAACAGAAGAATGGTGATGTCATAACACGAAGCCGCGCTGACATACATAAAAGAGATGCAGAGACAAGAGAATGAAGATATTCTATAAGACATCAAGAAAGTATCAAAGATAAGTGACATCTTGGGCTCAAGATGAAGAAACTTATGCTATAGAAACGATGAAGATATCAAGTCACTTTATATGTGTACATGTGCAAAGAAACGCAAGCAGATGAAGTATTCTTGAGGCTAGCTTTATCGTGAATAGATTGTGGCATGCACCAACGTATACATATATAGGAATAAGTAAAGAATGGATGGTTCCACTATGTGTTACGGCAGAGCTGGACCAGAAAATGAAGGCCTTTTTTCCAGTGTGTCGCAGCTGAAAAAAGCAAATGAATTACAGGAGTGAATCTCAGAAAGGCGAGGCTGGATGAGCCCCAGGAAGCCAAGGCCATTTGGGCTGGGACGAGCCGACATTAGTTACAATCGTGTGAAGGAGTGAAACACAATTTCAGAAGGCCTGGACAAAAACAAAGAAGACGTCAGAGGTCTATGAGAAAATAGTATTTTTAATACACTAGAGCTCGATTTTGTGGTCTTCAGTCACATGGAAGGATGAAGTTGGGCAAACATGACAAAACACACCTACGCACGGAGGCAGAGCGTGCCTTCACTCCCCTGAATTCTCCAGAGTAAAGAACATTTACAAGGACAAGTTCAAAGCCTTAATGGACAGCAGACCACTCAGGTGATGATGGATGATATGCTAATTGGTGGGAAGCTATGGTTATGACCAGCTTACCAGCACCTGGAAGCCCAGCCTGCATGCTGCTAACATAGGTGGAAAAGTACTGACGGGTGTAAGAGAGTCAACCATTTGAAAGGGGTCGCGTGATTAAAGGCCCTATAGTTGTGTAGCCAATAGGACATTGTGTATTTAGTGGCATTCATAGTGACCTGTTTGAGGGGAGGGCTTAGTTGCCCCACCTGATGTTAAGGAGCATATCACTCTCTTACACTAGTATGGAACATATTCTTAGATGTTCCCCTAATCCTATCACTTTCTTCAATAGATTTTTTTAGTTTGCCACGTAGGATGACGTTAGTAGATATGTAGGTGAACGTCACCTATGACGAGTTTTTGTTATAAAAGTACGCTTTTTTTAGATGCATTGAGAGACCGTGCTGTGCGACGTTCATTGATGTCCGTTGTACTCCCTGTTTTAGATAATTGATATTAAAACAGTTAACCTTTGCCAACTACCTGAGTCGTTAAGATTATTGATGTTTGAGTAACTCCTGCATCCCCATTCATCTCAAAAGTATTGCTACCTCATTTTAAAGGGCTGAGGGTATCTCAGTTCAACAGCCACAGCAGACAAACTGAATTAAAGCGGACACCAAGTACTTTGCGGGACTCCGCTCGCTCCGCTCCACGGAGGTCTTTTCAAATGATTAACTCCTCCTCTGCTCCTCCTATGCTGTTAACCCATTCATAGCCCCAGCAGACAAACTGAATGAAAGCGGACACCAAGAAATCTGCCGGAGTCCTTTTTATAGACGGAAGGGAGCAAAGGTTTATGTTCGGAAGAAACCTGGCCCCCTTGCCAGTCCCAAATGACTTTTGCCTTTATGTTGGTTTTCTGCAGAAAGCAAGATTCTGTGCCCCCTGTCCTCTCCAGCTACGGATGCGCCAAGAAGAATAGAAGAAGAGCAGCACACAAATATACGTTCCTTGTTTTAATGTTTGTTTTTTTATTTGTCAGGTTGTTTGTTTGTTGTTTGTTATTTTTTGATTCCCTAGTCTGAGAATGTCGACTTAAGGGAAAAAACATGTCCTATGAAAGGACATATATTTTGTGATAAAAAAGAAATCCCATAGAAAAGAAGGGCAAATACTGGACACAGGTGAATGTGTTCATTGTATATAAACCAGGTCCCGGTACCACGCAGCAGGAATTTGAGAAAAAGTAAAAATGTACGCAAATAAGAAGAGGATCAGTAGCTTTGATGTATTAGGAACCAAAGGAAAAACATGATGGAGATTGTTTAGGAGGCAGGAATGTTTTACAGACACACAAAAATAGGTTTTTTAAGGGTTGGGTTGAGGAGGAAGTATTGATGATAGAGACATATTTGTTTTTCAAAGGAAACTCATTCAAGTTTTTTATTACAGGTGGACAGAAGAGATGAAGTATACATCAACAGATTGGCGACATCCAAACCTATGAGCAGAGAGATGGTCCAGGGACCCAGCCAAAATGCCCATTCACAGACATTCCTGGCAAAAACTCCCCCATCTTTGTGTTCCCTTGCTGAAATGCCCCCTCATGTAGACTTCTGAACTAAGAATCTGAGTGCTCTGTGAGGAAAGAAACATAAAAGATGACTGGCTGTTGAAATAAAGGGCCCAGGAACTTGCTGAAAAAGCAGCCTAATAAAAAATAAAAAAAAGGAGGGACAAATTTGACCGGACAAAGACAGTCCATGGATACTAAACCAAGATGAGTCGAATGGAAGATGAGGCTTTAAAAGATGAATAAAGAAGAAAAGAAAAATGAACTTGACAAAAGGTGCATGGGGAACCACGAAAATGTTATGGATAGGGAGTAAGGAAAACATGTGTAGAGTAAAAGCAACACGCAAGTAATTGTGAAAAGATGGGCTGGTGGGTTCCCTCAAAGTGTGACTGTCTTTTGATTCTCATAGTAGCTGTAATGACCTGATGTATAGTTAGTATAAAATAGATGGTGGGACTCAGATAAAAGCGAACAAAGGTATTCTTTAGGGATACATACATGTTTAGACTAGGAGAATGTAATGTGTTAGTACTGACACTGTAGAAATATTTTTAGGATGCCTTCCATAGTGAAATAAATGGCCTCACAGACAAGGGTGATTAGGACAGAGATGAGTAGGTTCACTGAAAGTGGAGGAGGGTGGACATTGGGTGTAGTGGTATGTATTAAGAAGGTGTCTAAATACAATCCAGAGGTGGGAGTGTACAGAAGGTAGACCCCAACTCCCCCCAAACTGAATGTATAGGGTGGTAGATCCCACCCCTCTCAAACGGAATGCAGATAATTTGTTGGGTTAATCAATAACTCCAGTATTGCGAAAATCCGAATTATAGTGCTTAAAAGGCCAAACAAGCACATTGTAGGGCGACAAACATTTTTAGGGTGAGAATGCTTTGCACAGCGGAGGGCATGACGGGTAGCCTACATTTATCATAGTTATTGAAAATCTAGATTTAAAACTGAACAGGAATGAAGTTCTGATAAAAACAGATTGGTCAGTCATTTTTGTAATTTGATCAGCCATTTTGGTTGGGATAAAGTCAGACAGATCCTAAAATGGTTTCTAGAAATATAAAATGGTGGCATTCTGCAAGTCACGCTGAAATAATGAAATAATTCCCTCAAACAGTTCATTGAAAGTTCAGTAGAGGAGAACATGGCTGGGACATAATGGCCCTCATTACGACCCTGGCGGATTTTTTCCGCCATCGACGGACTTTTCCGCCATGGCGTAAAGTCCGTTTACGCCATGGCGGATGGCGGACTTACCGCCCCATTCCGAGGTTGGCGGGGCGGTAAGTCCCCATTGACCCATTTACCCTTCCCCATTCCCATTTCGGCCCCATAGGGCTCCATGGGAGTGGGGAAGGCGTTAATTACGCCACCGTACATTACGGTGGCGTAATTAACACCAAGGTCCCATAGCGCCATGGATTTTTACGCCCGCAAAAAGCGGGCGTAAAAGTGACCATGGCGCTTTGGGAACTCGTAGTTGGCGGTAAGGGGTCGGCGCAGCTAACGCTGGCGTAAACCCCTTACCGCCAGGGTCCTAATGAGGGCCAATGTCTGTACTTCTTGGTAACAATTCTGACAGTGATGGACCGCGAATTTAGCAATTAGTACAGACAGCTGGTCAGCTAGCAACAGTTGTGGGGTTCACAGGGAGTCCACTGCAGATGTAGACTTTTTGGCAAGAAAGCATGCTATCGCCTGCCAAAATTACCTTGAGGACAATGTCAGAAATGTTCTTTCTTGAAGCATCAAAGGATTCATTTTAAAGGTCAATAACTTCTCACACAAATGTAATTAGCCCGTATGCCAATTGATGTCCTAGTGGCCTCTGTGTGGCAGTTAAGCCAGCGAATCACATGCACATGAGGGTTTGTCTTTTATTAAAAGGACCAATGGAAATGTTTTGTGTAATAATTATTAAATAACACCAGCTTTGAAATAGTATACAAAGAGCTGAATTCAGAGCTCATTTGATTGCTGTTGGGGTTTCTGCTGTATGTAGTCGGCTGTACCCTGGTTTGCTGTGAAGAATAAAAGATGTCTTTTGAAATCCAGCCTGAGTTTCTTGATGTCTTCCTGCTTGGTCTCCAGCCTATATTCCCTGATCTAGAAGTGCCAGAGGCCCAGACAGGGCACTGAGCCCATCTCGACACCCCATTCTCCTCACAAGAGGAGGAGAGCAAACTAGAAGAAGATTGGGCAGAGCCCTACGGAGGCAAAAAAATGCATGGAAGGAGAAACACCTAGAAGGTGACAAGGAAGAGATAACAGAAATGTTTAACCCAGAGAATATCAGAAACCC
Organism: Ambystoma mexicanum; assembly: GCF_040938575.1. Lineage (NCBI taxonomy): Eukaryota > Metazoa > Chordata > Amphibia > Caudata > Ambystomatidae > Ambystoma > Ambystoma mexicanum. Next base: position 1,470,634,292 of record NC_090923.1, on the reverse strand, counting down.
CAGATCGTCAGACTGGCAGCCATCCCCCAGAGTTTCCAAGTACATGATGCAGAGACTTAGGAAACGCTAGACAAATACACATGGCAGCGCATGAAGGCGGAATGTCTGCGCCCAGATCTGCCAGGTAAAGTGGCAGAGGCGCTCGAGCTAGATTCCAAAAGGCTAGCCTTCATCACCAAGATGGCGAAAGACCCTTGCAAGGATATGGATAGGTCTTGGCAAAGCTGTCAAGAGAAGGTGCTCTACCTCGCAGGTCCAATAGCAAAAATCATGGACCTAGTGGAACAAGCCAGAGACACCAAAGAAGAGGTAGACAGCAAGGTAGCCGACCACAAGCGATTCATATGGTGCTAGCGGAGAGGGAGAGCCTGCACAACAAGCTGAGACAGCTCAAGCAAAAAAGAGGCCATCAAACTATGCACACCCACTCCAAGATTTATAAACAATATGTTCCTGGTTCACAGAAAAGTGAAAGTGAGACCAGTTATAAATTATAAAGAATTTGGCCAGCTTGGTAGTATACGGCCACTTCAAAATGGAAGGTATTAACCATCTGAGGGATGCCTTAAGAGAAAGACGGGTTAACAAGGATTAACCTAAAGGACGCATATCTCACGATACCCGTCAAAGAGAATTTCCGGACTTACCTAGCATTCATCGGGGACAGGCAGTTTTGGCCATTCAAAACAATGCCATTCGGACTAGCGTCAGCACCATGGGCTTTCACCAAGCTCATGAGACCAGTAGCAGCAGCAATCAGAGAGAAAGGAATATGCATGATCATATATTTAGACGACATACTGCTTTTAGCAGAAGACAGAGAAACCCTGATATATCAGACGATGTGGGTGAAGAAACTCCTCACATCCTTGGGATTCCTAGTGAACCAGGTGAAATCAGACACAACCCCGAGGAGGGGGATAGACTTCCTAGGTTTTATTGTAGACGCCAAAACAGCGATGCTGGAACTGCCGATCAGAAAGATCTGAGACATCAAGAGAGAGATGAAAGCATGTCTCTACAAACAAGTGATATCTTTGAGAGCCCTCGTGAGAATAGTAGGACTCCTAGCGTTGTCAATTCAAGCCATATTTCCGGGGCCTCTACATTACCGGCATTTTAGAGACTGAAGATCAGACACCTCCAGCAAGGGCTGATATACCATCAGATAATCTCTCTAGACCATGATTTCGTGACAGAGCTAGAATAGTGGTTGAAAAATATGGATGCTTGGAATGGGCAAGCCATTTTCGGAGACCGGCCAAGCTAGTGATAGATCAGACACCAGCAAAGTGGGCTGGGGAGCGTGGTGTGGCTCACTAGAGACAGGAGGGAAATGGAGCGCAGACAAATTACAGCTGCACATAAATTGTTTAGAACTACTAGCTGGATCCTTCGCGATCAAAGCATTTACAAAAGGGAAGTGAACTTGTGGATTCTGCTGAAAATGGACATTCCAACAGTCAAGTACATCAATCACATAGGAGGTATGAAATCCAAACTCTTGGCAGAACTAGCAAAAGACTTTTGGCATTACTGCCTGCAATCAGGGACTTTGGTGACAGCAGAGTACCTTCCGGGCTCGCTCAATATAGTGGCAGACTGGAATTCCCGATATCTTGCCAACTCCAGTGACTGGAAATTGAACAAACAAGTGTTTCAGCAGATGGAACAGCTATGGGGGCCAGAGCACACAGACCTGTTCGCGTCCAGGCTGAGCCTGCATTAAGAGCAGCTACTTCAGCTGGAGATTAGATCCAACAGCCTGGGGCGCAGATGCTTTTCTCCAAAACTGGAGAGGGGAATTGCATTATGCCTTTCCCCCATTCATAATGCTGAGCAAAGTCCTGGCGAAGACGCACCAAGAGAGGGTGACACTGATTTTAGTGACCTCGGTGTGAAAATCGCAAGTGTGGTTCCTGATTTAAATGGAGCTGGCCACGGATTTTCCCATCAGGAGAGTACCTACTCATGGACCCAACTGGGTCCTTTCATCCTCTGAGAGTGAATGGGACTCTCCCGCTGATGGTGTGCAGGATATCAGGAGATGAGTAGGCACTGCCAGGCATACTGAAACAAGCTGTAGAACTGATTGCAGAATCCTGGTCACCTTCGACACAGAGGATCTACGACGCAGTTTGGAGTAAGTGATCGAGTTGGTGCAAAAGGAGAAATGTTCATCCCGTTTCCTCCCCTGTAGTAGCAGTCTTCAATGTCCTAGCCTATCTGTTACAAGATGGAAAAGCCTTCAGGACCTTAGGGGTTTATAGATGAAAACCCAGCGTAATAAGACTCATAAAAGGAGCCTGATTTCAAGCCCCACCAGACCTGAAATATTTACAGTTATGGGACAACACAGTAGTGTTGTGGTTCCTAGCGAACTGGCCTACCAACAAATACCTATCCTTGAAACAATTGTCAGGTAAACTGGCTATGCTTCTATGCCTAGTGTCGTGCAGACGTGCGTCTGATGTCAAAGCCCTAAATGTGAACAGGAAAGTATTTGGACCAGATGGAGTTACTTTCACACTCGCTAGGAGGACAAAGACTAACTCTGCATCTATCTCTTGCCCCTATCTACCAGAGCACCCGAAATGGTGCGTAGCAGCTTGTATAAGAGAGTATGAGAATAGGACAGCCTAAATGCGTCCAGCAGGCGTTAATCAGCTCTCAATAGCACGTAGGAAGCCATACAAAGCGGTGTCAACAGCCACCATTGCCAGATGGGTGCGCAAGAACATGCAGCTGGCAGGGATTGACATGAGGAAGTTTGGGGGTACAGTAGAAGTTTGGGGTACATGCAGCTGGAGTGACGCTACAGAATATTTTAGAAACAGCAGAGTAGGCCAGCGATAGTGCATTTAAGACATTCTACTTTAAGCTGATGCAATCATTGGGGACAGCAATAGTGGGGAACTTTGAACAAGCATAATGATCGCCTCCGGTCTTGACATAAGGTTGCGCAGGGAATGTTGAGGCAAGAATTACTTTCCCACCCAGCGCATGCACTAAATTAGATCACAAAGAATGTTGAATTGTGATGTAATGGACACTGCAATTGCCCCCACGCCACTGATAATTGCCTTCTCTGCTCCATAGGAGATGACCAGAAGACAGCTATGCAGCATGGCAAGAGCGGATATGCACAGCGAGCTAGCATCATACCCAAGGAAGTTGGGAGGACAAGATGTTGTTAAGATTGTTTTGTTTGGTTACTGTTTAGGATCAGTTCAGAGCATCCAAAGAAGAGGAGGAGGGGACTACGGGAAGTGACATATGGACAGGGCAGGAAAACCAAGGACTACAGGAGAGGTATGGACAGAGGGAAATGTAGTTCAAAGAACATTAAACAGAAAGTAAAAAGAGAAAATGTGTAAAAGAGGTAATTTTCAGTTATTTCTGTTATTTTTTTTGACACTGCTGAAGAGTACCAATAAAGAAGTTGAAGCATAATGCTCGCCTCCGTGTATTTAATAGAATCAAGACTCCCTGCGCAGACCCGCAGGGGTAATCTTCATTACCACCACGCCATATCCATAATGAGGCCCTTTAACTTGAAAGTGATAAAACCGGCAAGTGTGTGAAAACAAAGGGGTACTTATGAAATTAATTGGGTCTTTGGAAATCCTCCCCAATCAAATAACAGAAGCTTTGCATGAAAACATAGAAGAAGATGGCCTCATTATGAGGTTGCCAGTAGGCACTGGCGGCCTACCAGCAACCTCGGCTTACCGTTTCCACTGCCTGATATCCCGGTAATACTGGGATATTACGGGCGGTGGAGGAACCGTAAGTTCCCATTCCTGTGGAGTGCCATAGGACTCCATGGGAATGGGAACACTGAAGAACCGGCACCGTTGCTAACAGTGCTGCTGCTTTAGTGGTTTTTCTGCCGGTAGTGGCATGAACTACTGGCAGGTCAGGCCTGCCGGTAGTTCACTGCCCCTATCGGCAGACACAGAGTATGCCGGTCCCGAAAAAGTTAAATGCTGTTTCCAGCACTTTTTTCCAGAGTGACATCCTCGTAATGAAGGCCATTGTTTTAAAGTGTGATGTGCTTCTAATCTCAATGATATGCCAGAGGCTGATGCAGCCGTCACATGCATTCCATAGGCATGAGAGATCAAAATCTAGTATCTGCCGAAAGACTTGGGTTAACAGGTTGAGTCTGGGAGCTCAATCAAGATTCCCACTTGCATGAAAGCCTATCACCAGATTAGGTTCTGAGTTTTAAATTTAGCTTCTTACCTGGATGAAAGCCCACCACCAGGTCAGGACGGGCTGCCTTCTGGCTCTCCACAAGGGTCTCCCAGAAGACATGGTAGAGCCCTTTATAGCTACTCAAGTAAACTCTTCCAAGTGGTCCAAAGGCTGCCAGTGGGGGCCTCATGAGCGGACCTGCCACTACTTCCGGTCCAATCATCACCACTTCAATGCCCTTGTTCTCTGGAAACATACGAGCAAGCTCATCATAGTCTGTCAGTCTAGTGTTGAGAGTCTCGATGTAGGATGCCCCGACCACATGAACCGTGATAGGACCAGCTTTGGGATCAAGTTTGAATGCCTTGAGTCCAAAGCCAATGGTCAGGGGCCTGGAGAAAAAGTCTGATGTCAGCCGCTTGACGGAGTCTAGGAGGCACCTCTCTTCTGGCTGAGGTTTACCTGCATTGGACCACAGGATGTTCATGTTACGTCCAGTCATAATCCTGCCCAGTTTTTCCTCCAGGTGATCTTGCATGGCGAACCAATCATCCCAGCTTTTCACAGCCATTATAGGTTCTACCCACTGTGAAGTGGGAAAGGGAATGTCTCCTAGAAAGCAAGCAAAGTTAAAAAGAAAGTTAGCTGAGAGATTGTGCTAAAGAGTAGGAGGTTAAGTGCACTCGGAGAGGCTCTGGATCCCAGTCCCAGATTCCCACTGTTGTGCCATTAGTTCTCACAAGGCTCCTTCTAAATTAATTCTAATAATTGTTTGCATTATGAAAGTCATATATAAACAAAATCGGAAATGTGTTTAATATAGTTCATTGATAGCTTAATACAACCTATATAAGGTATCATTCATGATAGATGAACCTTTTTTCATGTTAAAAGAACTACGGCTTGTGTGCCTTTAGCAGTCATTCTGCGGAATATATTTTTAAGACTCCAACCTCTGCTTTTTGGGATCTTACCAGTGAAGATTAGCCACTCCACCAGCCGATCTGTGGCAGCCAGCTCCAGCTTCTTACAGAACTTCTTGTGGAGGGGCCAGTTAGCACGCTGGCATTTAGAGTCACAGTAATACACATTCTGGCATCTGTAGAAGGGCAAGAAGTATAGGCGAGTGGGAACAGACAGAGAGGAGGAAATCAACTGACGATAAGAATGAACAAACATTAAGAGAAAGGTGCAATTTTTGGCAAAACCCAGGCATCACACTTGGTGCAAGCTAGTCCAGCTGCATATCCATCCCCCAGAGTCTCTTGGCCCATGTGCAGGGTGGCAGTTTTTATTTTCTTGATGCACAGCTAGGTGCACAGATACATCGAATAGGCAACTACAGTTTAACCAGTTGATCCCAAATAGAGAACATTGAAAGCTGCAGCCAAGATTCGCTTTCCACCAAACTAACCGTGATGTGTGATGAAAATGTCAACTTTCACCTCACAGTACTTCAGGACAGAGAACCTACTTCTACTCAGACTGCTTCTTCCAGGGATTGAAGATCCATGATGGAAGAAAATGATAGCCAGTGGTGAAATGTATCATATAGTTCAGGGGCTGGGCAGGGGGATGGGTGGGAGGTAATTCGGTAGGAGAGGATGAAGGACCATAACGTTTTTCAATTTTTCATTTTTTAGAGTAGAGCACTGTAACAAATGTGGTACCTGGTTTAGCAAGTAGAAAAGGTTCAGAAAACTATAGAAGATCATGCAGCAACTGGGTTCTGTGATGAATCCTTGGATGTCATCACTTCTCGCTGAGGTGGTGCCCCTTCCCATGAGGCCAGGGTTGGTGAGGCCACTACCTGATATTCCCCCTGGGGGTAGTACTCAGCAGGAGGATCTGATGGTAAGAGACCCCCCTTTGGGAGTAGAGACGACTATCCAAGGAGAAGGTGGCATTCTGTGCTCCAATCCCCCTCACCTACCCATTCTTGCTTTGTAGCCCCATGTACATGTGTCATATAGCCAAAATCATAAGTAATGGGATGAGGAACAATCTAGTCAACCCAGGGGAGAAGTATGGTGTAAATACTGAGAAGAGTCTAGTCTACCCAACGGAGGACTATGGACAGGTACTGAGACGAGGAGGCAATATGGACGCATGAAGAGCACTCATGGAACCACTACTGGTCAAGTAACACTCAAAATAGAAGAGGGAAGACAGCAGAGATAGTTCAGCCCTCCCTGGAGGAGCTGCACTTAAGTCGGCGGTGTGGCAGAGTGAAGCAAGGCGGGCCGTGATGCCAGGTGAGAAGGCAAAGCATTTTCCGAGGGTCAGAAGCAGAAAGACCCTTCCCCCTGCTTGAAAACAGTGGACCTAGCTGACATAGGAAGAGGGACCACGTGATCCGCGTCGGTAGAGCAGCCCAGAGAGAACCTGCAGGTGGATAGCCACCGTAGCTGTAACAAAGTCGACAGAAGGCACGCCAGGACCAAAGGTGAGTCCTCGGGATGGGCCAAAGCCCACAGCAACGCTCTATGAAGATAGGGACAAAACAGACTAGCTAGTGGGGTCAGAAGAGAGGCAAATCCTTCAGATAAAAAGGGTGGAGGTGCCCTGGGAAGAAGGGCTGAGAAAATAGCCTGGGTAAAGACTGTGGAACAGTAATTTGTGAAGCAGTACGGGTCTGGGACCTGCACCCACAAGAAAGAAAGTTTATCAGTCATCTTCATAGTCGCGGTACCTAGCAGGTTAGTGAACCAGGTCTGCCACACTACCGGCATTGAATCCTACAGGCATGCGACCCACACCCACAAGACTGGAAGCCAAGTCTACATTGGGCAAAAGTGTACAAATCATAGAAAGAAGCCAGGGGGAGTCATATCCCCTGGTGTTGTGAACTGCAAAGTAAGCCTGAGAAAAGGCCAGGAGAAGGGAAACATTCCCCCTGGTGTTTTGAACTGTAAAGTAAACCTGATAAAAGACCATGGGAAGGGAGACATTCCCCAGGCATTGTGAAAACAGTGAGAGCAAGATACCTAGCATTCTCAAGGAATCCGATAGTGAAGAAACAACTATGGGCAATAAGAAATGTTGATGTTTGAACAGGAACTTTTTACTTTGTATTTGAACTGAGAACTTTACTGCTTTTTAGCATTTCAACATGGAACTTTGTTTTCTGACTTGGAAAGAGTTTAAGACCTGGGTAAGGGAGTCATTCCGTCAGATAAATATCCCACCTATCACTTGGAACTATGATCCGAACTGTGATCGGTTGTCCAGAAGAAGGGAGCCATTCTTCTGGACCAAGAAGATCCACTACCTCTTTAGTTTAGCTACAAGTGTAAGGGACAGAAGTATTTTTTTTTTAAACAGGACAGTGGACTTTTGATTTACAAGAACCCTTAGTATTTTAGTTGAAGTAGGAAAACCCCTCTTAGAGTAGGGAGAGGTAGGTTTTCTCTTTATTTTGGGGATTGTGCAAACAACCATGCCACGTGTGTGTCAGTCTCCTCCTTCTGCACTCTTACAGCTTACAGTTCCCAAGTGGGTAGGCTTAATTTTAATGACCACAGTAAGTTTTGTCCGAGGAATGTTAAAGGTCTTAGTAGTGGGAGGTAAAGAAGCAGTCTGTGGCGGAGTAGTTTTGCTTGAATAAAGGTGATAGACTGAATTATGACCAGGATCGGACTGGGCTATAGAATTGGCTCGGGCACCAATGAAAAAGTGGGCAACAGTTGCAAATGGCTGTTAATTCCTTTTGTGACACTGTTTGAATAGTATCCAAGGGGGAGTTTTTTGAGAAAATGTGATGCAAATTGTGCATTTTCAAGAATATTTATTCAGCAACACTGGTTAAAACTATTAGCTGCATAGGGAAGTAACTCATCAAACTGGCCCTACATTGGCCAAAAAAAGTGGCCCACTTTGACCCAAATAACTGGCCCACACCAGCACTTTGGGTTTTTGGTTCAGCCATGGGCCCATTGCCATATAGGCCAGTCCGAGCCTGATTACGACTGAATTACGCTTCAAGGGTCAAGGTTTTAATAAGGTTTTGATTTGCTCAAAACATGTGTGCTCTGTTAGAGGCAGCGTGACAGTTAGCAGCTCTTACTCTGGTTTTGATATAATTACATTAGGTCATTCTCTGACAATAACGGGAGATGGGCTGTTGCTGAGTGTCGCAGAAGGCCACTGTTCAACACTGTATTTTGCATGTATGGTCTTGACTGAGACCAATGCCCCTTTGTGCTTTCGAGAATTCTTGGAGATCCTGGTAATATTTAGCAGCAGGCTTCAGTCTTACCTTGGACCATGACACAGACAAAACTGACTGATCTAGAGGCAGTTTTCCTAAGGTTCAGGCACTAGTTAGGCAACCTATTAGTGATCTTCGCTAGTTGACATTTGGTGAGGTAAGTTCCCCACTAAGGGGAAATATAAGTTATATTCTAATCAGTGTAGAAACGTATCCAGGCTAGATTATTTTCTGATTTTGCAAGACCTTGAAGAACAATCCTTTTGTTATGATAATTCTGCAACTATCTATCCAATCATTCTATGGTCTTCTTTACTATAAGTAGGGGTCCAAGTTGTCAGCTCTAGGTCTAGCCCAACAGGGAGGTTTTGGCTTTTGTTAGGCAGCTTAATAGTGGTCTTGGGAGAGTAAACATGTGTTCGCCTAGGAGCAAGTATGCTTTCCATTCTGATCAGTATAGTTAATCATGCAAATCAGAATATTTTCTGAAATTCACCAGTTATATTATTTAAAACTAGGTTATGATAACTTTTTGTAATCAGGTATCAGTTTACGTGGAAGAATCTTTCCAATTGTCTTCTCAAATTGTCTCTTCCAATCTTTCCAATTATCGTAATCGTCTCCCTTACACCAGCTGAAGAGGACTTATTCTCCCACCAGTCAGTACATGAAGAATGACAATTCTGTTTCCACTTAAGCCTTCCATGTGAGGGCTGTATGAAGAGTTTGGCGTGCAATCCAGATTTGGCAGTAACAGGATTACTGGCACCCTTCATTTCAGAGTTTCCAATTGAAACTCGTTAAAACACTATCTGGTTTTGAATGGAGGAAATTGTGTGGAACCAGGAATGAGACACGGACACAGAGACTTATGGTTTTTGGTCATACTCTTTTATTTATTTTTTAAATGGGGTAGGGAAATGCCTCTCTCCCTGCTCTAAGAGGTGTTTCCTTACCTACAACCAGAACTAAGGGTCTGTCAATGTCAGACTGCCCAAAGACAAACCGTCCTGTGTCGTCCAAAGTACTATTCTGGCCCTCAAATTCTAACAAACTAAATCCTAAAGTGAAAAGGGTAATGTCTTTGGCCATATGTGGTTCACAAATGTCCAAAAAAAAGGAAAAAGCGTAACTTCAACACAAAGGGGTTTCAACAGGATAGAGTTCCTTATTCCAGAGGGTGGTTTCCTTCCTCTGGATTTCTCTTCCCTTGGTTGCTAATTCAACAGTGTCAGTTCCTTGGGCTTCTCTTGAGAAATATTGCAATTAGTGTACAAAACAACTTGGCTCTCTGTCTTTGTCTTGTTAGGATACTTGGTATACTCTCCTGCCAGGTTTTCACTCCTCTTCCCTGTTTAACACAATTTGGTACACAAAATAACTTGGTTGTGTCTTAATATATTCTTCTCAGGAGTAGGAAATATGGTGCACTCTCCTGCCTGTTTTCACTCCTCTTCTTGTGATCAGCACAACCTTTCTATTAATCCTGATATGGCTTTTTGAGGACCACATTACGTCATATATTCCCTAGACAATGTTCAACCTGTCCTTGCCGGGTATACTTGCCTATCAGGGCTTCCTTTTATACACACACTTGCAACTGCCTGGTATACTATCCTACCTGAAAAAGGTTGGGTCCGGACTATTGCCTCCCTCAACTGGGATAGAAATCTAGACAAAAAAGCTCCTGTGGGAAACACATATAACTTCTGTGACTCTGATCATTCAACTCTCATCCTCAATCATACTCAATACACCAACCTTTCAAAACAAATTCCTCCTGCAGGGACATACCCAAGGTCTTATAACCAACACAATATGCCTGTATTCTAAATTTCAATGTCCAAAATAAATATGTTATTACATAAAAAGGAGATAAAGATACAAATAAATCAGTGACAGTTTCGTGTCCACTGAAGGTGGACAAATCTTCACAAGCAATTAGTGATGGTGTTAGCAGAAGTGACTCAATATACTGGAAAAGGAGTGTTGTGAACAAAGTTGACACAAAATTTACTTTTCTCTTCCACAGACGTGAGTCTGGACTTAGAGTCTAAAATCCTTTCATCTGGCCATGTGCAATATCCATAGTCATCTTAGATAGTTCCCTTTGACCAAATGACATCGGCAAACGCATGCAATATAGACAGCTGGTAAGCTATAGTGTGCTCCGTCTCAGATCCGCATTAATAAACTTGGTGCGCTGTGGAAAACAAAACAATGTCGACAAACATGAGTTTCTCCCTTGATTGTGGGTAGTTTTTGACTTGACCAAGCCTAAGTTTATCTAGGCCTTCATCAGTGCAAACAAAATGCTAAAGTCCCCTTGGCGAAACTGTGATGTTTTATATAAGTGGACTCTTTACTTCTTGAGCTGTCGCTCCTGCAGGTAAACAAACAAACAAATCCATTCTTAATAAATATCACATTCAACCATACTAGACTCAAATATTACATTTACACGGTCAGCATCCATAAAATTACTTGGGTCTCTTGATAGATGTCCCTCCCACATGCAACAGATGCTGTTCTGGATATGCTTCTTATATCATCTGATTTAGATTGTCACTGCTGAATTCTGAAAAAAGCACACATGCATCCTTACTCCATTAGCCTGCATGTTTTGTAAAAACTACAACCCAATCAAAAGAGTTGCTTGCCGGTCAGCTTTATTACCTTACTCGCACTGTGTTTTTCAAAGACAAAAATGTCTCTGGGAGTTTTAATAGTAGCTCTGGGAGTGTCTCTGAGAATTCTAATAGTAGCTCTCGCCAGTGGAGTTTGTCCTTGTCCCAACAGAGGCCAGTGGAGCATAGTTGTTCCTGCACACGTTTGCAGGCACTATAAACAGCATCTTCTTTTGGAAGAACATTTTGCCCCTGCTGCTCCCACATTGCATGTTAGCCCACATTCTAAGCTCTCTTCCACCAACCTGACATCCCTTTCAGCATAGTGCACAGTTGTGCTTCTGTCAACTCTTCTAAAATGACAGACAGCATTTAACTTCCTCCTGTAAATACGCATACGTTTCACTTGACCAGAGACTCCCTCCTAAATCTGTGATCCAAAACAGCACTACCTCCGCCACATTGCTGGATCCCCTATCCTCTTTTAATCGTCTTAATTCAAGTGACTCTTATTCTCTCAAAAGTGGCACAATAAATGCTCAAGCTGCCTTTCATCATGCTAACAACATCTGTGACTTTATACTGGACTGTGGACAACATATGCTGATGATTTACGAAACCTGGTTCTTGTATTTCTCCCCTCATTGCTTTCCACACCTCTTTGCGTCTTTCCGTATGGCTTTTATGAGAAACCTGAAGGTGTCCCACCTCCTAGTCCCCGGGGATTTTTCATCCAGGTGGCCAGGACACGGCCGTCGCTTGGGGATGCAGTTCCTGGGGGTAGACCAGTGCTGGAGGATAAACTGGATGAGGTGTCTTTGGGGAGTTGAAGTGGGACACCGGATGGCGAGACGCGGTATCCCCTTCCCTGTAACACCTTTTCCCCATCCTACCATGTAGGATACTTAGGAACTCATCCCCCCTTCCAACAGAAACACTTTCTCACAGACATCTCACGGTGAGAGATAACGGACTAACACCCGAGCCGTATACCTAACATGCCCCAATACAATCGTCATGCAGGTTCAGGCAATTACTGATCATTACACACACCTGCAGCTTTTTAACATGACCCAAGTGTATAAAGATACGGGGCTGCGAAAGAGGAGGAAGAAGGTGTTAAACGAGCAAGGCAAAGCACAAAGCAGTTCCAAGATGGCAGTTTAATACAAGGAAGAAAGATGGCAAGACCGAAGAGGGTTGCAAGGAGGGAAGTGCCCTTGGCCTTTTCCGAGAAAGACTGTTACTTTCATGAGTCTTCGAGAATAAGAAACATTAGACCCGGAATCAAAGCTGAACAAACCTGCATTGTGTGTTGGAGGGACCCAGGTCTCTCCCATGTTGATAGCCAAGGCGGGGAGGATTGTTTGTGGCTGTGGTACTGTCCTTCGTCCTTGAACAAATCAGCGCCACTAAAGTCAGTACAGCCGGTGAGTTGGGGAGACTGATACCAGACCGGTCTGTGTTAAAGCCAAGGTTGCAAGCAGCAACGTTGTATAGAGAAAACTGAAGAGAAGTGTGTGAAGAGTATGTGGCAAGCGGCGCAAATATAATTAAACCGCAGATGAGTGACTGAACTTTTGAAGCCAAGACAGATACCATAAACAGAGTGGTCCGGCGCCACGTGGGTGCTCATTCGAAGGTCTCTGTTAGGTATCCAACTGAAAGGTAGCAAATGTAAAAAGGAATTGTGAAATCGAAGTGCTTCTGCAAAGGGTCCAGCCAAACCCTGTGCACATTTGAAAATGTCTTTGATAGTTGATGTTGACTGAAATTGGTCTGAACCCGGCTGAGGGAGACTAATTGTATTAAGAAGGGGATCTGATCCTGGATGAGGGGTATCCAGGGTAAAGCGCAAATCACCTGATTTGAGTACTTGTAAAAAGAAAGGAACTTTTTGTTTGTTTAGTTGTATCAGGCCCTCTGCATAAAGAGACTTTGATAGGCAAAGAGACTTGGGTACAGAAGGCCCCGATGCTAGTGATTTGAACTGTATCCTTGTGCTAAAGAAGCCAGATATTGTGCTAAGCTCGAGTGAATCGTCTTGTCCCGTGCTGAAAACGTGGGGAAGGGAGGCCAACAGCCTGAACTTCCTGACATATAATTTTTGTGAACACTTCGTTCTTTTTCATAAACACTACCCCCACACTATTTGTTTTTAGACATAAGGATTGGCAATAGGTTTTTTAGTATAGGCCCTTTTATTTTGACAAGGCACCACTAGGACTGCGTTGTTATTATTTGATGGTCGTAGCTTGCTCCCATCTGTAGATTTAGGATTACATAAGTGTTTATCAAACCCTTTGAAGTTCATAAACACCCTTGAACTGTGGTCTTACTGTTGATACCATGCCTTCCTTACACTTCTCATTACTTATATATCAAACCTACGCATTTCTCACCTTGATCTCAAACCAATGCCACCTTGTGTGAGGCTAAACATCTAGCTATCCATTAATCCTCCAAACAAGACCAAGTTTCTCAACTTCTACTGCCCTCTCTGCCCCAGTTTGGACTTTCTTGGAAATATCCTCCAGATCATCCACTGATTATAGGTGACTTTAACCTTTGATCAGAAGACAATGATGTTCCAGCAAACAGGGAGTTCATAGGCATCTGTGAAATTGTTAACCTCAATATTCTCGTTTGATGCGCTTATACAAACATGGCATTGAAACAATACTTGCCTTTAATTTGGCATTACCACCTCAAACATTACCATCACTCGGTTCATGTGGTCTAACCTCCCCCCACCCAGTTCTGCCTCATCATCCCCTTAACCCCTAACAAGCCCATTCGGAAATGTAATTCTGTCCAGTGCAGATCCTGCAAAAACATGATATCAACCAAATTGAAAGAATTCCTTGTTGAAGCCATTTTCTGTCATTCTCTCCCCTGTCAACTAGTGAACAACATAGCTATCTCTTTAGTTGATCTCCAAGATTGTGATGTGCGTTGGAAAAGCTCATCTAGACTGCCATACAAAACATGGGTTACAAATTCACTAACTCTCTCAAAAGAGATTGCTGGAAATTAGAGACCATTTAGCAGAAACACAAAGACACTCATAGTAAAAATAAAGCACAGCATATGCTTGCACTGACTAGCAAAAAGGTATATTTGCTGCCTAAAGGGATTTGTACTCTGCAAAAGGGAGAATAGCTATCAACCTTCCATGACAACACTATGTAATCATTCATCTCACTTGCACTGTCTCAGATATTACACAGATCAAGATCTGAATGAATAGATAATCAAATGAATAGATAATCAGAGAAGCTAATAACTCTTCTCTACCACACCAAAACTTTCTAGGGCAATTACCCCCATCGCCCTAGCTAGCACAACAGGTACTCATTTGTTTGACTTCCAACTGGTATTTGGTGGATCTGAAAGCACTTTGTCCAGCTTCAGACTGTGGTCAACCCTGACCCTCTTAAATGGCAGTTATCCATGCACACGTTCTAGGTACTCTAGCATCTGGTTTCATCAACAGTTCCTTATCTACAGGTTCTCAACTCACTAAAATGCCCCTTGCAAGGGTCTGTAACAACACCATTAGGAGATTCAACTCTTTCCTTGAAAACAGAAAGCAGATTGTGAGATTAGACAATTCCATTTCTCTCCCAGACCTATTCCCTGTGGAGTACCCGAAGACTCTGCTCTCACTTTTAATTGTAAACATGTACGTTTAACCTTTAATGGACATCAGGTAACACCACCTCCCTTTTACTCCTACACTGATAACATCCAGATTGACCTGTGATGATCAGGACACAATGACCAATACTCATCCATCTCCAATGCACTCCTGTTGTTATGTTATTTGGCATTTATATAGTGCTCTATATATCATTGGTATGACCTCAAAGCACTGGGAGGTTGAACGCCCTCGGGGACCATAGTCCAGGTCAGTCGAGAGAGTAAGGTGTCTGAGGGTGCATGGGTGCACCGATTTTGTGCGCAGTTGGTGCGATTGCCTGATGGTAGCTGCATCCTAGCATTAGGTGTGGTGGTATTGATATCAGTTAAATGTGTGCAGTCTGGAGGAAGGTCGCCAAGACTGGGGTCTGACTGTGTTAGGCCTGTGTAGGATGCTTATGTGTGCATCTAGGCCGATTTGCGTGGGGTATAGCTGCATTTTATCTGAATGCTGAGGTGTTCATGGGGTATTGTTTGTATGTGAGCAGCTAGGCTGAAATTGATCGAGGGGTGTAGCTGCGCTCTAATTGTGTGTTGGTGTAGAGTAAAGAGTGAGCATAGTGATAGGAGAGGTGAATGTCTGGGTGGAGATTTTGTTTGATCTAGCGAGGTCGCTATTCCGGGTTTCAAGTGCGCGATTTGCGATTGCTGCGTTCAGAGTAAGCTTATCAGTGACTTGATAGGCTTATTTAGTGGTGTCATTGCTCGGGATCTCTTGAACATTTGTTATGAGGTTGCAAGGTCTCAGCGACCTTAGATGGTCATAATTGTCATGTTGGAAAGAGCAAGGTTTTTAGAGCTTTGCGGAAGGCCATGTAGTCTTTGGTGAGTCGAATATGTGGGGGGAGTGAGTTCCACAGAGTTGGGGTCAAGGTCGAGAAGGCGGATCCTCCGATCCTGACAGAATTAGAGGTTGGAATCACTAGAAAGAGGGTAGTGCTTGATCTTAGGGTGCGAGATGGGAGGTAGGGTTTTATCTTCACTTGTAGGTACTTTGGGCCGGTCTTGTGCACTGCTTGGTGGGTCTTGAAGGTGGTCCTTCGTTCGACTGGAAGCCAGTGGGGGGTTCAGAGAGCAGGTGAGATGCGGTCTCTGTGTCCCAGGGCAAGGAGGGGTTTGGTGGCAGTGTTTTGTGCGCTTTGGAGTATGTTGGGTTGGTATGCCGGTGCTCCCAGGTATAAGGAGTTGGCATAGTCCAGTCTCGACATAACAATAGACATAACAGCGGCAAGCCTGTTGGGGTAGGAAAGCAAAGGAAAAATGCGTTTAAGACGTTTGAGGTGGTTGTGACAGCTTTTGGAAACATTATTGATCTGACGGGTGAGGGTTAAGCCTGAGTCCACAGTGCGCCTAGGTTTTTGACTACAGTGGAGGATGGGGGTGGTGGGCCGAGGGAGGGGGGTCATGGGAGCGGTTGTGGGAGAAGGGCAGTATTGCCACATGCCATGATTTCAGTTTTATCAGGGTTCAAAAGGAGGTGGTTACTGTTACGCTAACCTGGTATCCACAGGGACGCCACCCAGCCGGGTTACTCGCTGGTATGCTTCTCAGCTTTGCCCTGATGTGGTCTGCGGGGAAGGTTCTGCCTGAAAATACAGGAGGACTGTGTTCAAGACCGACCAACTGGGGTACGTATCCTCCCTCCACCCCCGTATGATTTCAGTCCCAATGGCACCCTTTCCTCACCTTGTGGTAGAATTAGGCGTGCTCTCCGTCCTGCCTTCTTTGCAGGGGCACGTTGTCTTTCATGGGCGAGTGCGGTCCAGTTACTTCACTGACGCCGGCCCGTTTGATATTGTTCAGGTAGGTCTTAGTGCTGTTCTTTAGTTTTGTTGCTATCCTGCATGCCTTTCTTTGTTTAAAATGTCTCTTTTTTCTCCCTTAGGTATGCGGAGCTTCAGCGCGGCGAACTGGCTTGGTTGAGCCCCGCTGGTAAATGTTGGCGCATTAAGAGTGCTATGATGCAGTAAGTAAGCGCTATGTGCAGCGCTGCGAAGTCTTGCCTTTGCTAACCTGTGTTTTCCTTCCTTGTAGGTCGCGGTGTTCTTCAGCGCGAGTGGAATGTCCGGAGTGGTGCCAGCCGAGAGGCGACCAGCCAGGTAAGCCTTTTGAGCAGTTCGTAATTTGTAAATGCCTCTACTCCTTTCTTTAATGTTGCCTCTATCTTCCTCTTTCAGGTTGTTATGTCCGGGAGGCGTGCAGATTCGACGAAACTGTTCAAAGTAGCTGCGAGTGTTTAAAGATGAAGACTGCAGGTAAGATGCTGCTGCTAATGATGTTCCTTTTGTCTCCTTGCAGGTTCTACTTCTCTGAGGTTTGAGGGAATAGCTGGACACGGTGAGCGTCACGTTGCAAGCTGCAAAGTAACGCGAAGCGTGTTGTCTTGCTCGGGTGTGTTTAAATAGCCCCAACAAAATAGTCCAGGAAAAGTAGTCCCTAGGCTACCACACCCAAAACACTAGACCGCATAGCTTGTTTCTTAGGAACCAAGCTATGTGGATGCCTCCATGTTGGCTGACAATACAATAAAGTAGTTCCCAAGCACATTGTTTTTTCATGGTGTATGAGCCTGGTGCCATAGGCACCAGGACTGGCCCCATGAGGGCATTTGAAGAGGATGCCAGGCTCTAGAGGCCAGAGTCCTGACTCCACCTGCCCAATGGGTTTGCCAGAGGGGGTTTTGGGCGAGGGTCGTGACAGCACTCCCCCCTAAGGCCTCTCCCATGGTGTTCCTTCTGTCTGGCCCACGTTTGGTTGGGAAGTTCCGATGGAATTTCCTGATTAGACATGGTGCGTGGATATTCTCACTGGGCTCCCAGGATGTATCATGTGGTCCAAATCCTTTCCAATCGACGAGATAATATAGATTGGTCCTAGAGTATTTAGAGTCCAAGATATCTTTGACTTAGAATTCTGGTTCTCCATCAACAAGTATGGATTTAGGTGGTGTTCCAATCCGTGTGCCGGATTGCATTGGTTTCAGGAGAGACACATGGAATACCGGGTGAATGTGCAGATTAGGTGGTAAATCCAGTTTCACGGCAGCTGGGTTGATAATTGCCTTAATGGTGTAGGGTCCCAAGAATCTGGGATGAAAGGTCCGGGTTCCTATGATGGGTACAAATTTAGCTGCTAACCAAACTTTGTCTCCTACTTGATAATCAGGGGCCTTTTTCCGGTGTTGGTCGGCGAATCTCTTTTGTTTTTCTTTGGCATGAATAAGGTGTTCCTTTGCCCTTTTGAAAGCCTGAGTAATGGTTGTGTGTAGAGCATTTACCGCTGGCATTTCCAAGCTGGCTGGAAGGTCTAGTTCAGAGGTACGTGGATGTCTGCCATAAAGGGTATAGAAGGGCGTTTGTCCCGTGCTTGAATGCAAAGAATTGTTATATGTTTATTCGGCTATCCATAGTAGGTCTTTCCAATTCCTTTGTTCGTGGTGCAGTATGCACCGTAAATATTGCTCGAGTGTCTGATTGGTTCTCTCGGTTTGGCAGTCCGTTTGGGGGTGGTGACTGATAGATAGCCGAACATCGATCTGCGCCATTGCACAACATTTTTTCCAGAAGTTTGAAACAAACTGGCTGCCTCATTCAGAGACCAGAACCGAAGGGAAGCCATGTAGCTTAACCACACCCTCCAGGAACACTTTTGCTAAAGTGGCTGCGTCTGGGAGGCCTTTGAGAGGAATAAAATGGGCCATCTTCGAGAATAAGTCCACAACTACAAGGATGGTGTTGAACCCTTGGCTTGGAGGTAGATCAGTGATGAAGTCAAGGGAAAGAGTGTGCCATGGAACTGGAGGAATGTCCAATGGTTGTAGGAGACCAGATGGTTTTTGTTTCTGTGATTTATTTTGTGTGCAGACACAGCAGGACTCAATATACTGAATGATGTCCTTACGCCAGGTAGGCCACCAAAAGTTCTCTTTCACCTTAGCTAGGGTTTTGGCGATCCCAGGATGCCCTTCGATCAGTGAATCGTGATAGTTTGAAATAATATGCTGTTGTAATTCCTTCTTGGGTACATATAGGCGATCCCTAAAAAAGGGTAGATGGTCCTTGATGGTATATTGTTCTCCTTGAGTTTGCCATGCGAGGGAGGCATCAGGATTCATTGTCCATTGGATTTCTTTTCGTAGTTCTGCTTGTGTTAAGGCTGTCGTGATATCCAAGAGTTTGTCTTCAGGTATAATAGGTACTCGGTCTGGAGTTGTATATACTATTTCATCTATGCCCATGCGAGATAAGGCATCCGCCTTTCCGTTTCTGACTCCTGGTCGAAATGTGATTACATAATCATATTCGGTGAAGGAAAGGGCCCACCGTAATTGGCGCGAGGACTGGGCCTTGGCTGTTTTGAGATATTGCAGGTTTCGGTGGTCCGTGATGACTGTAATGGTGTGTCTGGCCCCCAGAAGGTAGTTCCTCCATGCTTTCAAGGCGGATTTGATAGCCAGGAGTTCCTTGTCCGTGATGGCATAATTAATCTCTGGAGGTGAGAACTTTTTCGACCAGAAGGCCACAGGATGTAGCTGGCCGGTTTCCGGGTCTCTATGTGAAAGGACAGCTCCCATTGCAAGACGCATGCATCAGTTTCAACGACATAAGGGAGGTCTGGACGAGGATGTCGCAGGATTGGAGCGGAGGTAAACCTTTGTTTAAGGTCCTGAAAGGCTTCTTCTGCTTCTTCGGTCCAAGCAAACTTTTTATTGTTTTTTCGTAATAGTACTGTGATTGGGTGCACTACCTGAGAGAAGTCTGGGATGAACCGGCAGTAGAAGTTCGCAAAGACCAGCATGCTTTGTACCCCTTTCAGAGACGTCGGTGAAGGCCATTTCAGAATGGCATCTACCTTGTGCACGTCCATTCTGATGCCTCCTGGAGTAAGGATAAAACCAAGAAATTCTACTTCGGTGACGTGAAAAAAGCATTTTTCAAGCTTTGCAAACAAGCGATGTTGACGGAGGTTGGTGAGGACTGAACGAACGTGCCTGACATGATCTTGTTCCGAGGCTGAGTATACTAAAATGTCGTCTATGTACACTAAGGCGCACACATCAATTAACTCCCTTAAGACGTCATTCATGAAATACTGGAATGCCGCAGGAGCGTTGCATAACCGAAGGGAATGACTTGATATTCAAACAAGCCGTATCTAGTACGGAAGGTGGTTTTCCATTCATCTCCTTTTCTGACTCGGACCAGGTGGTACGCTCCTCGAAGGTCCAATTTGTTACAAATCTGGGCATCTTTAACTTGGTCTAGCATATCAGGGATAAGTGGCAAGGGATAGTGGTTTTTCACGGTGATCTGGTTCAATGCGCGGTAGTCAATACAGGTTCTCAAGTCCCCTTCCTTTTTCGGTACAAAGAACAAAGGACTGGCTGCGGGGGACTTTGAAGGACAGATAAATCCGTTTGCAAGGTACTGGTCTAAATAGGATTTCAAATGAAGGTTTTCTGGTTCTGTGAGAGCGTAGATCCTGCCGCAAGGGATTTGTGCACCAGGAACAAGGTCGATCTGACAGTCATAGGGCTTGTGCGGCGGCAATGTATTGGCTTGGTCCTTTCGGAAAATGTCCTGGAAATCATGGTATTCACTTGGCAATGTATTAGTTGCTCCCAGGGTTGATACTGTCGCTCCGGGAGTCATGGGGAAACAGACGTTGGGTTTCTCCTCTTGGTAATAGCAGGGAGGGGAGCAGTCACCGGGGAAGGTTAATATTCGTGCCCGCCAGTCTATCAAAGGGTTGTGAGCAACCAACCATGGCATCCCTAGTATTAGCCTGAACTGAGGTGCCTTGATGAGATCGAATGAAATAGACTCCCGATGTCCGTCCTGGCACAGCATCGTTACCCTGGCTGTGCACTGGGTTACTGGCCCGGAAGCGATTTCTGTCTCATCCACGGTGGTTACCTTGTCCATAGTTGACTTAGAACACAAAGGAAGCCCCATCTCTTCTGCCAGTTCTTGATCAATATAATTTCCAACTGCTCCGCTATCGATGTATGCTTCAATGGCATGCATTCTTGACGACTGTTGGTGGGTAATTAAGATCGCTGGTATTGCAAAATGCGAGGTCAGCAACTCGTTCTTCTCACTCGACAAACTGACCCCTACGTTTGCCGAGCTTGGTAGTTTTCCGATTCCTTAGCTTCATCCTTCTCTGTGGCCCCGACTGTTCTTCTTGGGGGTTTTACTGGACAGTCCTTCAGGAAATGTCCTGGTTTCCCACAATACAAACAAAGCTGTTGTTGTCTTCTTTTGCCCCGCTCTTGTTTTGTTAATGGAGGCCGTATCCCTCCAATCTGCATGGGTTCTACAGCATTTTCAGGTACACGGGGTGTGTTTTCCCTTGGTCGAACATACACGGTCCGAGAGTCCATCTTAGACCGATCTGCCTTTCAGTCCTGCAACCGGTGGTCTAGCTGCACAACCAGATTTATGAATTCTGCACAGTCTCTGGGTGGATCAACTACCTGGGCTAAGACGTCCTTTAATTTGCCTCGTAAGTCTCGATGGAATAACGTGGTTCTTTTGTTTTCTGGCCACCTAGCTTCAGCAACCAGTCTGTTGAAGGTAGCAATGTAAGTTAACAAGTCCTGATTCCCCTGTGGGAGGGACAAGAGTTCATTGTCTACTGCTTGTTCCTGCGTATGGCGAGCAAAAAGCTTTTCCATTTCTCTCTGGAATCCCCCAAAGTCATGTAATAGAGGATCGTCAAGGGTTACCAACTGCACCGACCAATCTGCTGCACTACCACTCAGGTATGATAAGACAAAAGCTACCCGAGCTTGGTCGTTTGGAAATGCTCCAGGCCTACAAAGAAAATGAAGGCGGCACTGATTGATGAATGCCGAATACTTCCGTGGGACGCCTGAGAACCTTTCTGGTGGTGCCAGGGGCACTTTTCCAGGTAACGTGATCTGTACCGGAGTGGGTGGTATGGCAGGGTTTTGCATCGTTGGATTGCTTCCAGGTAGAGGCGTCTGTCCTGCCTGATTGCTAGTATTGCCTGCTAATCTCTTCAGTGCATTCTTTGGTCACTATTAGGTCTCTCCGGAGGGCATTAGTCTCTTGTCGGGCAGAATGAACCTCAGCACGAAGCTCTCCTAGTAATTGGGCCAATTGGTCCATTTCTGATGTCTCCATGGAGCCCAGGTGGATTTGTTATGGTAGGCTTCGCGTTCTGTTACGCTCACCTGTTATCCACAGGGACGCCACCCAGCCGGATTACTCACTGGTATGCTTCTCAGCTTTGCCCTGATGTGGTCTGCGGGGAAGGTTCTGCCTGAAAATACAGGAGGACTGTGTTCAAGACTGACCGACTGGGGTAAGTATCCTCCCTCCATCCCCGTATGATTTCAGTCCCAATGGCGCCCTCTCCTCACCTTGTGGTAGAATTAGGCGTGCTCTCCGTCCTGCCTTCTTTGCAGGGGCGCGTTGTCTTTCATGGGCGAGTGCAGTCCAGTTACTTCACTGACGCCGGCCCGTTTGATATTGTTCAGGTAGGTCTTATTGCTGTTCTTTAGTTTTGTTGCTATCCTGCATGCCTTTCTTTGTTTAAAATGTCTCTTTTTTCTCCCTTAGGTTTGCAGAGCTTCAGCGCGACGAACTGGCTTGGTTGAGCCCCGCTGGTAAATGTTGGTGCATTAAGAGCGCTATGATGCAGTAAGTAAGCGCTATGCGCAGCGCTGCGAAGTCTTGCCTTTGCTATCCTGTGTTTTCCTTCCTTGTAGGTGGCAGTGTTCTTCAGCACGAGTGGAATGTCCGGAGTGGTGCCAGCCGAGAGACAACCAGCCAGGTAAGCCTTTTGAGCAGTTCGTAATTTGTAAATGTCTCTACTGCTTTCTTTAATGTTGCCTCTATCTTCCTCTTTCAGGTCGTTCTGTCTGGGAGGCATGCAGATTCGAGGAAGCTGTTCAAAGTAGCTGCGAGTGTTTAAAGATGAAGACTGCAGGTAAGATGCTGCTGCTAATGATGTTCCTTTTGTCTCCTTGCAGGTTCTGCTTCTCCAAGGTTCGAAGGAATAGCTGGACACGGTGAGCGTCACGTTGCAAGCTGCAAAGTAAAGCGAAGCGTGTTGTCTTGCTCGGGTGTGTTTTAAATAGCTCCAACAAAATAGTCCAGGAAAAGTAGTCCCTAGGCTACCACGCCCAAAACACTAGACCGCATAGCTTGGTTCTTAGGAACCAAGCTATGTGGATGCCTCCATGTTGGCTGACAATACAATAAAGTAGTTCCCAAGCACATTGTTCTTTCATGGTGTATGAGCCTGGCGCCATAGATGCCAGGACTGGCCCCATGAGGGCTTTTGAAGAGGATGTCAGGCTCTAGAGGCCCGAGTCCTGACTCCACCTGCCCAATGGGTTTGCCAGAGGGGGTTTTGGGCGAGGGTCGTGACAGCTACTTGTCATCCGTCGGTCAATGTCACGGAGACAAGCTTCTACGTTGGGACGTGGGCTGGTGCTTGTCTTGGGGATTTTTAGGATAATTTGGTTATCGTCGCCGTAGTTGTAACAGAAGAGGTTGCATGCGTAGATGATTCCTGGTAGAGTGGTCAGATAGAGGTTGAAAAGCAGAGCAAAGAGGAAAGCGCCTTGGGGTACTCCAGTGTTCACATGGCGAGCAATTGAGGCAAAAGGGGAGAGGAATGCGATTTGTTTCCTGTTGCTGAGGAAAGAGGCAATCCATTTTAGTGCTGAGCGTTGGATTCCTAGGGCATGGATGCGGTCAAGGAGGATTGAGTGGTTAATGGTGTTGAAGGCTGCAGAGAGATCGAGGAGAATCAGTGCTGCGCAACCCTCAGAGTCTGTCGTGACCTTGAGATCATCCCAGATCAAGATCTGGATATCTGGGTGGTTTCTGTTCTATGACGAGGTCTGAAGCCAGATTGTGCGGGTCGAGGAGTTTGTTGGATGCTACAAAGCAGTTGAACTGGGAGTAAGTGGTCCGGTCAATGAGTTTCGCGGGAAATCTGATGTTGGAGATCGGCCTGTAATTCTTAGGGTCAAGGGAGTTGAGGGATGTCTTTTTTTAGAAGTGGCTTGGCCTGCGCTATTTTAAAGGCTTCATGGAAGAGGCCAGGGGTGAAGGAGTCGTTTAGTATGGTTCTTGCATGTTCTCCTGTGCAGGTATACTAGAATATTTCTTTCAGAACAGAGGCGGGGCAGAGGTCGAGGAGCGACCCGGAGGGTCTACTGGCTGATAGTAGGTCAAGGAACTCGTCTCTGGAGATGGGTTTGAAAGAGTCGAAGGTTGGTAAGGTGAGCGTTGGGGCAATGGGATCAGGAGGGGTCGCAGTAGGGTGGGGGGTGAGCGAGGAAAATTTGGTGTTAAAGGTTGCCATCCTGTCAAGTGCGATGTTTTAGAAATGTAGCAAGAGGGAGTCGCAGAGTGATTGTGTGGGAGTGTATTGGGCAGAGGTGCAGGTAGGTTTCACGAATTCGGAGATGATCTTGTGGAGTTCTTTTCTGCTTCTGCCTCAGTTCAGAATTTGTTTACTGTAATAGGATTTTTGGCCTTTCGGATCTCGGATTTGTAATTATGGTGGTGGAGGGCGAACATGGATATGCTGAAATCAGTTTTAGATGCTCGCCATTTGCGTTCAAGTGAGTTATTTTGTTTTTTGAAAGACCTCAAGCAGAGCGTGAACCATTTGGGGGAGAGTCCTTTGAAGTTTCAGGGCGCGAGGGGGTGAGCGGAATTAGAGATTCATTAAACCAGGGTCGAAGGATTCTATGGTTAACGGTCTACCACAGGACAGCATTGCGGGGGGCAGAGTATCAGAACGTCAGCTAGGTCGGGGAACTCCTTGAGTTTGTTCCAGCTTTTGTGATCAAAGGTGGGCGCAGGAGGCGCTGTAGGAGGAGGGGCTGGTGTGTGGATAGAGAAAGGGATGGCAAAGTGGTCTGTCCAGATAAGCGGTTTGGGACTGGATATATAAACTAGGTCACAGGAGCTGAAAATCACATCAAGGGTGTGGCCACCTGAGTGAGTTGGACCAGTGGTATGTTGAGTAAGGTTGAGTGCATCAAGACTGTCGACCAGAGGATGGGTCATGGGGTTGTTGGGCATATCAAACCAGATATTGAAATCTCCCAGGAGTGTAAGAGATGGGTGATTTACCTGAATGGTAGCTATGGAGTCACAGATATTGTTGGTGAAGTGCCTGTCGTATCCAGGGGGTCTGTAGATGAGTAGGAAGCTGTGGGTGAATGTCGATGGTAGAGAGCGTTTTACCAGAAGGGATTCATAGGAAACATTGCATTTCTGGGATTCCACGAATGAGGCAGAGAAATGGGGTTTGGAGAGGATTGCCACTCTGCCACCTCTGGAGGATCTATTATGGGCGATAAGCGAGTAGCCAGGGGGGAAGGTTTCCCGCACAACTGGCGCAAAATCGTCAGAGAACCAAGTGTCATGATAAAAATGAGGTTGAGGTTGTCAGAAGATAGGAGGTCAAAGATGCTGGGTCTGTTTCTTGCTACGGAGCAGGCATTAAAAAGGATGCATGTGACAAAGCACCCTGGATGAGCACCAACATACAAAAGCTCAATGTACCCAAACATGAAATTCATCTAAAAGGGACCACCACATCATCTCCTGCAAATTGACACTCTACTCGAATTTCCCACATTCGTTGGTCAATCTCTCCTTATTAAAAGTTCTGTGTGAAACCTCAGCTTCCTCTGGGATGTCTGTTAATAATTATAAGTCTGTACAGCCAGATCAGTGCTGTGGGTAAAAAATCCCTTTTCCAAATGAAACTGATGCCTGGGATCCTCACCTACAATCCCCCCATAAAGCTACCCTATACCAGTTGGAGCTCTCATCAACCCAAGACTAGATTACAATAATGTGCTTTAATGCAGGCCTCCCTTGATAGCACATATGCCAGCTCCAAAAGGTCCAACATCCAGATGTCCACTTTAACTTTGGACTAAGAAAGCATCATTTGCCAGTCTCATCCCACTTAAGAGGTCTACACTAGCTTCAAATGGCACCCTGGAATTCAAGATGCTGTCTCCTTTTCAGGACTCACCTTGGCTTCTGTAACACCTGGCTCTGTTATGATATGATTTTTATTTATAGCTTGCCCATACACAAGTGTTTCAGGGCACAACGAGGCAAGGGAGGATAAAACAACGATCTTACTAGGCACAGTGACATTGAGAATGTGCAAGTGCAGAAGAGAGCGAAGAGGGAAAGTGCAAGGGGCAGAGGAGGAGTGGAAAGTGCTGGACACGTGATAAAACAACAGCTAGTGCGGACAACAGGTGGCAAGTGCAAGAATTAAGGGCACAACTATAACTTACCACCCACTCCCTCTTCCCCTCTCCTCTCTCTGCACTTGAGCATTCTGAATGCTCACAAGGCCTAGTAGGTCCACCTCTATCCTTCATTGTTTTTAGTGATTTTAATTCCCATGTTCCCTCCCTCTTGCCCTGAGTGCGCTTTGAAACACAATTTACTTGCGGTATAAGCACCTTACAAATGCACAATAAATAAATAAATAAATACTTAATCAACCAGATAGACTTTCATTTGTTGCAGAATTTTGTGAACTTCTGTAACAGCTTCTGCTGATAATTTGTAGTATTATAATTTGTTTTGGTGTTCTACTGAGAGGAGAAGTAGTTGGTGTAAAGTTACATCACCTATTTTGTAGGCAGCGAGAACTGTGGGAGCTGTTACAATAGCTGAACGGTTGTTGTTTGTTAAGCCTTATAGAAATGTCCTTATT
This sequence comes from Ambystoma mexicanum, assembly GCF_040938575.1. Classification (NCBI taxonomy): domain Eukaryota; kingdom Metazoa; phylum Chordata; class Amphibia; order Caudata; family Ambystomatidae; genus Ambystoma; species Ambystoma mexicanum. The sequence continues at coordinate 1,470,607,808 of NC_090923.1, read as the reverse complement.
ATTTTTTATTAAGAACATTTTTCCAGTTTCCCCACTTGCATACAAGACCGGAGGTTTATAATTATTACAGCTACAAGTTTTAGTTTTATGTTTAAGTCCATGTTCAATTGCTTTCAGTGACTTCTAGGTAAATGGTGATTTGTTAATCATTTAGATGTGATTTGAGCACTGACAAGTCTTCTTCAGATTACATGGTGTTTTCTATCTCAGTCATGGCTATTTCTGCTTAATTTAGAATGAGTGGTTCTCCAGGTGGGTCTTGGCTTCCTGTAAGAGAAGGTTGACTGCCTTTAGGAGTGTCTTTATCTTGTAGAGTTTCAATTTCATTCTCTTGTCAGCATTCATTGTCCAACATTTGTTTGTATTGTTTAAAATTGACAGTTGCCATGCTGCTTTCATTTGCCTTGAATGCAGCTTCAAATGAGTCATGGTCACCAATAATTCTTCTTTTCTCCAAGGTTTGAAAACTTGCAGTGGGGCCATGTAATAATGTTCTCTATGTTGTGGAGATTTAAACAATAACTTTATATGATTAATTAGGCCGGGCTTGGTAAGTTTTACTAGGCTTACTTCACAAGTTGAGACTGATTATTTGCCAATTGTCTCATCTGCCATAACATTGTTTTTGTAGGAGTCACTTGGGCACATGTTTTCCAAAGCAGTACTATTTGGATAGTATGTGTCAATTAAATAGTTTTTTTAAAAAGGTCCTGTCAGTTGGGATAGTTTGTGGCTGTTGTTTCTATCTCTGGGTAGGATTTTAGTACCCTTTTTTTCTTAAAAGATGCTTGATCAAGTTTAGCCAGAAATGCTATTCAGATTTCCCATATAAGAGTGTACCTGTTAAACGGGTCTGCAGATTCTTAGCACCCACATTCTCTATGTCATAGCATTTTTATACCAAAGCTGTACAATTTTTGTGACATGGTTTTGTCAGATGATATGTCATTTTAGCTCTGTCTTCTCAGGTTTGGTGAGATAGGCTGTGACATATCTTGCAACTGTGTTACTGGTATGTAAATATGCAGACCCAGATATTATTATAGTTCGCGGACATCAAAATGGCGTTAAAAAAACATTTTTACAAACATTGGAACATTATCTTTTTATTTACATTATATATTTACAAAGAAAAACATTTGTGGGACTAATATATACCGAATACATGTATAATTATTTATTTTAGGAAAGGGATGGGGATTCTGCATAGGAAAAATAAATAGGGGAATTTAAAGGTTGAACATTTTCATGACTGGGGGAATTGGGGATCGAAATGTTTTTTTTTTAAAAACAATTTTCTTTATTTTCATTTAACAACAAACAAACACAAAACAAATAAACAACAACTCTCAACATTTGCTCTGGCACGTTCGGGTTTAAGTTCATAATGTATGTTATCCGCTCAGGTCACGGCTAGGCACCCTCCTCCTCTGTCGTGTTGTCCTCGTTCCTGTCTGCATGCTGCGCACGGGTGCGGGCAGGTCAAGTCTCCTCTCCTCCCGGCTCACTCGAGTCAGTTGAGCTGTTTTCCTCGTCGCTCCCAAATAAGTCTTGTACCAAGGTATTTCACGCTAGTATTCAGGCCCCACTGTTCTCTTTTCCCCTCTCCGAGGTTCTGGTCCAGACCGTAGTTTCTGCTATTGCCCATTTTTGTAGGTCCGCCCACCAGCCTTCTATCAATGGTCCTGCGCTTGCTTTCCATGCCATTGCGATGCAGCGTTTCGCCAGAATTGTCATCAGGTCTATCATCTTAGCTATATGAATCCTTTGCTTGTCGCCCCTCGGGAACAGGCCCAGTATGTAGGACGCCGGCGACCAAGCTTGCATATGGATTCCTGCCTTCAACGCCCGTTCCTGTATCGTATTCCAGAAGGCTGTCACACCCGGGCCTGTCCAAAACATGTGCACCATATCTGCCTGTTCTGCCTGGCTTGTGGACAACTCCGTATTTGACTGTACCCCATGTTTGACATTCTTTTAGGCGTTAAATATGCCCTGTGCACTATGTAGAACTGCAGCTGTCTGAACCTTGCGTTTCTGGAGACTTTCTTCGCGTATTGAAGGGCTCTGTTCCATGGCTCTGTTCCATTCTTCGTCCCTGAGGGGTCTCTGAAAATCCTCCTCCCATTTTGTCCAGCTGTTCAGTGTCCGAGAATTGATGGTGCCCAGCAATTGTTCGTAAAGTCTGGACACGGTGTGTCCCCCCTCAGATACATCGTACCAGGCATCCAGCGGCCCATCCATGTCTTCCTCTTCCGGAAGGGTCTCCCACCTCTTCCTTATCCCTTGGACCATGCTATTATACAGTATGAATTGGCTACTGTGTATGTCCTGCTCCTCTGCCAGGGTCTGAAAGTCTACCCAATGTCCTTCTTGCCACAGGTCACCTACTTGGGCCACTCCTTTGTCTTCCCATTGGTCTGCACACGTCAGTAGGCCTTATTCACCCCACTTAGATCAGTTTACGTTTTGGCTTATTGCCAGAAGTTGTAGCTCCTGTTTGGGACCCTGCTATGACTGAAATTTCAGCTGTCATGATGCCTACCCCCGGGCATCTGGACCAAGCCCATCCGCCCCGGAAGAAGGCATCCAGACATTTAGTAAAACCTCAGAAGCCCCGGCTAGGGGCTATCTGGGTTCAGTCTTGGCCCCTTAGGCGCCAGGCTCATAGTAGGAATGAGTCCTGGCGCCTAAGGCGCCAGGCTCATAGTCATCACTTACCTCAGACAGACCATGCTACACATGCATCGAGGACAACGTGAGACCTGGAAGGGACTATTTTTCTGCAAAGACTATTTTTTTACTCGGGTGTGGTTCTAGGGACTTCTTACCTGGGACTACTTTTGAGGCTATTTAAACCACGCCCGATCTACATCACACGCTTCGTGTTATTCTGCATTCTGCAGCGTAACGCTCACCGTGCCTGCGAACCTGCATCCAGTCTTCTGCCACGCCCGCCTCGCATCCGGAGCTCCTAGAAGAAAGGGGAAAATAGGAGAAGAGGTTAGGTTACGGACATTAATCTAATTCCTTACCTGATTCGGGATCTTGCACCATTCCGAGCCTGAAGGGACATTACTTCGACACGCGTCGCTTCGCAGCTGCAGCACCGCTCCATTCTCACCAGTCCACAGCATCTTCGACTCGGCGCTGCCTCCATCATTTTCTTCGGCGATCTTCAACACCTGGGGAAAAAAGACAAAGGAATAGCGAGGTGAGCCTAGAGAGACTACAAAGACAATCATTTTACCACAGGACTTACCTGATTTACCACCGGGGGCATTTATATCAGTTATATCCTTCAATATGCCGCATCTTCTTATGTCGCATCTATGAAGGGAGGAAAAAACAACAAGTTAAACTCAAGCAACTTTACCGGATAGTGTTGGGTAATACAGACTCTTACCTGAACGCCACAATCAACCTCCAGACAGTATTTGTTGCCGCAAAATCACCAAGGAGTGCAAGAGTGAGCATTGGACATATTGAACTCTTTAAACTTGGTAAACTCCGGAGTCAATAATCTTCCAGTACTCCAATACCCCAAACCAGTGAAGTAACTGGTATCTACGCGCCCCTGCAAGCCACGCAGGATGGAGAGCTCATCCATTAAATACATAAGGTGAGGACACTAAAGGGGAATATCGGAGGTGGCCAGCGGGGAGAGCGGGAGCAGTGGGGAGGGGTCTGCACTCAAATCCACGGGACTAAATCCCTTTCTCCATCTACAGGAGAATATTCCTACGAGTCAAGCACACGAGACTAGGCGGGTCCGTCCAGACAGCCATCTTTGCCCTACGCTTCACGTTGGTGGAGGCCGCTGCAGTCCGGGTTCGATCGACGCCCCTGTGGGAACCAGGTGAGCGTAACAGTTTTCTCACTTGAGGAAATACATGTAGCCCTTAACTCACAAAAAGGCAGCAAAGGTGCTAGTCTAGATTACACTTTTTTTGTTTAAATTATGTAATGCTAATAATCAGCAAGGTTTTTAGCCGGCAATCTGGACAGAGGTGGAGACTGCCCTAATTTTCTAAAAAGGCTCACAGACGATCCCCATATTGTTGATCGGTTTATTGACGGTTTATAATAAGGTGCTCTTCCAACGCCAGGAATGCTGGGTTAGGAAAATGGCATCTTAAATGACTGTGAAGTTGGTTTTACAAAGAGAGTGGGTACAGCTGATCAGGTTTTTTTCTATGGATATTGGTGCAAAGAGTTATTATTTTGAAAAATTGTGCACTTTATTTACTCTTTCTGGATTTGAAAAATCACTTTTGATAGTCTGCAGCACCCATAGCGTTAGAGTATTCTCCTTTTACTAATGAAAGTTCCCTGATCCCTGCTACTTGTGGATATTATCAATTTATATCCACATTACTATATAGTTGTGAGGTGTTACCAAGGGTTGTGAAATAACCCCCTTTCTCCCATAAGAAGTTAGTGTGTGCTAAGTGTGTATCCTTGCACTCCTTTTATTTTCTCTTTATATTAATGATATAGCACTGGAATTTGCTATGCCAGAGCTAAATGCCCTTACCCTACATGGAGTGTATTTTGGTATTTTATTTGTTTGTGGATGACACAGTATACATATCTACACCTCCAATTGGTCTTAGCTAGCAAATCGTTTGCCTGCAGAAAATGTGTGCCCAAAAGCGGGAGTCAGTAAACAAAAAGAAGACTAATTCAATGGCTTTCCATGCCAGGGAGCGAGTACCTATCCATCTGCAGTTAGAGGAGGCAAAGATCAACCAGAAAGAGCAATTTGACTATCTTGTTATAAGATTAAGTAAGAGTGGCTCCTGGGATGATCAAAAGTGATCTCAAATTAATTAGATGCTTAGATGCATCACTCCTTTCCTGGGCAAACTCCTGGAAAAGCTGGCCATTTCCCAGCTTAATCTTCACACTGAATCTGTTGGTTGTCTCCATGACCATCAATCTGGCTTCAGAGCTGCCAGAAGCACGGAAACTGCTCTCCTGAACATCCGTGAAGACCTGCTCTCCAACCTCGATTCCAACACCCCCTGTGTCCTCATCTTACTTGATCTCTCTTCTGCCTTGGACACGGTCAGCCATGCCATCCTGCTGAACTGTCTCCGTGATAACCTGGGTATCACTGATCAGGCCCTGGCCTGGCTGACCTCCTTCCTCTCCGATCGACCCTCCCAGGTCCAACTTGGGTCCTTCCTCTCCTCTATCTCTATCTCTACCTGTGGTGCTCCCCAAGGGTCTAACCTCTCTCCCTGGCTGTTCAACCAATACCTGGCAATTCTTGCCCACTACATTGCCTCTCTCTGCCCCAGCTTTCAGTGCTAAGCAGATAGCACCCAACTCATTTTCAGGCTCCCTTCTGCCACCTTTTCTCCTTCTCTCATCTCTGACTGTTTGTCCGCCATCCAGGAGTGGTGTGTTGCCAATAATCTCTGCCTTAATGCCAGTAAGACAAAGATTCTCCTCATTGGCACACCAACTCCCTCCTTTCCTGTCACTCTCTGGCCGGCCTCTCTTGGCCCTCTTCCTGCTCCCACCTGCGAGGCTAAAAACCTCAGGGTCATCTTCAACTCCACACTTTCCTTCTCTCCTCACATCTCTAATGTCTCTAAGAAGTCGCACTACAAGCTGCACCTCCTCAGAGGTATTCTTCCTTTCCTCTCCTTCCCCCAGAAGCTCACTGTCTCCAGAGCTCTGGTTCTGTCTAGGCTGGACTACTGCAACAGCCTCTTTCTAAATCTGCCTGCCTCTACTCTCCGCCCCCTGCAACTCATCCAAAACAGGACTGCGAGACTTGTCCTTGGCCTCAAGCCCAAGGATCATATCTCTCCAGGACTGAAATCTCTGCACCGGCTCCCTGTGGCGGCAAGGATTAAGTTAAAAACCCTCTGCATTGTCCACAAGGCCTTCTGGGGCCTGGGACCTCAATACCTACAACTCTCTCTTCCTAAATATCTTCCTTCTCGAGCTCTTCGCTCATCTGCCTCCAACTCCCTCAGGGTCAGTTAATTCTCCAAGCAGCAAGTTGGTGATAGATCGCTTTCTTCTGCTGGGGCCTCCCTCTGGAACAGCCTCCCTGCCTCTCTGAAGCTTCAGGAAAACCATCTCTTGTTCCGGAAGCACCTCAAGACCTTCCTCTTTGCTTCTGCTTTCTCTTCTCCTCTCCCCTGCTGATCTCCAGGCTGAATCTGAAACTGCACTGGTCACCTGGCTACCCTCTGATCTCGGGCCCAGGTCCCTCCCCTGCCAGTTGCACACTTGGACTGCCCCGCTGGCAACCCATGCACTTGGGGACTGTTTCTGTATCCCTACAGCCCCTTCTTGCACTTGATACCTGATGTCTGCACTTACCCTTGCACTTGCCTCCAGCTGGCTGCACTTTTATTAATTGTCTTTATTTATTTATTTTACTGTTATCCTATGTACTGCACTGCCCCCTCCCCTTTCCCCTTGCACTTTTCACTTTCCCCCCTCCCGTGCACTTGCACAATCTCAATGTCCCCTGGCCTGGTGGATCGGTGTCTCTGTCTTCCCTGTGTTTCCCCTCCCTTGCCTTGTCACGCCTTGAAACACTTGTGTATAGGCACGTTATAAATGCCATATCATATGATATCATGGCTAGATTGGTATTTTTGTGCAGCCAGTCTAGCTATTTCTTACTTTTGGCATGACTTTTTTTACTGGGCATCTACTGTAAAGCAAACATGATATGTGTTTTTATGTGGCTAGCCTGACATTTAGGTGCAGCCGGTCTAGCTATTTCTTACTGTGACATGTCATTTTCTACTGAGTGCCTATGTGCAAGCATGATGTGTTATTACGTGGTTAGACTGTTTGGACATGTTTTCATATTGTGACATTAGGATCGAGCCAGGTATTGGCAGAACCAACATGAACATATGTTCTTATAGTATAATTACTGGCATTATGCACAGAGCAAACATGAGTATGTTCTTATGTGGGAATACTAGCATATATGGGTGCAGCCAGCCTGGAAATTAATGGGTGCAGCCAGCATGATCATGTTTTTATACTGGTATATATTGTCAGCAAAGGCATCATGAAAATGCACTGGGAAATGTTCCTGTGCACTGTTGGGGACATACATCTATTGGATCTTTCATGAGCTACCATACAAAACCAATTGCAAACTGTCTCGCTATTCACCTAACTTTTTACACGAATTGTGCTGTAAAATGTACCCTTTTAATCTATTATTTAAAAAAATGGCCCAAACGCCTTTGGCATATATAAGGTTAAAATAAATTACCATCCGCCTCGTAAAATATAAACGGGAAGGATGCAATCAATCAGAGAAAATGTCCTCTTTGCTGCCAACCTAGTTAAAGCATATTGTCACGAAGGTGTCTATTGCCCATACACATTTTACAGCAGGATGACAAAAAAAGATGGACATACTTCAGACATTACAGAATCTAGAATTTTAAATGCACTGTACGTCATTTGTTTTAAGCACGGCCTTTTGGTAAAGAAGGATCTTTATGTGCCGCCACACCTTGGCACATCAGAGAGGGCATCATCTCGCGAGGCTTGCTCTGCTCCGATATCACAAGGCACCTCGCCATTTTCTCTTGTGCCTATGTTTACCTTTTGCAGCGTCTGAGATTGCTGGAGTCGGATATATCCCCTGGAAGCTTCTTGCACTCGGCGCAGAATTTGAAGGTGTCTTCTATCTTTTGAAACATGTCAAAGTAAGTGTGGATCCCAAAGTCACAGGTAGTTTTATTTCCATCCAGTGCCGCCCTGGGTACAGAGATACATTACAAGACATGGTTAGGCAAGGTCTCGATAAGGAATTATGCACGCTTTATTGTTTTTATCTGTGGAGATGTACTGCACTCCAGTGGTGAGATGGCTCCATGTCTGACTAAAGGCCCAAATTCCAGGGGCTCTGACTCACGAAAGCCATATTCAGACACTGTGGAAACGTACCCACTCTCCTTTTCAAATATTGAAGGTTCCCTCGTGATTTTCTCCCATGGCTTTCTGAGTCTGTTTAAAAGGAGGTTTTCTAAGCAAGTAGAAACTTGGCAGAAGTACATTTTTTGTTGTTGTAAATAGATGTATAAAGAGCTTAGGCCTTTTGCTAGTGGTTACAGCAAAGAAGATAGAGCTCTAAGACAACGACGATATTACCTGATATCATTGCGAACATTGTGAAAATGTGCACATAAAAACATCGGACAAAAAAGTGAAGTATTTAAATGCAAACTCTATGTTACATTTGTACAGATTCAGAGTCATTAGAGTATTTACCAAGACTTTGAAATTTTTTTAACATTTCTTTTGTTTAAATAGTAAATTTACACAAGGATTTGAAATGTTGGCAAAGGGGTTAAATCAATGGGTTTTCTCTGATTACGCCTAGGCCATCTCCAACCCAACTCAGGAGTAGCGCTTCTGCGCAATGTATGAATCCAATGGAGTCATCACAGATTCCCCGGTGGTGACCTCCTCTCATGTAGCTAGGGGACAGCAGCCGCTAACTGATCCTGACCCTGGGGGCGGCTTCATCAACCCCTATTCAAAGATCAAGTACGCCATTACAACTAGTAGACAATTCCTTTAATGGACTTCACTGTACTAACAGTCGGTGTAGCCAATGTTGTTCGAAGGGAGCCAACGTTATTGCTGATTCTCGATTAAAGAGGCCCGCGTTGGCTCCGCTTCTGGTGCAGTTTTGTCCTGTTTTAAATCAATGTCTAAAAGATGTAATGTTGAAGATATTTGAATTTGATCTGAATTTAAGTTTCCAATGGTCCCAAATCAAGGAGGCAAAAGGAACTGTATAATTTCTATAGAGATTCACCCTTCTGATGATTCAGTAGGGGTTCAACAGGATTGAATGAAATGGGCTCGTGTTGATCTGAACCGTTTTGAAATGCTATCTACAACTAATGTGAATAGCATATCTCCTGTTAAACAGTATTGTGTGTCTTGCCAGACAGCACCCAAGGATTTCACAAAGGGAAGGCACTATTGAGGGCCTACTTATGATATGATATGGCATTTATAACGCGCCTATATACAAGTGTTTCAAGGCGCGACGAGGCAAGGGGGGGAACAGAGGGAGGACAGACAACGATCCTACTAGGCCAGGTGTCATTCAGATCGCGCAAGTGCATGGGAAGGGGGGTAAGGGGAAGTGCGCGGGGGGAAGGGAGAGGGGGAAGTGCAGTACATGGGAAAAGCGGAATAAATAAGACAAATAAAACAGCCAGCTAGTGGCAAGTGCAGGAAGTGCAGACGTAAGTGCTGGTAGGGGGACTGAAGGGATACAGAAAAACGGTCCCCAAGTGCAGGGGTTGCCGAGGAGGCAGTGCAGGTGGGCAATTGACGGTGCCTGGGCCAGAGATCAGAAAGGGTGGCCAGGTAACCAGTACAGTTTCAGTCAGGAATTCAGCAGGGGATGGGTGGGGAGAAGGCAGAAGCAAAGAGAAAGGTTTTGAGGTGTTTCCGGAACTGGAGATGGTTCTCCTCGAGTTTCAGGGAGGCAGGAAGGCTGTTCCAAAGAGAGGCCCCTGCCGAAGAGAGTGATCTACCACCAATTCGTTGCTTGGAGAAGCGACTGACCCTGAGGGAGTTGGAGGCAGATGAGCGAAGAGCTCGAGAAGGAAGATATTTAGGGAGAGAAAGTTGAAGGTACTGCGGCCCCAGGCCCCAGAAGGCCTTGTGAACAATGCAGAGGGTTTTTAACTCAATCCTTGCAGCCACTGGGGGCCAGTGCAGAGATTTCAGTCCTGGAGAGATACGATCCCTGGGCTTCAGGCCAAGGACAAGTTTCGCAGTCCTGTTCTGGATAAGTTGTAGAGGGCGGAGAGTGGAGGCAGGCAGATTTAGAAAGAGGCTGTTACAGTAGTCCAGCTTAGAGAGGATCAGGGCTCTGGAGAGAGAGAGCTTCTGGGGGAAGGAGGGGGAAGGAAGAATACCTCTAAGGAGGTGCAGCTGGTAGTGTGACTTCTTAGAGATGTCAGAGATGTGAGGGGAGAAGGAGAGTGCAGAGTCGAAGATGACCCCGAGGTTTTTGGCCTTGCAGGTGGGAGTGGGAGGAGGCCCAAGAGAGGCCAGCCAGAGAGCTGTAGGGAAGGAGGGAATGGGTGTGCCGATGAGTAGAATCTCAGTCTTACTGGCATTAAGGCAGAGGTCGTTGGCGGCACACCATTCCTGGATGGCAGACAGACAGTCAGAGATGAGGGAAGGAGAGGAGGAGGAGGCCGAGGGTAGCCTGAAAATGAGCTGGGTATCATCCGCATAGCACTGAAAGTTGGGACAGAGAGTGCCAGGTATTGGTTGAACAGCCAGGGAGAGAGGTTAGATCCCTGGGGGACACCACAGGTAGAGAAAAAGATGTCGGAGAGGAAGGACCCAAGTTGGACCTGGAGGGTCGGTCGGAGAGGAAAGAAGTCAGCCACGCCAGAGCCTGGCCAGTGATACCCAGGTTGGCACGGAGACAGTTGAGCAGGATGGCATGGTTGACAGTGTCAAAGGAAGAAGAGAGATCAAGCAAGATGAGAACGCAAGGGGTGTTAGAGTTGAGGTTGGAGAGCAGGTCTTCACGGATGTTCAGGAGAGCAGTTTCCATGCTTATGGCAGCTCTGAAGCCAGACTGATGGTCATGAAGATAACCAACAGATTCAGTGTGGAGATTGAGCTGGGAGATGGCCAGTTTCTCCAGGAGTTTGCCCAGGAATGGAGTGATGGAGATTGGGCGATAGTTAGCCGGGCAGGAGGGGTCGGCAGAGGGTTTCTTAAGAAGAGGGTGCACAAGAGAGTGCTTCAGAGGGCAAGGGAAGACACCAGTGGCGAAGGAGTGGTTGCAGAAATCCGCCAGGGCAGGAGCCAGGGAGTCGATGTGATCCTTGATAATTTTGGAGGAACAGGGGTGTACCTGTTTCGATGAGACTTTCATAGATCGGACTTGTCTAGAAACCTCGTCTGGAGAGAAAAGGGGAAAGGCAGAGAAGGAGGGGGAGGGGTGGTTGCAGAAGGGCCAAAGGAAGAGCAGGGAATAGAGGAAGGGGGATAAGAGGACGAGAGTGAGGACAGGATGTCCTGAGTTTTTGAGATGAAGTGAGAAGCCAGTGCCGTGCAGAGGGCCTGGGAAGGGACAGGAGAGGTAGAGACTGCGGCAGGATTGGCCAGTTCCTTGCAGATTTTAAAGAGTTCAGCCAAGTTGTTAGATGCCGCAGAGACGTGGACTTGGATATGAGCTCTATTCTTGGTGAGGACGGAGAGCCAGTAGCAGGCGGCAGGCCAGTTTGTCAGAGGATGAACTTGAGGCACGCCATTTCCTCTCGGCAACCCTACACTTGCGTTTTAGGGTGACGAGGTCGGAATCATACCAGGAGTTACACTTGGCTTTGGGCTTCAGGCGGATTCTCATTACAGTGGCAAGGATATCCAGAGTATCAGATATAGAAGAGTGGAGTGTGGAGAGGGCAGTGTCAGGGTGAGAGTCAGCTAGGGGGGGACGAGGGGGTGAGAAGGTGGTGGCGATAGCCTCAACTGACACGCGCTTCATGGGTCGGATGACCGAGAAGGTGGGTGGTAGTGATGGAGGTGACTTGGCCTACGGGGTAGGGAGGGTGAGGTGGGAGGATAGGAGAAAGTTGTCACTCCAGGAGAGAGGAGTGGAGAGAGGGACAGAGAGGGGAAGGTCTGAAGAGATCAGAACATCGAGAGTGTGTCCTGCAGAAGGAGTCGGGCCAGAGGGGAGAATGGTGAGTGAGAGAGTCACAGAGGTTGCGAAAGAGTTCAGAGGGGGGCAGGAGGCATCCAGGTGGATGTTGAAGTCTCTGAGGAGAAGGAGTTGTGTGGTTGAGGCTAGGAGTGAGGAGGAGAGATCCACCTACTCAGAGAGGAAAGAAGAGACCTGACCAGCCGATAGATAGTAGCCACAGTAAGGGAATGGCTAGGCGAGAGTGAGAGCCTGCAGACGAGGCATTATCTCCGCTAGCTATATGAATTTGTGTATTATATTAAATCCATCGAAGCAGGAGGGATGTGAGGAGAGCTTACCCAATTCTAATATAGGTCCCACGGGGGCGGCTGGCTTTAGCAATCTTACATGAATACAAATGTGCCATTGAATGGGCTATATCATGAAGCAAGATCCTGGTTACAGAAATGGTTCTAACCTTAGCAATGACCAAATTACTTGTAATTGAAGAAAAGAATCATGAAAATAGCTGAATTCTTCTAGAACGTTGGGCAAAGGAACAGTCTTGAAGCCTTTCAGGAGATCTATTTCTGGAGTCTCCTCATAATATGATCTTTATGTGTGGTGTTCAGGGATTAAAGACAGAGGCACTCGTTATGAGTATGGCCGCCCAGTCAGAATCGGCGGTAATGGGGTAGAACCTCTGTTACTGCAGCATTGTCTCATCGCTGCACTATAAGTTAGGTGGTGAAGTGGAAGCAAAAAGCTGGATGTAAATCCACCACATCATCACGGAAAATTGGCAAAATTGGCAGAATTGCCGCTGGCAGTACTTCCTCTGCAATCCCATTGGGTCTGGACTCCAATAAATGGGGACTAACACCGCTTTCCACCACTTGTGATCCGACGTTAAATCTGCCAGACTAAGTGGCGGCAACAGCAATGGAATACCGCCAAACTTATAATGAGGCACAGAGGTCTTTGAAAATGAATACTCTTTGATTAATAAAGTAATTCACTGGTTGAGGCATGTCAAGGGGGCGGGGGCTAGCTGTCATATGCAACAATATTATCCCTGTAGATTTCCCTCTCGAGAAGTGGATGAATTGGACTGAATTAAGATTGTTCTCTCAGATAAATGTTTGTTGGAGGGCAGTTTTTTGATTGAATTTCAAACTCTCCCACCTATGACATCTACGCCCAAGTGTTTTGGAATATTTCTACATTTTCTAGCTCTAGCAGGAAACCAACTAGCTGTCGGTGGACTGTAAGTGAGGGTAACCTAATCGCCTTCCCATTTTAACATGCTGCGACCCCTGGTAACACCCAAATGACGTCATGCAAGTTAGGACAACATTAACCAGTACTGCGTAATCTGATGTGTATATATTTTTACTTGGAACTGTTTCTGGGTATATATTTGATTGAATTCTACTGTAAGACTTTTATGAATATTGTATTCAAAATAAACTTAAACTTGAACTTGACCAAACAGTTCGGGCTGTACTGCCCCCTTTTGGAGTGGGACCGAGGCTGATGTGCATATGGGCGTTCCCTTTCCTGCAAAGGCTAAATAAGGATGGTCTGAAGTGTTGCCCAGAGCTATGCAAAAGTAAGTTCATTCTAAACCTTACAGCCATCATCTTGTGTGTGGAGACTGGATGGCAGAGCTGAATATTGAAATGGGTGATGATAAACCTAACAGCTGCTCATTGAGGCTCACTGACAGTCCAAACATGAACGAACATATGAAAAACTATCTAGGCATCAGAACAGGAAATAGCTTATAAATTATAATGGACTCATTAATGGAAAATGCCCAAGTTTGGACTCTTACGGTCTGACCAATGCTGGAGGCGCTATGAAGAGGGAGGCATCCACATATGCTCTGCAAATACCCCAAAGCGGTGCTTTCAACCCAACTGAAGATGCCTGATATATCAGAAGGGTGCTACGGGTATTTGGAGGGCAGTTGAAGTATCAGCTTGAAGTAGCTTGCTCTAAGAGCCCAATGGAGTAAGTTGAGCTGGACCTGTATTTCAAAAACCCAGTTTCCCTTGAAGCATGTAAAGGGCACTAAAGGAAGTCAGCAGGAAGACCTTCCACAGTGAGCCCTCTATCCTACAATTGTCCTAACAGAAAGAGTGGCCGAAGCTACCATTTCTTGTACAAGAGCTCATGAGCCAGCTGCCTGTAGATAAGTGACCTGAGCTCATAGTGAAATGTGCATGTATTTGTGAAAGTGGTTGCAAAGCCAACCAAACAATTTTAGCTCCAGTATCCTGTGATAATGTCGCTGTGACAATGGCCACTAGGGGGCCACATTTGCCTAAAAATGCACCCTCCAGACAATCAAACACTTTCCCCAAATATTCTAGGATTGGAGGTAATAATATATAACGATACCCCTCCTAGAACATTTGGGGAAAGAATTTTAGGGGCCAGGAATAGAAAGTCATGTACCTCGCGATTTTTTTCCCACTACCACATGGAACCTTTATCTCCTATGCTCAAAAATCAGACTGGGCTAAACACTTCTTTGCCTTCTATGCTGGATGGCAGCGACCACAAAACACCAGCCTGGTGGTAGCGGCGGAAATACAGTCTATAGGTATAGGTGGATTGAATAAATCAACTATTTTGCACAATTCATTTACTACTGCAATTGGGAAAACTGCACACTACAAAAGTAGTAGCAGACTTTTGTCCAATGCATTTAAATTTCAAGATACCTTTCTGGGATCGCCTTCTAAACCGTGTCATTTAAAGGGGTAGTCCAGCTAAAACTGTTATTTAAAAAATAGATAGGCAACATTAAAAAAAAATACTAGCACTTTTGTGAAATGGATGCTCGCCTGTGCTGGCTTTTGCTTTTGCGGCACTAATGAAGGAAAAGCCAGCCAGCTGTAGTAAACAAAAGCTACTGCTGGGTGGCTTTTCCTTCATTGGTGCTGTACGCGGAGGACGGGGACCGGAGACCAGAGAAGGAAAGCTGCAGCTGAATCTCGGTAAGTGCTATTTTTTTTTTTTTAAAATAAGCACTAGCTGCGTTTTTTTTTCTAAGTTTTCCGGGCTGGAGGAGCCCGGAAAACTTAGAAATAAAACCGCAGCTTTAAAAACGTTGTATTTATGTTTGCGGTCGCTTTTGAAGCGATCCTCACCTCTAAGCCTGTCCTCATTTGTGTTGTACGTCTTTTCGTTGTCTGCGCCTTTATGCCCTAGGGTCAATAGTGCGCATAACAAATGAAATGTAATGTAATGTAATGTAATGTAAATACAACGTTATTGTGTTTGAAAACGCTGCGGTTTTTCTTTCCAAGTTTCTCAGGCTCCTCCGGCTCAGAGGAGCCTGAGAAACTCGGAAAGAAAAACCGCAGCGTTTTCAAACACAATCGCGTTGTGTTTCTGCCTACATCTGCTTTCCCATTTGGGGCTCTCGGGCCCCGGGAGCCCGAGAGCCCCAAATGGGAAATCAGATTTAGGCAGAAATACTGCAGCATTTAGCATTTCCCATTTGGGGCTCTCGGGCCCCCCGTGGGGAGCCCGAGAGCCCCAAATGGGAAATCAGCTGTAGGCAGAACCACTGCGGCATGTAAACATAACCGCGTTGTGTTTCTGCCTGCCTTGGCTTTCACTTTGGGTCTCCGGTGCTCCTCTAGGGGGGCACCGAAGACCCAAGGTGATAGCCACAGCAGGCAGAAACACAACGCGGTTGTGTTTGAAAACGCTGTGGTTTTTCTTTCCGAGTTTCTCAGGCTCCTCCGAGCCGGAGGATCCTGAGAAACTTGGAAAGAAAAACCGCAGCGTTTTCAAACACAATAACGTTGTATTTATGTTTGCGGTCGCTTCAAAAGCGACCGCAAAAATAAATACAACGTTTTTAAAGGTGCGGTTTTATTTCTAAGTTTTCCGGGCTCCTCCAGCCCGGAAAACTTAGAAAAAAAAACGCAGCTAGTGCTTATTTTTAAAAAATAAATAAATAGCACTTACCGAGATTCAGCTGCAGCTTTCCTGCTCTGGTCTCGGTCCCCGTCCTGCGCGTACAGCACCAATGAAGGAAAAGCCACCCAGCGGTAGATTTTGTTTACTACAGCTGGCTGGCTTTTCCTTCATTAGTGCCGCAAAAGCAAAAGCCAGCACAGGCGGGCATCCATTTCACAAAATGGATGTGCCCATGTGCTTGCTTTTGCGAATTTTGAGCTTGAATAGCTCAAAATTTTACATAGGAAGTTTAAAAAAAAAAAGTGCTAGTATTTTTTTTTAATGTTGCCTATCTATTTTTTAAATACATTTTTTAGCTGGACTACCCCTTTAAGTCCTTTGCAATTGAACTACATGAGGGTAGCTGTCAAATAGCTAAGATCAATTTTAGGCCCTGTTTTTAAAAAGGGTGATATGGGTAGCTGTCATGCTATCATCCAGTCTTCCTCCTTTATGTCATGCTATCATCCAGTCTTCCTCCTTTATGTGTCCGCAAAACATTCTCTATAGTAGG
This sequence comes from Ambystoma mexicanum, assembly GCF_040938575.1. Lineage (NCBI taxonomy): Eukaryota > Metazoa > Chordata > Amphibia > Caudata > Ambystomatidae > Ambystoma > Ambystoma mexicanum. The sequence goes on along the minus strand of NC_090923.1, from coordinate 1,470,591,639 downwards.
TTGTTAGAATGGTCGAAGTCATGTGATCCCTTATCAGCTGTGCAATGTAGTTTCTGTGCAGATTTTGGAACTAGGAAGCAAGCATTGAATCTACTACTTTTAATTTGTAAGTACTTGGTTGGCAACTAATCCCTATTAATTATTTGTTTCATCAAACGCATTTGCGTTGGTAGAGAATTTCTTTGGTCACTGTTGAAAGAGAAAGGAATTCTGTAACCTCTGATTAACGCCCTGCTGGAGAGACATGTGTCTGTTACGTGTGGGCCTGTTAGGGAGCTATCAACAGCATTCATTTCCGAAAGGTGCATACGTCCAGGATGCATTCTTAACCCTCTGCGGTTTAATCTTTATGTTGACGATTTTGAAGATTATTTAAGTGCTGGTGGAAATGTACCCATTATTGCTGGTCAATTATTCTCCTTTTTCATAATCAGATAGTACATATGATGGAGAGGGTGTCTTAAGAGAAACAGACAGTAAATGTGAGAAACACATTTTCTGTGGTTTTGTAGACTGCAGTGATCGTGCTCTTAACTCCTTCATTCTAATGGCATATTCGGTTCACCCATAGTCCACCACGAATAGCATTATTCCACTTCATTTAACAACTGCATTTCTAATAACTCACCTGTACTCCTCAAAGTTCCTCATGTTGAGTTTCTTCAGTATGATCTGGGATAGTCCTGGGATATTGCTGTCCATGGCAAAGAAGCCCAATGAGTCCATGTGACAGCCATCTGCAGTAGCTGATGGGACTGAAGCAGGGGTTGGCTTGGATTGGGTGACTTTGGTAGAGGCACTGTGTTTCTTCTTTGGGGCCATGGTGAAGGCAACTCTTGTGGTGATCTGGAAATATAAAGTATAGAGAACAATGGGTTACTGTGCTGAAGGCTAGCGAACCAGAAATTCCTACGCTGAAGAAAAAGAGACATGTAATGGCCACACTGACAGGTCAAGAATTACTAAATTATCTCTAAAATCAAGCAGATATCTACAAGGAGAAAGGGGCAGACAGTAAATTACCAGAAGGAGGTGTTGGAAATTGTCAGACGCAATACAGGAGAATTAGAAGTGGCATCACTGGCCTTGCTGTGTCCTTTATTTTAACTCTGGCCACATTGATGACTGAAGAGGCAGGGAATGACAAGAATGAACACTGGGCAGTGCATGACCAAACTGGGCACTGGCAGACAAAAATAGCCACACTGAAAAATGAGGGCCCGGTAATGACTACACTGGAAAATGGTTGAATGACCATACTGAATCTAGAATGATAGTAATTTCACATAATAATTCCTTGTGGACAGCGAATAACCAGCATGAGAACATATGCCACGAAAATAATAGGGGGAATCCCGAAGACACAGTTATGGGTCACATTGAAGAATGACGGGAGAAGAATGGATCCTGTGACATGTATTTATGCCAAGAATCTCCTCATTGGGGCAAACCATGAAGCAGCAGATGTAGGAAAAGCTGCCCCTTCGAGCCGTATGGGAGCTCAAATAGACATCAAGTGAAGATGCAGACTCTTCAGGCTGAAGCCTGGTAGATGTCAGATAGAAAACATGCAACCTGAAAGGGAAATGTGATGAATCTGGCGATATCCAGATTTCATGCCTAGAAACATTTGTGTACAGTGTGTATGCACTTACTCTATCAGAATTGTCCCTGGACCTAGTGTGATAGCAACCTTGTCTGTCTCCTCCCCCCTCCACTTACTTGTTTCCCACTATCTGAAATGTTGTCAGGCCTAGTATTATAGTCGCTTGTTTTGTTCCTCCCCACCCTTTCTGCAACCCTCTCCCTCACCTTTTGTTTTTCTCCGGCTCTACCAGAAGTGTCGTCAGGCCTAGTACGGTAGTCACCTGTCTGTTTCCATTTCCTTCCCACTCTCTCCCCATCCCTTCCTTATTTATTTATTTTTATTTATTTTTTGTATTTGTACTACAGTCCACGGGCATTGTGGCTCTGTTGCTTGCAAATGTCTTAGTTACAAGAGTAAATGGGCATCCTTGTGGGTTACAAGAAGCATGGTTTACACATAGTTTTACCAAACAACAGAAGCAGGTTTCAAGTTACATAGGTGCTGGTATATAAAAGGGGAGAGGAAAACAGTTGTCCGGGGGACCAGGTTATACAAACAGCTATGTTTGAATGGCTTTCATGAAAGCAGTGTGTGAGGTGAGTTGGTAGGGAGTTCCATTGTGACGCAGCGATAAACGGGAAGCTGGAACCTCCTCCTCGTGCCCTCAAGGTTTTAGGAACAATGACCCGGTTGAATAGGCAGCTCTTGTAGGTCTATCTGGGATTTAACCGATATCTGGGAGAGATACCTCAGAGCTGTGTTGTTGAGACACTTGTGAGTGATGGCGAGGGTTTTGAAGGTCATTTGCTCCTTAACGGGGAGCCAATGGACTAGTCTTCTAGTTGCAGAGATGTGTTCCTTCTTTGAGATGCCTGTGGCCGGCCTGAGAGCAATGCTCTGAATGGTTTGGAGTTTTTTGATGTTCTTAACCGCAGTGCCGGCTAGGAGGGTGTTACAGTAGTCTATTCGGGAGCCGATTATTGCCCTGGCGATGGTGAGGCAGTTCTGTTCGGACATAAATGGCCTGGCTGCGTTGATCAACTTTGAATGGTAGGCTGAGGCCGATGCAATTGCATTTACTTGTCTACTCATGGTGAGGTTGGAGTCAAGGAAGACTCCTAAGGTTTTTACTGCAATAGAAACTGGAATAGGCGTGTTATCAATGGTGAAGGGTTTGTAGTTCTCATTGAGTTTTTTAAGGTGGCCTATCTATGTCCTAGCTCTTGCACTATCTGAAATGTCGTTAGGCCGAGTACGATAGTTAATTTCACATCCTTACTGTTTATGGCCTGTAAGAATGTCATTGTATTTTCCCTTGTTCCCTCCCTTGCCTTGAAGCGCTTTGAAACACATTGTGTATAGGCGCTGTATAAATAAACTATCATATTATATCATATCATATCATATCATATATCATATCATATCATATCATCATATCATATCATACAGGTGTGTTATAAATGCCATATGATCATATCATATCATACTGCATCCGTGGGGATAACCTCTCCTCATGTGGCCAGGGTGTGGCAGATGCTTTCTGATCCTAACCCTGTGGGTGGCTATTTGAGGCAGGATCATGGAAGCAGTGGCAAACCTCATGGAAGCAGGGGTGATTTGCCAGATGAGACATGGCATTTCCCTACCAAGTTGAAAAGAACAACCTGGGTCCAATATCCCTCCCCTCTAGATTCTGTGGTAATATCAGGACAGGATGTCTTTATTTAATTATTTATTTATTTTGACACTTGTAAAGCGCACCAAACCCTAAGGCATGTAGGTGCTGGCTTTTAGAAAGTAAAGGCAAAAAAGTACCTACATACATGCGTAGTAAGATATAGGTTGACAATTATGTTCAGACATCTAGGCGCTGGTTTTATGAAAGTAACGCAAAAAAGTACATACATACATGTGTATTAAGGTGTAGGTTAACAATTCTGTTCAGAGTCATACCTGCAGTTAAGCAGTGCTGGTGAGAGTAGATGTTTAGGCAGAATTGTAATAGAAAATTACTCTTGTGTGAAAAGCCAGGTTTTCAAGCTTTTACGGAACACCCAAAAGGAAGATACAGATCTTAATGAAGATGGTAGAGCATTCCAGTGTTTGGTAGCTACCACTGGGAAGCTACTGCCCCCTGCTTTCTGTAGTCTGAATCTAGGCATGCGAATGGGTTGAGCGCGTGGGTCTGTTGTGTTGGTCTTTAGAGAATGTATTGGATAAGTACTTAGGGGCTAAATTGGGCAGACAATTAATAGACTCCTTGTGTGTCAATGAGAGGGTTTTGAATAAGATTCGATCGTGGACCGGCAACCAGTGGGTATACCGTCTCGTCATGGTGATGTGTTCATTTTTTGGGATGTTAAGGGCTGCTCTTAGAGCATTATTTTGAATCACCTGGAGTTTTTTTTATATTGTGGCTGTTACTACCTGCATAAAGGAGGTTGCATTAGTCTAATCTGGATAAGATAAGAGCTCTAGCCAGCGTAATACAGCTGTCTGATGATAGCAAAGGTCTACAGGCCTTGGTGAGATTTGAAATGTAAGCTGCCGCAGATGCCACGGCACTGACTTGTCTGGTTAAGGTGAGAGCTGAATCAAGGTAAATGCACAATGTTTTTACTTCCTTGGAGACATTGATGGTGATGCCATCAATAGCGAAGGTTTTGAAGGAGTCACATACTTTATTTAGGCAGTTTTGTGAGCCTGTGAGGAGTCATTCTGTTTTTTCATCGTTTAAACAGGCCTGGATGGTTTGGTAAATTTCATTTAGTGATTTTGAGACTGAGTCATATGAGCCTGTGATGGGTATGAGGATTTGGGTGTCGTCTGCATAGTTGGTGTAGGTGACACCCAGGTAATCGAGAAGGTCGAAAAGAGGTTTGGTGAAAATATTATAGAGTGTAGGGGAGATGCAGGAGCCTTCAGGAACTCCACAGGTGACTGGAGCTGGCAATGCTGCTGCAGTAGGTGAGAAGACCCTCATAGTTCTGTTGGATAGGAAGGAATGTATCCAATGTATGGCATGTAAGCTAAAGGCTGTTGATAGGTCTAGTAGAAGGAGGAGTGCTAAATTGCCTTTATCTTTGATCTCGCCCATTTGTATTTTCAGATCCAGGAGGACTGATTCAATGCCAAGCTCTGGACGGAAGGCGAAGGCCTATGAGGTTGTTGGATTCTAGATGGCTTTGGATTTACAGATAAGCTGCTCTATCCAATATTTTGAGGAGGAAAGGTACTGTTGTTATAGGGCAGTAGTTTGTAGGGATGTTGGGGTCTAAGGTAGGTTTCTTCAGTAAAGGGAGGACCCACACATTGTTGAGGTTAGTTGGGACAGTGGTCGTTTCAAAAGAGGCATTGATTAAAGTTGTGATGAAAGGGGTAAATTCGGCCACGCAGTCTTTGATGAGCGAGGCTGGGTAGATGCCACATTGATACCTGGAAGGCTTGAGGCTTATGATGATTTTCAAGACTTCTGTTGTTGAGACAGGGGCGAATTCAAATTGTGTATTGGTATTCTGGGTTGTGTATATATATGAGCCTGACAGGTTAGGGGGGTGTTAAGTTATTAAGTTATTCTTCAGTTATTCTTTTTCAATTCAATTTTCAATTGTAGTAGGGTGATTTTGTCAAGGAGAGCTTTTGTATATTTGTGCACCAGGCGGTGTCTTTAACACACGATTTTTGCGGTGGGACTGGCAATTCAAGTTCTCGTAGAATGGTGAAGAGCTCCTTAGTGCCACAGTCGGCTTTGGCAATTCTCTCGTTATATGTGGCACTTTTGGTTTGGAGGATGGCCTATTTATGTCTTTTAGAGGCAACTGTGAAGATTTCTTTGTTGGATTCAGTAGGGTATTTTTTCCAGTTGGTCTCAGCTATTCTCTTAGTACTGTGCATAGTTTTGAGGCTTGGGTTGTACCATGAATTTAGGTGGGCTTTGCACATGCTCAGTGGCGCATCTCTGTCAATGGCAGCTAAGAGAGTTTGATAATATACCTCTACCATAGTGGAAGGGTCATTGGCAGGGTGCATCAAGGGTAGTAGTTTCTTTGCTGTGATGTTGTGCGTGTTTCTAGTTAAGGTGGCTGGTCTTGGGGAGGGGATTATCTGCAGAGAAGTTCTTTGGGATGGTGAAGGGGATGACGTGATGGTCAGAACAAGGACATGGTATGTTAGAGAGGATGTTAGTGTTACAGTTAAGGTCTGCCAGCCAGTCGAGGGTTCGACCTTTGACATGTGTGGGGTTGATAATACGGTATGAGAAGCCTAAAGCTCCAGTGGTATGAGCGAGGGCATTGTCATTGGTAGGGCCGCTGAATCCCAGATTTAAATTTCCCAGCAGTATGATTTGTGAAGATGGCTTGGTGTTCACTGAGAGGAGTTGTGCAAAATCTTCCTCGAAGGAAAGCACCAGACCTCGGGGTCTATATATAAGGTGGAGGGTCATGGTGACTGAAGAGGTTGACATTTTGATGGATAGTAGTTCACCAGAATGAAACGATTGGTCAGAGATTTCCCTTATGAGGAATTGGTTCTAAACAATGAAAGCTACTCCTCCTCCTTTGGAGACCTGTCTATCTGTCCTGTAGATAGTGTAACTTTCAGGGATGGCAACGGAGAGCGCCGGGCCGGCTGTTGCATGAGCCATGTTTCGGTGATGGCTAGGAAGTCTAGATTGTTTGTAGTGATATGGTCTGCAATATCTAGAGCACCCTTGATCATGGTTACTTCCAAGTTGGCGTTGTCTATGGGGGCTGGATTGACCTGGATTGGGTGTGCCAGAGCTAGTGGGGTTGATGTGCTGGATGTTGAGGTTTAGAGCTAGGGTAATGGGTTTCGCTAGCGAGGTGGTGTGGTCATTGGATTTCAGGAGACCCAGAGCGGGTCATTGGTGGCATCGGTCGAGTCATATCTGGTGTTTTTCAGGTTGCATCTAGTAGCAGTTAAGTCAAGGATGGAGACCTTAGTGTTGCGATGGGTGGCTGGTGAAGGAGGTTGATGAGATCTCATGATAGTGTGGAAGGTGGCTCTTGAGTTGAGGAATGCTTTCCTCCAAGTGATCGATGGGGTAGTTGTTTGTGGAAGCTGGCAGCCTGTAGCTAGGCGAGACATTAGCCTAATGGGCAGGGTTGACTGGGGCTAGGCATGAATTTATATGTTGTGATCTGAGGGACCAGGGGCCAGGGGAAATTATAACTCCCCAGTAATTCCACCATTCTATGTAACATATTGTAAAGTCAAACAAGAATCTAACATCCCCTCAATTCCTCATGACTTTATGGCATACTGTGGTAGACTAATTCAATCAACCATAAAACCAGCTAATAACATTTGTCAGTATTCTGGGAATCAAATACCAAAACTGCCTATAATTCCCAGCTGTATAGCAACACTGGGGCGAGGAGGCTGAACTGAGCAATGAAGATCCAGGAAGCCGTGAAGCTGAGGACACACTTTAGTGTTTGCAAGTGCATGATAGGTGCTGGGACAGTTAAAACTCCAAACAGGCATGAAGCAGAGAGACTCTGTCGGAAGGAGCCTCATCCTCTCTGTGCCGACCGAGTGATTGTTGAGCTGCAGAAGAGACCGTGGTGCCGGAAGGCTTGGGAAGTCGGCAGAGGAGGAAGGACTGAGGAAGCAGGTTTGCCGTGCTCGGACCATAGCGGGAATCAAAGAGAAGTCTTCCTGGCGGACCTCTGGAACCCGAAAGCAGTTCCAGCCCCGGCAGAACACAGAGAGGGGCTCGACAGCAAAATGGAACTCGCGAAGGACGTGGAAGTCACTAGGTGAAATAGGTGAGCCTGTGGAGCTGAGACAGGATGTCGGAGAGCTGCTTCAAGTTTACTGTGAGAGCACCAAAGAGAGCCACAAAAAGCCAGTGAGTCCTAGGAAGGGAAGCTGGAACACCGGGGCACTTCTGCAATACTACTAAGGAAAGAAAAGAGCAAGCAAAGTGAATGAAAGGGATTTGAGATCCAATATTTGAAAAGGAAGAATACGAGAAGTGAATGGTAGGAATAAGAACTGTCAAGTTTACAAATGTAAAAAGTGAACTACATGGAAAAGGCCTGGCAGCAAAAGTATTACCCGAAAAATATAAGTTTGTGAGTCAAATTGCATTAAGTGTGGAAAGACCCTGGCAGGGGAGTATACCAGGTGTCCTGCGAGTCTGGAGCCTGCATCTAAGTTGTTTTGCTTTCAAGTTGTTTTATTGAATAAAGAATCCCAGGGAAGGCTCATACTTTTAGGAGTTTAAATGCTTGAAAAGACCCGGGGAAGGGAGAGATTCTTCCTAGAAGTGGGTTGCAACACCAAGAGGAAGGAGATAGCCTATTGAACATAAGGAACTTTGATTGTCTTGTTGATTTATCATATTTGTGAAGAGAAACCTGGGGAAGGGAACCATTCCCTGAAACTGTGAATACTATCCATTTGTGTTGGAGTTGCACCTTTCATTTGAACATGAACATTAGTGCACTTGCAAGGCCAAAGACATTTCCCTTAACACCTTAGAATTACTTTTAGAATGTTAGGGCTAGAATATGACTTCAGACACAGGACATGTTTGCTTTGGACATCTTGGTACAGGACAGATCCATAGTTTTGGTTGAGGTAGGAAAATACCTCCAATAGTAGGGATAGTGAGGCATTTTCTAACCCCTTTTACTTTGAATAAATGTTTGTGACCACAATCATGAGTTCTCTGTGTCCGTCTCTCATTCCTGACTCCTCACAGAAAGCAGTATGTTCTAGTGTTTGAGTAGTCGTCAATTGATTGATTAGTGTATGCACATGCACGTGCCTCATTGCTTGCTGTCCTATTGAGCTTATAGCACCTAGCAGCGCTGCAATGTCATTTAACCTGTCTTGGATTAAGACACTAGATGTGTGGAAATATGCAACATCTCTTTTTAGATGAGAGTGCTTTTTGAAGTGATGTACTTATTGGGCTAACATATATCCATTTCATTATATAGCTCATAGAAGAAGATAGTGGAGTAAGGTGCCATATAGCCTGCACAATATTCACATGCTTGTTTGCAGTAGTGTGTAGTAAAACCTGTTATAAAAAGATGGACGCTATTGCCCGCCATATTCAAAGAGCAGCTTGCATATGCTGTGAGCACATTTGGACTTGTGCTTTTGTAACAGTTGCTCCAGACATAGTGACACAGAAGGTGTTTTGGTAAAGCAAAGACCTTATTTTTGCTGAGCCAAGTAGGGTTTCCAGTGGTATGCCAGTGCCAGTGACCTTGTCTGACCATCTTCTGGTCCCTTTTCTGGTCTTGGTTTATCTCATGGGTCGCAACTTCGCAAAAATGGCATAAAGTTCCTTTGGTAGACATGACTGAGGCTTTATGTAAACTGAATAAAACAGATATTTATTTTTCTTCCTTGTGGATAGGATTTGTGAAATTCATTTTGTAACAATTGTCTTTTTGTTGAGACAATTACATCAAATAAATAATAATAATAATTCCAATGTTGGCCACAAGATGGCAGAGCAAGCTATCAGTATAATAAAGTGATCTCAATCATAATTTTAAACCTGATGGAAAATAAAAGGCATTCCACAGGTGTCAAGAGTAATGATTATATGGGACATCATGTACATTACACGAACACCGTGAGCCAAACGATGTAGTTTTTTGGCATATGTCTCCTCACACTTCTAGAAAGTGCAGCTGGATCTGCAAGCAACACTGCCATACTTTCGGTGTGGAAGAAGCATGTTTCCTGTTCCGAGTTGCTCTGTGCACGGTAAACCTGCAGCTCATTTTATACGCTGACATTCATTTTGTAGGCAACTGCCACAATAACTCCCCTCCCGCCTCTCCAACGGTCATCCTCAAAATCGAGGTGGACGGATTTGGTCGGGGGTGGGGGAATGCCAATTTTCTACGTACATACCTCCAGAATCAGGCCCTCTGTCACACTGCCTCTAACATTTAAAACAAGCATTGGTAAAGCCGATAGTTTTGGCGTTTGTAATGCCCACTGCGGTTTGCATTCATAGGCACCATTAGCAAGGGGAAGAGAGCAAGAATGCCAAGGAGGATGGAGGAGCGAGAGAGTGAGAGAGTGAGAGTGATGCTGACAACAAGGGTGAGTAGGAGGGGGTGTGGGTGAGAGATGCAGATAGCTCGCGGGTGGTAAGAGTGTGCATGTGAGAGGAAGTATGAGGGAGAAAGAAGGGTGTAGTGGCCTGAATTGATGACAGGACGCTGTAGGGTTTCTAACAGTCTTTATTGACTGACAACAGGGAGAGAGGCTCTAAGGCGGCCTGGTGGCGCGGGGCGCTTACTCACAGTTCACTGCGATCAAGTCCTGTGCTTCCCCAGTTGATTCACTGTGGAAAGGTTGTGCTCACCGGTGGCACGCTGTAAACTTCTAGGGCCCCCATGAAGCCTCCAGTGGCTGTGGTGTTACGCCCTAGAAGCTGTGGTGTGAGTTCTGTCACTCACTGCTTCTTATCATGCAATCAGGAACAGCGCTTCTCTGTGAGCGCCAACTCTGAAGCGGGAACGTTTTCCCGCGGAGCGTGGGCTCGCGAGATCCCGTCTCGCGAGATCTCGCGAGAACACGCTCCCGCGATCATGTGATGTCCCCACACACCTCCTTTGCTGGGAAAAAGAATGGACGATCACTCCATGATGAAGTCCGCATATTTCCTGGGTTTCCTTCTCTCTCTCTGGGGCCTGCCAGGATCAGGGTATGGAGCGGGATCGATGAAGTGTCCTTGGGAGGGTGCTGGTGATTCAGGTTCTCTTTGTCCAGCTCTTTGCTGTGATTCCCTGGGTGTTGTTGGGGGGATGGAGCTTGCAAAGTCGTTGTGATGGTACGGCTCTATGGTGTCTCCACTTGGGAGGTGATGGTTCTCGTATGACTCTTGGCAGACTTGATCTCCTCCAGTGTCTCCTTGCGAGTGTACAGTGTCTTCTTTCCTGCGGTACATGGCTACCCTCTCTAGATTCCATCTCCTGCCATCGCTGGTGCAGATGTGGTTTGTCCCTCTCTCCATGACTTCTATGGGACTGCTGTATCTGGAACCAGTGGAGGTGTCCTTGTGGGGAAGTCGTATCTTCACCAGATCCCCTTTGTTGACTTGTGTGTGTCGAGCGGCTCGGCGCAAATCCCCCTGTGCTTTCATTGCTTCTTTGTTGTGCTGCATGCGGCACGTTACGTCATCCATGTCAACGTCTTCGTCGGCCCTCACTTTGTTGGAGCCATGGTGGTACCAGTGAGGATGCTGCCCTTCTCCCCCTCAGCAGATGGAACGGTGAAACACCTGTGACGGCGTTGGGGGTGAGACGGTGGGCCGCTACGGCTTCTTTGACCGTCTTGTATGGGTCTAGGCCCGAGGCGTGAGCCAGTTGTAGCGCCCCCTTGATGAAGCGGTTAGCCCGCTCGACTAGGCCATTTGCTTGTGGGTGATATAGACTTGCTTTTCGCTGTTTGATGTTGTTGAGCTTGAGAAATGTTTCCATTTCTCTGGAGACTAGCTGGACTCCGTTGTCTGTGACGAGTTCTTCGGGCAGGCCCTCCCGCTGGAATATGGCGGTGAGTGTTTCGATGACTGTTCCTGTGGTGATGTCTGGGGTGAAGTCAGCTTCCACCCATTTGGAAAAATAGTCGACCAAGACTATCCCATACCTGTGCTCTGGGGGCATGTTGTCCAGCGGCCCTATGAAATCCAGCCCCAGTTTTCGCCACACCCCTTTGGGGACTTCTGTGGGCAGCATGGGGGCTTCCCTCACGGCTAGGCGCTTGTCGCTGTTTGAGCATTCGTGGCACCTATCGACCATCTGCCGAACGTCCTGGTCCATGCCTGGCCACCAGTATGCGTCGCGTATCCTTCGTCTGGTCATGTTGCACCCTAAATGGCCCGAGTGTGCTCTGCACAGTATGACTTTGCGGATTCCGTTGGGTGGGATGATTTGATCACCTCTGAGAATGAGACCGTTCATGGCGGTGATTTCCTCGTTCACCTTCCAGTAGGGACGAAGGCCTTCGGGGATCGCTCTCTCGTTGGGCCATCCATTTCGAACCCAGGTGCTTACGTGCCTTAGGGCGTAGTCCTGCTCGAACTCTTCCTGCCAGTGGCGCTCGCTCATTTCCATGTACTCGACGTTCCTCAAGTCGCCGATGGACGCAACGACACATTCATCTTCCAGGAATGTGGTGCCGGGGGCGCTTTGGTTAAGGAGCCTGGACATGCAGTCCGCTTGTGCGTTTTTCCAGCCCGCAATGTGTTGTATCTCATAGGTATACTCTTGGAGCTTTGCGGCGATCCTGGCCAGTCTGGGGGTGGCCGTCTTGGTGCCGCCCGGGCTCAGCATGTGAATTAGGGGTTTGTGATCGGTGATCAGCTTGAATCTTGTCCCCCATACGTATGATCTGAAATAGTCGACGGCCCAGGCGCATGCCAACATCTCTTTCTCTACCGTAGAGTAATTCTTCTCGGATGAGGATAATGCTTTGGATGCAAACGCCACAATGTTCTCAGTGTCGCCCTTCTTCTGGGTCAAGGTGGCCCCTAGGCCGTATGCGCTGGCGTCAGTGGTGATGTAGGTGACCCATTCAGGGTTGTATGGTTTAAGACACGGCGCGTGTAGAATCCTTTTCTTGATTTTGCCGAAAGCCTCATCTTGTTCTGGGCCCCAAGAGTACGCTGCCCCCTTCTTCAGAAGCTCCCTCATGGGAGACGTGGTCTCAGAGAACCTGGGGACAAATTTAGCATAGTACTCGGCTAGGCCCAAGAATGAGCGTAGTTCCTCTTTGGACATCGGCGCCGGTGCTTCTGTAATGGCCTCCATGAGGTTCTTCTTGGGGCTTACCCCATCACTCGAGATGCAGTACCCAAGATATTCTACCTTGTTCACCCCGAAGACACACTTTTCATGGCGTAGGTGAATGCCTTCCTCCTGAAGTCTGCTTAGGACCGACTTGAGTGCCTTGTCATGGGTCTCGTTGTCCTTGGCGTATACCAGAATGTCGTCTTGGAAGAATGAGACATTGGTGAGGCCTTTCAGTAGGGAGTTCATCATCCTCTGGAATGCGGATGCTGCGGACGATAGCCCGAAAGGCATGCGGGTGTATTGGACGGTGCCAAAAGGAGTGATGAACGCCGTCAGGGGGCGGGAGGACTTGTTTGGAGGAATCTGGTGATAGGCATCACGCATGTCCAGCTTCGAGAAAATGGCCGCCTCGTTCATCATGAGGACAATCTCATTGATGCTGGGGAGTGGGAAGCTATCCGTGATCACCTCCAAGTTCAGGCTTCTCAGGTCGATGCAGATCCTGAGGTCGTTGCTGGACTTTTGCTTTACTAGTACTACCGGACTCAGCCACTCTGAGGATTCTACGGTTTCAATGGTTCCTTCTTCGACCATCTTCCTCAGGTGGGCGTCCAAAGCTGGTCTTGCGGTGGCAGGTACTGCCCTTACTTTGTGCTTGACTGGGGTGGCGTTGGGTTTCAGCCGAATTTTGTGGACAAAGTTTTTCACTTTTCCCGGTTTCTCGGAAAACAGGTTTGGAAAGATCTCCTTGTAGTTTTGCGCTGCTCCTGACAAGATCATGAGCACCTGTTCTGGAGTGCTGGGATCTAGTTTCATGCTGAGTTTGTGTTGGTCATCCCACCCCAGCACGGCTGGACCTTTGGGTGAAAAAGACACTTTGGTGGTGGTAGACCTCCCTTTAAAATCGATCCGGGCCTTGATGTAGCCCAACAGGTCGACCGTTGCCCCTCCAAACACGGTCGGTTTTTGCCTGGTTGATCTAATCTCCACTTTTTCTTGTCCCATCATCTCCTTGTACGTGTTGATGGGCAGAATGGTGAGGTCGGATCCCGAATCAGCCATGACGCGCGTTTCCATTCCGTCCACTTTAATGGTGCAGTGGGGCTTTTCTCTTCTGGCATGGGGGGCATTGACCATGACCACCATGGGTCTGTCCTGCAGTTCATCATCATCAGTTGAGGTGCAGTCACCGTCAACACGGGAAACAGTTTTCTCCCGCTACATGCATGCCGGAGCCACGTGGCCAATGCGTCCGCACTTGGAGCACTCCTTATTCCTGGCGGGACAGTCACGGTCGTTCGCCATGTGCTTGGGGCTGGCGCATCTGTAACATTTCGGTGCCTCCTTTTTCCTGGGACTTTTGTCTTTGGGGCCGTCGCGGGAATGCTTGTCTCTGCGATCTCTCCATTGTAGGGCCGCCATTTCGGGCACAGGCAGGTGACTTCCCGCCTCCTTGCGTCTGCTGGAGGTTTCTTCCTCCGCCCTGGCAATCTGGATGGCTTTATCGAGGGTGACCTCCTTTTCTTGGATGAGTTTGTCCTGTACTTTCCTAGAGTTGGTGTGGACAACGAGCATGTCGCAGATAACCTGTTCTGCATTTTCTCCAAAGGCGCAAAGAGAAGCGAGTTCCCTCATCCTGGTGATGTAGTCATCCACGGGTTCGCTCCCTTCCTGTTTGCGAGTGTAGAATCTCAGCCTGTGCAGTACAATGTTCTCCTTATTGGTGAATCTCTTCATGATGCGACGAGTCGCTTCTTTGTAAACATCGTCGTCTTCGACGTCATCGTCGGCCGCAGGTATTTCTTTAAGGCCGGCAAAGATGCGCTGACCTTCAACCCCTAGCGCATTTAACAGCATCGCCCTCTTCCTGATGGGGGCATATCGCGTGCCGCCCACTGCTTCCAAGTAGGTGGAAAAAAGGGGTTCCCATTGCATCCAAGGAATTGCCGGTGTCCCTGGCAAGGGGAGAAACGCAGGGGGTGGTGTGGCGCCTTGCATGGTGGGTCCTTGGGACTTCTGGTATTGTCGTCGCCAGTTATGTAGTGGCCTGAACTGATGACAGGACGCTGTAGGGTTTCTAACAGTCTTTATTGACTGACAACAGGGAGAGAGGCTCTAAGGCGGCCTGGTGGCGCGGGGCGCTTACTCACAGTTCACTGCGATCAAGTCCTGTGCTTCCCCAGTTGATTCACTGTGGAAAGGTTGTGCTCACCGGTGGCACGCTGTAAACTTCTAGGGCCCCCATGAAGCCTCCAGTGGCTGTGGTGTTACGCCCTAGAAGCTGTGGTGTGAGTTCTGTCACTCACTGCTTCTTATCATGCAATCAGGAGCAGCGCCCCTCTGTGACCGCTTCAGCTGGCCGGGCGCCAACTCTGAAGCGGGAACGTTTTCCCGCGGAGCGTGGGCTCGCGAGATCCCGTCTCGCGAGATCTCGCGAGAACACGCTCCCGCGATCATGTGATGTCCCCACAAAGAGGTTCTAGGAAAGGTGAGAGCAAAAGACAATGTGATGGGATGTACCAGCCCCTGCAGGGGGCTCTCAAGGGACGTCCCACATAGCGTGGGTGCCCCTCTGGCAGCCCCCCCCTCCCTGCTATGGAGGTTCCTACCCCTTGTGCTCCATATCGAGTGGGGCGGGCGTCCCCAGGGTGGGCATTTCCGGCCTGCCCTGGGGACGACCTACAAATACGGAGG
The DNA here is from genome assembly GCF_040938575.1 of Ambystoma mexicanum. Classification (NCBI taxonomy): domain Eukaryota; kingdom Metazoa; phylum Chordata; class Amphibia; order Caudata; family Ambystomatidae; genus Ambystoma; species Ambystoma mexicanum. Next base: position 1,470,576,561 of record NC_090923.1, on the reverse strand, counting down.
AGGACTGCAAGAACAGCCTCTTTTGCAGTCCTCCTCTGTCGAATTATGGCTGTTGCAGCGTTCGGGAGCATCGCCTGGCTCTCTCTGTTCAGCCGATTGTGTGTGGAACTGGTAGGTATCGGGATGGCTTGGCGGCAGTGGCTGATGGGGTTTAAAGGAAGTCCGTTTCGTTTTCCGTCCTCGGTGGGTTGCCTAAGGCTGGAGGTTGTATGGATTGGGATCCGGAGGCTGGTCGGCGTGTTGTCCGCCACACTAGCATTCGTGGTGTTGTTTTTCTGGTATAGCCTCCCAAACCGCAAATGTTTATCTCTGTGGGTGGCTTTTGTGGAACCATTGGGTGCGTTGCAGGAATAGAGTGTTCAGATGTGCTTTGTCTCAGTGCGCGTGGGAGGAAATATCACATTTGCATCTGCTTCGCCGTGTATTCATGCAGCGCTACGGAAGGGTACAGATGTGTGTGAATGTAGGGTACGCTGGCGGCTGGCAAGTTTCTTGGGAGTTTGGAGTTGTGGAATGACTTTCCGGCATGCCGGTGTAACGTCACTTTTTGCTATCTGTCAGAAAATCCTATCAGTAGGAAAATCTGACAGGAATTGTAATGTCATTTTTTGCTACCCGTCAGAAAATCCTACCGATAGGAAAAAGTGACGGGGTAGGAAAACCTGACAGCCTGGCCTGTCATTTTTTCCTACCCATCAGAAAATCCTATCGAGAGCAGGCATTGGGCAACCCACCCAGGGGTAGGAAAAAGTGACGGGGTAGGAAAGTGACGGGGTAGGAAAATCTGACAGCCTGACCTGTCATTTTTTCCTACCCGTCAAAAATCCTACCAACAGCAGGCATTGGGCAACCCACCCACGGGTAGGAAAAAGTGACGGGGTACGAAAATCTGACAGCCTGACCTGTCATTTTTTCTTACCTGTCAGAAAAGCCTACCGAGAGCAGGCATTGGGCAACCCACCCAGTGGTAGGAAAAAGTGACAGGGTAGGAAAATCTGACAGCCTGACATGTCATTTTTTCCTACCCGTCAGAAAATCCTATCAACAGCAGGCATTGGGCAACCCACCCAGGGGTAGAAAAAAGTGACGGGGTAGGAAAATCTGTCAGCCTGACCTGTGATTTTTTCCTACCCGTCAGAAAATCCTACCGAGAGCAGGCATTGGGCAACCCACCCAGGGGTAGGAAAAAGTGACGGGGTAGGAAAATCTGACAGCCTGGCCTGTCATTCTTTCCTACCCATCAGAAAATCCTACCAAGAACAGGCATTGGCAACCCACCCAGGGGTAGGAAAAAGTGACGGGGTAGGAAAATCTGACAGCCTGGCCTGTCATTTTTTCCTACCCGTCAGAAAATCCTACCAACAGCAGGCATTGGGCAACCCACCCAGGGATAGGAAAAAGTGACGGGGTAGGAAAATCTGACAGCCTGGCCTGTCATTTTTTTCCTACCTGTCAGAAAATCCCACCAACAGCAGGCATTGGGCAACTCACCCAGGGGTAGGAAAAAGTGACGGGGTAGGAAAATCTGACAGCCTGACCTATCATTTTTTCCTACCCGTCAGAAAATCCTACCGACAGCAGGCATTGGGCAACTCACCCAGGGGTAGTAAAAAGTGACGGGGTAGGAAAATCTGACAGCCTGGCCTGTCATTTTTTCCTACCCATCAGAAAATCCTACTGAGAGAAGGCATTGGGCAACCCACCCAGGGGTAGGAAAAAGTGACGGGGTAGGAAAATCTGACAGCCTGGCCTGTCATTTTTTCCTACCCATTAGAAAATCCTACCAAGAGCAGGCATTGGGCAACCCACCCAGGGGTAGGAAAAAGTGACGGGGTAGGAAAATCTGACAGCCTGGCCTGTCATTTTGTCCTACCCATCAGAAAATCCTACCAACAGCAGGCATTGGGCAACCCACCCAGGGGTAGGAAAAAGTGACGGCGTAGGAAAATCTGACAGCCTGGCCTGTCATTTTTTCCTACCCATCAGAAAATCCTACCAACAGCAGGCATTGGGCAACCCACCCACGGGTAGGAAAAAGTGACGGGGTAGGAAAATCTGACAGCCTGGCCTGTCATTTTTTCCTACCCGTCAGAAAAGCCTACCAACAGCAAGCATTGGGCAACTCACCCAGGGGTAGGAAAAAGTGACAGGGTAGGAAATCTGACAGCCTGGCCTATCATTTTTTCCTACCCGTCAGAAAATCCTACCGACAGCAGGCATTGGGCAACTTACCCAGGGGTAGGAAAAAGTGACGGGGTAGGAAAATCTGACAGCCTGGCCTGTCATTTTTTCCTACCCGTCAGAAAATCCTACCAACAGCAGGCATTGGGCAACCCACCCACGGGTAGGAAAAAGTGACGGGGTAGGAAAATCTGACAGCCTGGCCTGTCATTTTGTTCCTACCCGTCAGAAAATCCTACCAACAGCAAGCATTGGGCAACTCACCCAGGGGTAGGAAAAAGTGACAGGGTAGGAAATCTGACAGCGTGGCCTATCATTTTTTCCTACCCGTCAGAAAATCCTACCGACAGCAGGCATTGGGCAACTTACCCAGGGGTAGGAAAAAGTGACGGGGTAGGAAAATCTGACAGCCTGGCCTGTCATTTTTTCCTACCCGTCAGAAAATCCTACCGAGAGCAGGCATTGGGCAACCCACCCAGGGGTAGGAAAAAGTGACAGGGTAGGAAAATCTGACAGCCTGGCCTGTCATTTTTTCCTAGCCATTAGAAAATCCTACCGAGAGCAGGCATTGGGCAACCCACCCAGGGGTAGGAAAAAGTGACGGCGTAGGAAAATCTGACAGCCTGGCATGTCATTTTTTCCTACCCGTCAGAAAATCCTACCGAGAGCAGGCATTGGGCAACCCACCCAGGGGTAGGAAAAAGTGACAGGGTAGGAAAATCTGACAGCCTGACCTGTCATTTTTTCCTACCCGTCAGAAAAGCCTACCGACAGCAGGCATTGGGCAACCCACCCAGGGGTAGGAAAAAGTGACGGGGTAGGAAAATCTGACAGCCTGACCTGTCATTTTTTCCTACCCTTCAGAAAATCCTACCGACAGCAGGCATTGGGCAACTCACCCAGGGGTAGGAAAAAGTGACGGGGTAGGAAAATCTGACAGCCTGGCCTATCATTTTTTCCTACCCATCAGAAAATCCTACCGACAGCAGGCATTGGGCAACCCACCCAAGGGTAGGAAAAAGTGACGGGGTAGGAAAATCTGACAGCCTGACCTATAATTATTTCCTACCCGTCAGAGAATCCTACCGAGAGCAGGCATTGGGCAACCCACCCAGGGGTAGGAAAAAGTGACGGGGTAGGAAAATCTGACAGCCTGACCTGTCATTTTTTCCTACCTGTCAGAAAATCCTACCGAGAGCAGGCATTGAGCAACCCACCCAGGTGTAGGAAAAAGTGACGGGGTAGGAAAATCTGACAGCCTGACCTGTCATTTTTTCCTACCTGTCAGAAAATCCTACCGAGAGCAGGCATTGGGCAACCCACCCAGGGGTAGGAAAAAGTGACGGGGTAGGAAAATCTGGCAGCCTGACCTGTCATTTTTTCCTACCCTTCAGAAAATCCTCCCGAGAGCAGGCATTGGGCAACCCACCCAGGGGTAGGAAAAAGTAACGGGGTAGGAAACTCTGACAGCCTGACCTGTCATTTTTTCCTACCCGTCAAAAAATCCTCCCGAGAGCAGGCATTGGGCAACCCACCCAGGGGTAGGAAAAATTGACGGGGTAGGAAAGTGACGGGGTAGGAAAATCTGACAGCCTGACCTGTCATTTTTTCCTAACTGTCAAAAATCCTACCAACACCAGGCATTGGGCAACCCACCCAGGGGTAGGAAAAAGTGACGGGGTACGAAAATCTGAAAGCCTGGCCTGTCATTTTTTCCTACCCATCAGAAAATCCTCCCGAGAGCAGGCATTGGGCAACCCACCCAGGGGTAGGAAAAAGTAACGGGGTAGGAAACTCTGACAGCCTGACCTGTCATTTTTTCCTACCCGTCAAAAAATCCTCCCGAGAGCAGGCATTGGGCAACCCACCCAGGGGTAGGAAAAATTGACGGGGTAGGAAAGTGACGGGGTAGGAAAATCTGACAGCCTGACCTGTCATTTTTTCCTAACTGTCAAAAATCCTACCAACACCAGGCATTGGGCAACCCACCCAGGGGTAGGAAAAAGTGACGGGGTACGAAAATCTGAAAGCCTGGCCTGTCATTTTTTCCTACCCATCAGAAAATCCTACCGAGAGCAGGCATTGGGCAACCCACCCAGGGGTAGGAAAAAGTGACGGGGTAGGAAAATCTGACAGCCTGGCCTGTCATTTTTTCCTACCCATCAGAAAATCCTACCGAGAGCAGGCATTGGGCAACCCACCCAGGGGTAGGAAAAAGTGCAGGGGTAGGAAAATCTGACAGCCTGGCCTGTCATTTTTTCCTACCCATAAGAAAATCCTACCGAGAGCAGGCATTGGGCAACCCACCCAGGGGTAGGAAAAAGTGACGGGGTAGGAAAATCTGACAGCCTGACCTGTCATTTTTTCCTACCGTCAGAAAAGCCTACCGAGAGCAGGCATTGGGCAACTCACCCAGGTTTAGGAAAAAGTGATGGGGTAGGAAAATCTGACAGCCTGACCTGTCATTTTTTCCTACCTGTCAGAAAATCCTACCGAGAGCAGGCATTGGGCAACCCACCCAGGGGTAGGAAAAAGTGACGGGGTAGGAAAATCTGACAGCCTGACCTGTCATTTTTTCCTACCCATCAGAAAAGCCTACCGAGAGCAGGCATTGGGCAACCCACCCAGGGGTAGGAAAAAGTGACGGGGTAGGAAAATCTGACAGCCTGACCTGTCATTTTTTCCTACCCATCAGAAAAGCCTACCGAGAGCAGGCATTGGGCAACCCACCCAGGGGTAGGAAAAGGTGACGGGGTAGGAAAATCTGACAGCCTGACCTGTCATTTTTTCCTACCCTTCAGAAAATCCTACCGAGAGCAGGCATTGGGCAACCCACCCAGGGGTAGGAAAAGGTGACGGGGTAGGAAAATCTGACAGCCTCGCCTGTCATTTTTTCCTACCCGTCAGAAAATCCTACCGAGAGCAGGCATTGGGCAACCCACCCAGGGGTAGGAAAAAGTGACTGGGTAGGAAAATCTGACAGCCTCGCCTGTCATTTTTTCCTACCCGTCAGAAAATCCTACCGAGAGCAGGCATTGGGCAACCCACCCAGGGGTAGGAAAAAGGGACGGGGTAGGAAAATCTGACAGCCTGGCCTGTCATTTTTTCCTACCCGTCAGAAAATCCTACCGACAGCAGGCATTGGGCAACCCACCCAGGGGTAGGAAAAAGTGACGGGGTAGGAAAATCTGACAGCCTGGCCTGTCATTTTTTCCTACCCATCAGAAAATCCTACCGAGAGCAGGCATTGGGCAACCCAACCAGGGGTAGGAAAAAGTGACGGGGTAGGAAAATCTGACAGCCTGGCCTGTCATTTTTTCCTAGCCATCAGAAAATCCTACCGAGAGCAGGCATTGGGCATCCCACCCAGGGGTAGGAAAAAGTGACGGCGTAGGAAAATCTGACAGCCTGGCATGTCATTTTTTCCTACCCGTCAGAAAATCCTACCGAGAGCAGGCATTGGGCAACCCACCCAGGGGTAGGAAAAAGTGACGGGGTATGAAAATCTGACAGCCTGACCTGTCATTTTTTCCTACCCATCAGAAAAGCCTACCGAGAGCAGGCATTGGGCAACCCACCCCGGGGTAGGAAAAAGTGACGGGGTAGGAAAATCTGACAGCCTGACCTGTCATTTTTTCCTACCGTCAGAAAAGCCTACCGAGAGCAGGCATTGGGCAACTCACCCAGGTTTAGGAAAAAGTGATGGGGTAGGAAAATCTGACAGCCTGACCTGTCATTTTTTCCTACCTGTCAGAAAATCCTACCGAGAGCAGGCATTGGGCAACCCACCCAGGGGTAGGAAAAAGTGACGGGGTAGGAAAATCTGACAGCCTGACCTGTCATTTTTTCCTACCCGTCAGAAAAGCCTACCGAGAGCAGGCATTGGGCAACCCACCCAGGGGTAGGAAAAAGTGACGGGGTAGGAAAATCTGACAGCCTGACCTGTCATTTTTTCCTACCCGTCAGAAAAGCCTACCGAGAGCAGGCATTGGGCAACCCACCCAGGGGTAGGAAAAAGTGACGGGTAGGAAAATCTGACAGCCTGACCTGTCATTTTTTCCTACCCGTCAGAAAAGCCTACCGAGAGCAGGCATTGGGCAACCCACCCAGGGGTAGGAAAAAGTGACGGGGTAGGAAAATCTGACAGCCTGACCTGTCATTTTTTCCTACCTGTCAGAAAATCCTACCGAGAGCAGGCATTGGGCAACCCACCCAGGGGTAGGAAAAAGTGACGCGGTAGGAAAATCTGACAGCCTGACCTGTCATTTTTTCCTACCCTTCAGAAAATCCTACCGAGAGCAGGCATTGGGAAACCCACCCAGGGGTAGGAAAAAGTGACGGGGTAGGAAAATCTGACAGCCTGACCTGTCATTTTTTCCTACCCTTCAGAAAATCCTCCCGAGAGCAGGCATTGGGCAACCCACCCAGGGGTAGGAAAAAGTAACGGGGTAGGAAACTCTGACAGCCTGACCTGCCATTTTTTCCTACCCGTCAAAAAATCCTCCCGAGAGCAGGCATTGGGCAACCCACCCAGGGGTAGGAAAAATTGACGGGGTAGGAAAGTGACGGGGTAGGAAAATCTGACAGCCTGACCTGTCATTTTTTCCTATCTGTCAAAAATCCTACCAACAGCAGGCATTGGGCAACCCACCCAGGGGTAGGAAAAAGTGACGGGGTACGAAAATCTGACAGCCTGGCCTGTCATTTTTTTCTACCCATCAGAAAATCCTACCGAGAGCAGGCATTGGGCAACCCACCCAGGGGTAGGAAAAAGTGACGGGGTAGGAAAATCTGACAGCCTGGCCTGTCATTTTTTCCTACCCATCAGAAAATCCTACCAACAGCAGGCATTGGGCAATCCACCCACGGGTAGGAAAAAGTGACGGGGTAGGAAAATCTGACAGCCTGGCCTGTCATTTTTTCCTACCGTCAGAAAAGCCTACCGAGAGCAGGCATTGGGCAACTCACCCAGGGGTAGGAAAAAGTGACAGGGTAGGAAAATCTGACAGCCTGACCTGTCATTTTTTCCTACCCGTCAGAAAATCCTACCAACAGCAGGCATTGGGCAACCCACCCAGGGGTAGGAAAAAGTGACGGGATAGGAAAATCTGACAGCCTGGCCTGTCATTTTTTTCCTACCCGTCAGAAAAGCCTACCAAGAACAGGCATTGGGCAACCCACCTAGGGGTAGGAAAAAGTGACGGGGTAGGAAAATCTGACAGCCTGACCTGTCATTTTTTCCTACCCATCAGAAAAGCCTACCGAGAGCAGGCATTGGGCAACCCACCCCGGGGTAGGAAAAAGTGACGGGGTAGGAAAATCTGACAGCCTGACCTGTCATTTTTTCCTACCGTCAGAAAAGCCTACCGAGAGCAGGCATTGGGCAACTCACCCAGGTTTAGGAAAAAGTGATGGGGTAGGAAAATCTGACAGCCTGACCTGTCATTTTTTCCTACCTGTCAGAAAATCCTACCGAGAGCAGGCATTGGGCAACCCACCCAAGGGTAGGAAAAAGTGACGGGGTAGGAAAATCTGACAGCCTGACCTGTCATTTTTTCCTACCCATCAGAAAATCCTACCAACAGCAGGCATTGGGCAATCCACCCACGGGTAGGAAAAAGTGACAGGGTAGGAAAATCTGACAGCCTGACCTGTCATTTTTTCCTACCCGTCAGAAAATCCTACCAACAGCAGGCATTGGGCAACCCACCCAGGGGTAGGAAAAAGTGACGGGGTAGGAAAATCTGACAGCCTGGCCTGTCATTTTTTTCCTACCCGTCAGAAAATCCTACCAACAGCAGGTATTGGGCAACTCACCCAGGGGTAGGAAAAAGTGATAGGGTAAGAAAATCTGACAGCCTGACCTATCATTTTTTCCTACCCGTCAGAAAATCCTACCGACAGCAGGCATTGGGCAACTCACCCAGGGGTAGGAAAAAGTGACGGGGTAGGAAAATCTGACAGCCTGGCCTGTCATTTTTTGCTACCCATCAGAAAATCCTACCGAGAGCAGGCATTGGGCAACCCACCCAGGGGTAGGAAAAAGTGCAGGGGTAGGAAAATCTGACAGCCTGACCTGTCATTTTTTCCTACCCATCAGAAAAGCCTACCGAGAGCAGGCATTGGGCAACCCACCCAGGGGTAGGAAAAAGTGACGGGGTAGGAAAATCTGACAGCCTGACCTGTCATTTTTTCCTACCCATCAGAAAAGCCTACCGAGAGCAGGCATTGGGCAACCCACCCAGGGGTAGGAAAAAGTGACAGGGTAGGAGAATCTGACAGCCTGACCTGTCATTTTTTCCTACCCTTCAGAAAATCCTACCGAGAGCAGGCATTGGGCAACCCACCCAGGGGTAGGAAAAGGTGACGGGGTAGGAAAATCTGGCAGCCTCACCTGTCATTTTTTCCTACCCGTCAGAAAATCCTACCGAGAGCAGGCATTGGGCAACCCACCCAGGGGTAGGAAAAAGTGACGGGGTAGGAAAATCTGACAGCCTCACCTGTCATTTTTTCCTACCCATCAGAAAATCCTACCGACAGCAGGCATTGGGCAACCCACCCAGGGGTAGGAAAAAGTGACGGGGTAGGAAAATCTGACACCCTGGCCTGTCATTTTTTCCTACCCGTCAGAAAATCCTACCGACAGCAGGCATTGGGCAACCCACCCAGGGGTAGGAAAAAGTGACGGGGTAGGAAAATCTGACAGCCTGGCCTGTCATTTTTTCCTACCCGTCAGAAAATTCTACCAACAGCAGGCATTGGGCAACCCACCCACGTGTAGGAAAAAGTGACGGGGTAGGAAAATCTGACAGCCTGACCTGTCATTTTTTCCTACCCTTCAGAAAATCCTACCGACAGCAGGCATTGGGCAACTCGCCCAGGGGTAGGAAAAAGTGACGGGGTAGGAAAATCTGACAGCCTGGCCTATCATTTTTTCCTACCCGTCAGAAAATCCTACCGAGAGCAGGCATTGGGCAACCCACCAAGGGGTAGGAAAAAGTGACGGGGTAGGAAAATCTGACACCCTGGCCTGTCATTTTTTCCTACCCGTCAGAAAATCCTACCGACAGCAGGCATTGGGCAACCCACCCAGGGGTAGGAAAAAGTGACGGGGTAGGAAAATCTGACAGCCTGGCCTGTCATTTTTTCCTACCCGTCAGAAAATCCTACCGACAGCAGGCATTGGGCAACTCACCCAGGGGTAGGGAAAAGTGACGGGGTAGGAAAATCCCTGGCCTATCATTTTTTCCTACCCTTCAGAAAATCCTACCGAGAGCAGGCATTGGGCAACCCACCCAGGGGTAGGAAAAATTGACGGGGTAGGAAAGTGACGGGGTAGGAAAATCTGACAGCCTGACCTGTCATTTTTTCCTTACTGTCAAAAATCCTACCAACAGCAGGCATTGGGCAACCCACCCAGGGGTAGGAAAAAGTGACGGGGTACGAAAATCTGAAAGCCTGGCCTGTCATTTTTTCCTACCCATCAGAAAATCCTACCGAGAGCAGGCATTGGGCAACCCACCCAGGGGTAGGAAAAATTGACGGGGTAGGAAAATCTGACAGCCTGGCCTGTCATTTTTTCCTACCCATCAGAAAATCCTACCAACAGCAGGCATTGGGCAATCCACCCACGGGTAGGAAAAAGTGACAGGGTAAGAAAATCTGACAGCCTGACCTGTCATTTTTTCCTACCCGTCAGAAAATCCTACCAACAGCAGGCATTGGGCAACCCACCCAGGGGTAGGAAAAAGTGACGGGGTAGGAAAATCTGACAGCCTGGCCTGTCATTTTTTTCCTACCCGTCAGAAAATCCTACCAACAGCAGGTATTGGGCAACTCACCCAGGGGTAGGAAAAAGTGATAGGGTAGGAAAATCTGACAGCCTGACCTATCATTTTTTCCTACCCGTCAGAAAATCCTACCGACAGCAGGCATTGGGCAACTCACCCAGGGGTAGGAAAAAGTGACGGGGTAGGAAAATCTGACAGCCTGGCCTGTCATTTTTTGCTACCCATCAGAAAATCCTACCGAGAGCAGGCATTGGGCAACCCACCCAGGGGTAGGAAAAAGTGACTGGGTAGGAAAATCTGACAGCCTCGCCTGTCATTTTTTCCTACCCATCAGAAAAGCCTACCGAGAGCAGGCATTGGGCAACCCACCCCGGGGTAGGAAAAAGTGACGGGGTAGGAAAATCTGACAGCCTGACCTGTCATTTTTTCCTACCGTCAGAAAAGCCTACCGAGAGCAGGCATTGGGCAACTCACCCAGGTTTAGGAAAAAGTGATGGGGTAGGAAAATCTGACAGCCTGACCTGTCATTTTTTCCTACCTGTCAGAAAATCCTACCGAGAGCAGGCATTGGGCAACCCACCCAGGGGTAGGAAAAAGTGACGGGGTAGGAAAATCTGACAGCCTGACCTGTCATTTTTTCCTACCCGTCAGAAAAGCCTACCGAGAGCAGGCATTGGGCAACCCACCCAGGGGTAGGAAAAAGTGACGGGGTAGGAAAATCTGACAGCCTGACCTGTCATTTTTTCCTACCCGTCAGAAAAGCCTACCGAGAGCAGGCATTGGGCAACCCACCCAGGGGTAGGAAAAAGTGACGGGTAGGAAAATCTGACAGCCTGACCTGTCATTTTTTCCTACCCGTCAGAAAAGCCTACCGAGAGCAGGCATTGGGCAACCCACCCAGGGGTAGGAAAAAGTGACGGGGTAGGAAAATCTGACAGCCTGACCTGTCATTTTTTCCTACCTGTCAGAAAATCCTACCGAGAGCAGGCATTGGGCAACCCACCCAGGGGTAGGAAAAAGTGACGCGGTAGGAAAATCTGACAGCCTGACCTGTCATTTTTTCCTACCCTTCAGAAAATCCTACCGAGAGCAGGCATTGGGAAACCCACCCAGGGGTAGGAAAAAGTGACGGGGTAGGAAAATCTGACAGCCTGACCTGTCATTTTTTCCTACCCTTCAGAAAATCCTCCCGAGAGCAGGCATTGGGCAACCCACCCAGGGGTAGGAAAAAGTAACGGGGTAGGAAACTCTGACAGCCTGACCTGCCATTTTTTCCTACCCGTCAAAAAATCCTCCCGAGAGCAGGCATTGGGCAACCCACCCAGGGGTAGGAAAAATTGACGGGGTAGGAAAGTGACGGGGTAGGAAAATCTGACAGCCTGACCTGTCATTTTTTCCTATCTGTCAAAAATCCTACCAACAGCAGGCATTGGGCAACCCACCCAGGGGTAGGAAAAAGTGACGGGGTACGAAAATCTGACAGCCTGGCCTGTCATTTTTTTCTACCCATCAGAAAATCCTACCGAGAGCAGGCATTGGGCAACCCACCCAGGGGTAGGAAAAAGTGACGGGGTAGGAAAATCTGACAGCCTGGCCTGTCATTTTTTCCTACCCATCAGAAAATCCTACCAACAGCAGGCATTGGGCAATCCACCCACGGGTAGGAAAAAGTGACGGGGTAGGAAAATCTGACAGCCTGGCCTGTCATTTTTTCCTACCGTCAGAAAAGCCTACCGAGAGCAGGCATTGGGCAACTCACCCAGGGGTAGGAAAAAGTGACAGGGTAGGAAAATCTGACAGCCTGACCTGTCATTTTTTCCTACCCGTCAG